>NC_072010.1:75379186-75691508 GCF_027791375.1 Indicator indicator
AGAGAAAAGGTGCTGGTGGAAATAAAAAAGCAGCATCACCCCTCACAAACTGGATTATCACAAGTTGATCTGAACCTGCTGGGTTTTTTATTATTTGCTTGCACGAATACTTAAATGCCATACAAAACAATACTATGTAAGGCAAGGTTTGTGGGGACAACCATAGCAGGCAAGCTTTCAGGCACATGTAACCCTGCCTGGGTCCTCAGCCAAACAGTGCTGTTAACACTGGTACTATCAAGATTCATAGTTCAGTAGCAGAGTTCATTGGACTCATCCGTGCTGTCTGTTGGCATTTCCCTGAAGATTGCTCTTGCTGCTGCCACAGCCAGCCTTGAAAAGTGGTGGCATGAAATCACACAAAGATGTGAGATCCTTTGGTTTGGACATGTCAGCTGCAATAGGTCCCACACATCACAGTTAAACAGGCAATGCCACACCACAAGCGGGGCATTCTTACACTGATGACAGATGGGTGGCCAGGTCAAAGAATCTAGGAGATGGAATTTGGAGGTCAAGATCTTCACAGGAGTGCAGAAAAAGTGGCATAGTGGATAAAGTGGCAAAGAGTGTGCCACAGAGAAACACGTGTGGTCAGGGATGTAGATGATGATCCAGTTAGGGGAGGCATCTTCTGCCAAGAGAGCAATTCTTACCTGTTGTGAAGTCTTCATACAGGTTGAAATGACCTGGCTTTGTGCCCTGGTCTGTGTGTGCCTTACGCTGTGAAGATACTTTTCCTCATGTATTCCCATTTCACCAATTGACTTCTTATACTGGAGCAAATATGTGTCTTTAGGACCCACACTGCTTTTGTACTTAACTGCACAGATTTCCTGGGCTCCTTTGGGACAGGTCCTGCCTGCAGTGCTCTGTGTCCTCAGCATGGGTAAGAGCATCTTTTAATTTTGTTGCTGTTGTTGTTCTTAAAGACTGGCTGGGGTGTTTCTGACTGCCTGTCTCTAGGCTGCAGCATATGAGACAGCAAACGCGGTGATGGGTAAAGAGATGCACAGAACAAGCTAGAGGGAAGAAGATCAGGCCAAAACATGATGCAAATTCTAAGCAGAGGAAGAAATGCAAATGACAGAAAATAGGAGTTGGGAGACGGTTAGAGGTGGGTTGGCTTTGATTTAGCTTTGCTGAAACATGGCCCAGCTCACTGCTAACCCAGATCTTGGCATGCAGTGGGAAGGATGAAGATGGACAATTTTCTGATCTGTAGGGTCAAGATGTCTGAAAGCAAGTGGAGCTGAAAAGCCAGATGCAGTAAACCCATCCATCTGGTGACAGGGCTGAGACTGGGGCTAGCTGACCCACCCTGACCCTAGAGAGAGGTGTGCTTGTGGGGTGAGGGATGCCTACAACAACCTGAGCTGGGTAAACCCAGCATAATGTTTCTCCATTCCATACAAAATATTCTGGGGGATTATTGAGAATCAGAGAGGGTCTGGCAGCTTCTTAAGCTCACTCTGAACTTCTTTTTATTACTTTTCTGGCTTAGCTGCTTTGTACTCCTCCTTGTCAATAAGCCCTGGCTCCTGAATCTCCCTAGACAGTTATTAGTGGTTCCTCTAAATGCCACAGAGGTCTCTACCCTATTATTTCTCCTTGTCCTGGGACAGCCAACATTCCCCTTTATTTTTCCCAAACCCATCTCACTTTACTTTCCAATCACCTGGACAAACCTGTCTCTCTATCTGCCTACAATCACTGGATTCTCCATTCTCTTGATCACACCTGCCTGTCAGTTGTCCAAAAAGATTACGTACACCTTGAATTTTCCACTTACTTTAATAAATGAATGATTGCAGTGTTATATAACTTGTTTATGTTTGGCTTGTGCAGTAATGGTTTGGATTTTGGCTGTTCTATAGCATTACATTAACTTACTAAGCACACAGCAACTGTGTAAAAAGATAGCAAGGACAAGAAGCTAACAGATGCAACATTTTTAATTTAAAAGGAAAGTTAAAATAAAAAATCTACAAGGTCCTGCTATTCTTAAGAGCCAATTCACGTGACATAAATGAGGTAAGAGGAGACATGTGAAAAAACGTTTCTCGTTCCGTGTCCTTCAGGTAATCCAAGTCTCTGTGAACACTGAGCTTTATTTTTCATTCTTCACCTCATTTTTGTCAGTATAAAAGCAAATCAGTGTGATCAGTGCTGAACTGCCATAAGAACAACTGCAGAGAAGATTCAGCCAAGCTCTGATCTTACACTTTCTCCTTTAACACTTGTCTGTGAAGAAGCAAAAAAATGTTCCAGAATTGTAGTTTCAGTCCCTAGAATATATGTGCTAGAAATTATCAAAGACAATTCATTCTGCTGATAAAAATAATTCAAACAGTGGAGAAATCCAAGGGCTCATCCTGACAGTTGTTAAGAATACACTTTCATAATTATCTCAAGATGTCTGATTCTGATTATACATATGATATTAGCCTTCGTATTTGCAGAGGTAATAAACTACTTCAATTTTACATGTTACTTATGATAGTTTAATTTCCAAGTCTATTAAAACAGCAGTTTAATTCATGATAACATCCCAGTCTGCTGAGACAGTGCAGAATCAAAGACCAGCCATTTTTAAAAATATTTCACTAAAGACTCTCAAGCACATAATAAACTGGGTATTTCTCAGTCCTTCATCTGCCCTGAGAGCTGAGGTTACTTGAGCCTAATAGATACCATTCAGATTTCCACGGGGTGCAGTGGTTAGAAACTGTGCATTTCATATTCCAGATTAGCCCCGTTTTTTTATTTTTTCTAAGCTGCTGCTGCTGTTTCAGTAACATTAGCCATTTACATTTATGACGGTGAGCCTAACATAAAGGACTCTTTATAAATACACACATAATATATATTTTAAATACAATTAAAACATACATAAAGGAATGTGATTCTGTGACTCAGCTATTGCTGCGTGTATGTATGTTATACATATTTTTAGTTTCTGGGTTTGGATTGTTTGGCTTTTTTTTTTTTTTGCATAAGAGTATGCTTTTCAGTACCAGCATGATGTTATAAAAATGACATAGGTAGTTCATATGCATAAGAAGCTTTTAAAATTAAGATTTAAAAGTGTTTTATAACAAGTATTTTTCATCTAGGGAAAAAAAAAAAGCCTTAATCCAAACCAACCAATAATTTAAATGAGAATTTGCAATCTTTAAAGCTACTTTTTAAAACTAGGCTGGCTTTTTTCTCTATGAACTTGCAGAAGACCATCACACTGTCATTCACTACTCTGACTGTTAACTGATAAGTTTAGGATAAGCTGCTTCAGTATTGAAGAACATTTTATTCCACAATCCTAGCTAGATGTTTTCCTACTCCCTGAGTTCGCTTCAAAGCACATTTATCTAAGGTCTAGTTTACTGAAGTGGGTTTAGAAAACATCTGATGATAGAGAACAGAACATACATAGATACTGTAAATTTATATACACATTTATGTGTATAGGGAGATAAAATAACATTTTGTAATTTCAATAGGCATGGAGAAGGGTAATGGCATTTCCTACACCCAAGACTTAATAGGAAAGTATTTAAAGGGGTTTGTTTAACCTGTAACTTCTTTCCTCAACAGAGTAGGGATCTTTTTCTATATAAAACACATTACAACACTGTTACTACTTTGAATAAAATAATCATATTGGCTGTAACATGCACTTGTTACACAGAAATTATAGGTGGAAAACAAATTTTCCTGATAACTTCATGTTCAAATTGCAAGCCTTAGCAAACAGATTTTTATCTGTCAGAAGTTTAAACCCACAAGCCTTGCCTACTGTTCTATATTAAAGCAAGCAATCAAAACCATATATTGCATACAGGATGAGTGGCTTTATGCTTATGGTTTCACTGGCTGGGTTTCTAATTGCAAAACACGGGGGTTTCCTGCAACTTGCATGTTGGGTCTTGCATCTATCTCGCTCATGGACAGCCTCTTTTGTTGGGGTTTTGCTTCCTAACAGTGAGATTATTAACAGCAAATTTACTGTATTTAAGTAATCTTTTTCCAGGAGGTATCAAGGTAAAAACTGTATTTTGGATTGGGCTTTTCTGGTTTTTTGTTTGTCACAATATCAATCGTGCCCTTGTTTTGCATTGTCTTGCAACTAACTGTTTACAATAAGCCATCAATATCAATCAGGAATCTGATTTTATCTCTTTGGATGTTGTTTATTAAATAGGAGTACAAAGTGATAGAGAACTTGACTGCTTAATAAAAGTACAGTATATTTACAGAAAAGGGCATAAATTTGTTCATAGTGAGGCCCAATGAAATGACTTTTTTTTTTACCTCCAGATTTAGTTTTCTATTTCACTATTAACTGTTCCTGCTCAAATCAAAATGTTCATTTAAATCAGTGCTACAAAAGAAAATTTTAGTTAGCTTCAGAAATGCATATGGATGCACTTTTGATCTGTAGTTCAGGGAAGGTTATCAAGCACTGAATAGCCACATTGGTCGCAGCAGAAGATCAGCACAGATTTGTATATTATCTGGTTAAAATGACCAGGACCAGAAACCTCAGAGGGAAATTTAAAATATTCTCAGCAGACAACCTCCTACATTGTAATCTCCGCTTTCCTTCTCATCTCTGCCTATATATTAATGTATAGTAATTGTTGTTAGATTACAGTTCTGAAGATTTGATATCCATTTTTTCTCTTGCTGCCATTGTCTTTTTTAATATATTTGATATGTAGATGGCTTTCCAAATTATTTTTTCATTTTATAGAGTCTTTTCTAGTTGTGCTGTGTTCTATGTATATGATTATATACATTTTGTCACAAATTATTGTAACATTTTATAATTTACCATCTTTTGATTTCATTGTATAGCCCTTGAGTATGAGGCAGGCAAGCAAAATTCCCAGTCTATCTTTAAATAGCTTATTATTTTATATACTCCTTTTTTGTTTTACTCATTTCCTGTTTACTGTAAAAGATATTTTATGTCTCTTCTGTGAAAGTTCATGATATAACACAATCTGTTAACTTTTATTTAGACACTTCCTGTTCAAAGTGTACTAAGGAGTGTTTATTAATGTAACTGAGACTGATACATGGAAAGAGGTGTCAGTATAAAGAGTATTTCTTATATTCACAGTGAAACTGCAAGTGTAAACCAGGCAGAGATTAAAGTATGAGTATTAAGTCAGCCACAGACAAGAGATGTTCTTGTTAAGGCCTGCAGAGAACTGGCTAGTCATACCGTGCTGCTCTCTTTTCTATTTTTAATTGGAAGATCCTATGAAAATACAGATGACAACTGCACTAGACCTTTCCGTAAAATTCTGCTTCCTTGGCTGACTCCAGCACTGGTTCACCTCATTACAACCATCCAGCCCTGGTTTTAGAGGGTGAAATCTCTTCCCATGCTGAGAGTAACAAGATCAGTTATTGCCAATGGAAATGAGCCAGAACCTTATCTAATAGTACAAAATGCTTTTGACAGCGTCTGACCTCTCCTCGTCACACAGCATTTCTCTGTTTGTGCCTTCTCCAGCCATTCTCTGGAAGGCACATCGCCTTCACCAATTTGGACACAATGCTGCTGAGGACAATTAGTAAGTAATTTTTCTTCACTTTCTTTTTCTGATTACTGTTGTTTGCCATTTGAGACAAGCAGTTAGAGAGGCGGAAAAAAAAAAGAAAAAGAAAGGCACTTGCAATGAGTTAGTGAAACATGTTAAATATAAGGCTTGGTCCCAACTTTCCCTCTTTCATTACCTGCTGCTACTGGAAATTGTCAGGGTCATTTGAGTTCTGTAATAACTTGATTTATAGTTATGATTTATTCCTGCTGGGGAGGAAACCATTCTGATTAATTCTCTCTTGGTTTTGCTGTGTCATTCTCTATGCTCATAGTATGTGTTGCAGTGGTTTTTCTAAAAGGATTAAAAAATCAATGTTATTTTCTAGAAACAAACACCTGATGCACACATTCACACACGAGCTGCAAACTGTATCATACGTGAAAACAAAGACACCTGTTGAATGTACAGATGCTTCAGGGTCTTTTCCTAGAAAAATACATTTTCTCATATACCAAGAACTTAATGTGCTGTTATTTCCTTGCTTACATAGAGCAATCTATTGCAATCTGTTATCTCATTTGCTTCTTTTTACTGTGCTCTAGTTTGATAGTTTCAGTGATTTCCCCTTAATAACCTCAAGCCATTTTTTTTCTTACTGAAAATATTCTATCTAAGAATGCATACATCTAGTATGCATCTAGAAATAAATATATCTAATAAGACCAGTTAACAATTATGTGACAAAATCCCTGTGGACTAATCAATAAAGTCAGCAAACAAACACTGTTTTCCTAACAGAGATATTTTTTCCTGATTTTTTTCCCCTCTGATAATCTTCCAGTTCCTCAAGCACTATTTCTTCATCTCCTAATATTTGAGATAGGCACTGTTACTGTCTCCTGCATCTTTAGCACTCACCAATTTAAATCAAAACAGCAGTCCTGAAGATGGACATCCCCTGTCAGGCATTGCTTTGTCTCCCAGCAGAGCAAGGAAGCAAAGCCAGTATCATAAGTCACTTGCCTTAGACAGTATAGTCCAGTAACATGAGAAATTAAAGGCTCAACATTAAGTTTCAACTTCACCTGTCATTGACTGGCAAAACCCCTGCAGTGGATACAGTCCAGCTCAAGGAAGGAGAGAGGAACTGCGCAATCTCATGGGCCATACTGGCAGCTATTTCCATGCAGCTGTGCTATGGCCCAGCTGCAAACCTTCTGTCAAAAGATAATTTGCAGCTGTTAATATCTTTACAAGACACACATAAATTGCTCAAGCTGAGAATTTTCTCTGGTAATGCACAAAGGGCAAGACTTGAAGCCCAGCAGGTCTGTGAAACACATCTTTGTAGGCTTTGGTTCTCTTCAGACACAACACCCCACCACAAAATGAGAAGAAAGGGCAGAGCTAGGCAGAATATTCAAGAATACTGAAGAATGGAGGCTGAGGAGGGAGAGCTGTCTGGAAATACCCAGCAACCTTTCAAGTCTGTAATAGATGACAAAAAAAACCCAAAACAGCAGCTGAAGTAACCTTCCAAAACAAAAACACTTCTTTCCATTGATCATAATGAAAAGGTCTTGTTTCTCTCCAACAGTCTTTGATCCTCCATCTTCTAAATCCTTGGTGGCCTTTTCAGCCCTCAAAGTGGCCAGCCTGCTATTATGGCAGGCTTGCCAAGAACAAAGAAAAAGCAGTAGTAACCAAAATGTAAATGCTGCAAAGGATCTCTCCTCCAAACTGGGAGTATTCTACTTTATCACTGTCTCTAATTTGAGTCTCAGATTTATTTATTGACCACAGTGCAATTAAGCAATTAAGTAACCTCAGGAAAAAAAATGGAATAAAAGCAGCATGTGGTTCTACATAACTGTAGGTCAAGTGATATTGTTAATTGCCCTCATACAATGTTGTTAACTGTTGGTGGGTTGCAGAGGTGTAACTGGAAGGCTTGTAGAACCATAAATTCCATGGGAAGGTGGTTAGAAAAACACCAGGTCATTTGTGTAGCTGGAGCCAAGCTGCATAGCTGGCAGGTATGGCTAAATCATGTTGTAAATGCATAAACTGAAAAAAAAAAAATACTCCAGATGGGATGTTCTTCCCCTTCAATCCTCCCGGTTTTCACCTGGAAATGTGAATCCCTCTAGGCATAGTCACACAAAGAAGAGTAATACTGAAGGGAAAAAAAGTATACAAAAAATATTTGGCCTCATACTCAAACAGTTTACTGGAAAAATCTAAAACTTGCTATATGTTTTTGTCCTTGAATACCAAAAGTCTATTTTTATCTACTTTCGTAGTTTAACCAAGAAATAGGTCAAATAAGTGCAAGATTATAAAATTAGAGACATTTTATGCTTTCTTAAGATTCCAATGCTGAGATGTCTGATGTTAGAAACAATGGAGCAAGAGATTTAAATGACTGAAAGCTATTTTAGAATAAATGTGTCTCACATAAGTTGCATACACAAGAAAATAAAAATTAAGGAAAATTGCTCAAATGAAAAGCATAAGCTATGAATATCAATAGGTTACAGTACATAAGCCTGCATACTCTAGCTGCCATTGCTCTATTTAGCTGCAGAAACAAAATTATTTATGATAATTACAGCTGTTAAGAATTTTCACACTCAGGGAAATGCTAACATTTCAACATTTGTTTTCATACTAAATTCAAATTCCTCTTAAGAGAAAAATTCATTAAAAATATGAATCTTAGGTATTAAATACAGATACTGTCAAAATATTCTCCTACATGTATCAATATCCACAGCATCTATTAGGAACATATTGTAATTTTAATTTGGTATTCCAGTAAGATTACAAAGTCAAGATGAAAGGAATAGGAAAATTAAACACTTCCAATTGACAAAGCCGATTATTTTGATGTTGAACAAGGATGCTGGGGTGAGATTTCATCCGCTATGTGTTTGGTTACTAACTTCTGACACCTTTCAGCACTTCTCTTCGACAATATCCTGATCATGCCATTTCTTTTCCTTCTTTCTTTCCTTCCTTCCTTCCTGATCACACACAAAGCAGCTTTATTACTGTATTTGGATGTATTTTTACAGTGCCTACTTATACGGAAACCTTCACATCTGTGCACTAATTTGCAAAACTGAATCCTCATAAAATCTAGGTGAGGCAAGTAAGCAGATAAAACAATTGACAAAGACAGGTGTGCATTTAAGGGGAGAGCTAGGATTAGGAGTAGCATAGCCCTGGGTTTTACACTATGCTTCAGACTGTCATGCCTCTTGAAAAATAGCCACAGAAGAGATCAGCCAGCTGAAGCATGACACATAAACCCAGATATTACAGTGTATTTCTGACAACACAATCCATGCACATGGTACTGCATGTAGCAGATGGTGCACCTTCACAAGTCTTTTAATTTTGATCAAGTATCCTCTTCTTGAGGCAAAGTTCCTGCCCATCCCAGAAGCTTGCCTGGCTTGCACGATCGGAGCTATGGCAGAAGAGGCCCTAGACAGAAAACCTTACTCCTAGGGTGTGCAGGCAGGGTTGCAGGCCATGCCATCAAACTGGACCTGGTACACAGTAAAAACCCCTGGAGTACCAGCTCCTTTTTGCCTCCAGTCTGCTTCTGCTAAACTAGTGCAGATGTAACCATAACAATCCACATGCCATCCACCATAGCTGGAACACTCCCGCAAATATTAGTTAAGATTGAACCTTTTTGAAAGTATTTGTGAAGCCTAATCTTTAAGAACTATGGTTAAAACGCTGTGGAAACATCCAAGCCCGACAGCACAGCACAGTATATTGTAACATAGCTGCGCCCATGTTATCTACCCATAAAGACAATGCTTACACTGGGAGGCAGAGAAGTGCTCCTATACTCCCTGACCCATCTCTATAACCCCTTCATCTGTTTCTCCATGGAAGGAAGCCTGCTACTCAGGCAGAATGTCTCCTGTGATGCCCTCATGGGAATTGCCTCAACCGAATGGGGAGGTGACCAGCTCTCCTGAACACACTCACAAACACCTAGTTATGAAAACTCAACCTGCAGCACAGAATATCCTCCTGTTCTTTTGACAGGGAAAGAATCAAAAGCTTTGCTGGAAGGAGGGAGACGTAACATTTAGCAACGATGTGTTTCTTTGCCAAACAGTGAGAGCTGCAGTTCCACAGCCCAGGGCTCACCCTGTCCCTCACATGAGGGATCTGGGCTCCTTGGCATCCACCTACATGGAAAGCTGCAGTCTCTCCTTGTGCAGCACTTGGGCACCTCTCTGCCACTGCCTTGAGTAGCCTGCCTGCATGCTGTCCAAGCAGAGGATTTCATCAGAGCAACATCCACATCCAGGCACCTGTGCTTGGTACTTAATGACAGGCACTGCAGGAATTTGCTCTTCGCTTTTCAATAAACTGTCTCAAATAATTGCCTTGGCTTCAGACTCAAACGCCTCTAGAGTAATAAACAAATGTTATTTCTGGTACAAGGGGATCATTGTCTATAATGGTATCCCTTAATTGCTACTGCAGTGCAAATTATGAAAAGCAGGAATATCCAAATATAGACACACTTAGCCCTTTTGACAGCAAATTAAGGTCTGTTCTCTAACTGCTGCACACCCTGAACTCCAGCTCAAGTCAAACTGAATTACATACATTCTATGCTTCAAAACACAAGCTCTTAACCTCGACAAACAAGAGCTTATAGAGCTCCTACCATGTGTGTTCTGACCATCCCTACACATTTCCAGTGCTTTTTCAGATCCTACTAATCTCCTGGGCATCCTGGTCCCATTAGAGTTAATGGCAAAACATGACTAAAAAAGTCAAAAGTACTTTTTTTTTTAATGAATACACATGTGGGTGTATTATCTTTTCAAGTTTTAGTAGGTTTGATTTCGTAATGAGTTATTTTTTACTGTAAGCAAGTGAATGTTGCTGTATCATCCACAATATAAAATCTTACATCTTCCTTCCTATTTTTCATGCCTTGAGAGTCTACCATTTTCAGTCTCTTTGATAACATCTTTTTCATAGCTGTCCATGCCTTGCTTTGGTGGTGTACTACTTGGAAGCAACAATGACAAGCACAGGTTTCTGAGAAAGAGTGTGTTATCTCTGCAGTGCTAGTTTAATATTCCAAGAATTAAGAGTCTAAATATTTAATCTCCACTGCGAACTGTCTGAAAAGTGAGATACTGTCAAACAGTAGTGGTAAACTGCTGAAGGAAAGTCCAATCCTTCTCTTACCGATGTCAGTGGGAATTTTGCCAGGAAGCTCAGCATGAGCAGGGTATAGCCCAAAGTAATCAGTTCTACAGATGATTACACGAAAAGCCCTTAATTATAGCATGATGATTGAGTGTGATTGCAGTCATAAGACAGAGGCATCTTCTGGAACCAAAACCAAGAAAAGGAACACACTGAGGCTATTCCTCCTCAGAGTTGCACCTCTTTGGCAGCAACCTTTCATCAGATGACTTTTCACATGTTAGCGCAGCTACTCTGGTTTTGGCCACAGCCTGACGAGCACAGTGAAACAAGCCCAGATTTCCTGTTCCATGGTTCCTCTCTGCTAGAGGTCTCTCAACCCTCCAAGGCTGTGCCGTTCGGTAAGTACAACATTTTCAGCACACCCAGGAACACTCTGCACTTTGTTGTCCACCTTCTCACTTCACTTCAAAGGCACATCTTGCTCCATTGGTGTCTCTTCCAGGCTGGGGAGGGAAAGTAGCTAATGACTGTGCTTGATGGCTGCTGTCTTGACGAAGGAAGACTGTAGTGCAGACCTCCAGAGCCAGATGCCTGCTTCTGTAGCCTCAACCAATCTGCTCATTGTTCAAGCCAAGAGCGAGAGGAAGCAGATTATGGCCATGAATTGTGCACTGAGAGCACAGACGATGCATGCAAGCTAACAGGATACCCATGCAAACACAGTCAGGATCTTCATGGTTCTTCAGGGAGTGTTCATTGGCAGATACACTGTTGTGGTTTTGCACACTTCATCTGAGAAAGTGAAGCTTGCACAGTACCCTGTAAAAGCAAAGTCTGTATGAAGATGGGAATACAATTAGACTTTGTATGATATTTGGATTAAAATGTTTTCTTATTACTTATATTTAAGGAAGTTCATTTTTTCCCTGTTACCTTGGGGGTAAAATAGAAGCCCACCCTTCCTACTGGAAGCAGTAATTTGGCAGCTTAGTAAAAAATCGATCTTAAAGACAAAAATCAAATATTTACAAAACATGCATAGTCACTTCATTCAGTGTTAATAAATCATTAATATTGTTTAGTTCTGGTTTTATTGCCAAAGTCACAGGAAGCTGCAGTAGTGACGGTGGGGAAACACACATCCACAAGTTTTAGGTACATTTCGTGGGGGATTTTCTTCACTGCCTTACTTAGAGAAGTCTTTATGTGGCATTTTAATTTATTTTTCCACAGTTGCATGTTGCTTATGTTCCTGATCTGAAAGAAACTGTGAAATTCTCCCACTGCTTCCTGCCTGAAATTGCTGTCTCTGGATGCAGCTCTGATTTCCCTGTCATGATATGTGTTGTCAGGCTTTCTCTCCTCTTAAATTACCATTAAAATGATACACTGGCAAGAGTTCCCATTTGTAACGGTCAGGGATTCTGAAGTATTTTCAGTTATTTTCATAATGGCAGTTGGTAATTTCCTGAAGCTATGCATTCTGATTAAATATCTTTTCTTTCTGCAGTCCTCTGAAGCACTAGCAAAAAATCACTATGAAATGCTAATTCATTTTAACCTCTCAGTGGATAAACAAAAATCAGTTGCAAAGCAAGCAGTAGTACTCTTGCCTGTGCGAAAAGGTCAAGACAAATCACGCTGAAAACTTTTTGGAAAGAGATAATTTTTAACTAGGGAGTTGTTTATTGCACAAAGGGGTCTGTATTTGACCCTACTCTCACATATTTAATACTACTTAAAGGAGAGATGTATTTGTATTCCTCAGACAAACATTCTGACATTTCAGAAAGATAACAGCTACCTCTCAGTTAAATAAACTCAGAAATTCACCTGGAAAGCTATTTGTCATCAGCTATAGAAATGTCAGAGTTCCACACTAAGCAATAGAGGTATTAAGTTCTTTTCACTCTTTGACCAAGTGCTAAAATAACCAGCAAACGAAAAGCTACTGTGTTTATTTTCTAAGGGCAGCTGCTACATGTGGTAATACTTTCCATGGAAATCCATCACAATATATATTCCACCCACTCTAACCTACACTACACTTCAGTTCTCAGTATCTTTGTATAGAGTAATTCATGACAAATGTGCTGCACCTCTCAGCTGGGTGGACGTATTTCCAGGGTGCTGGAAGCTCAACTTATCAGAGTGCAATACTAATTCCATACAGAAACCTTTGGAAGTGAGAGCTCAGTCTGGGTTTAGGCTTTGTGCAGACCTAAGAGGGAGGGAGAGCAGGGAATTTATGTCTTACACAGAGGCTTGGCACACCTACAGCATCTACACTCCAGAAGCACAATAACTGCTACCAGTGGTTTTAAAGGATGGGGAGGAGATCGAACCACAGCTACTCTTCTTATGAAGAGACAGAAGAAATCTCTAGGAAAAGCAGGAGAAAACACCTATATCACACAGCCACGCAGTGTCCTGTCAGCCACACAGTACAGCAGAAGAGAACACTGCCTGCCATGCCTTCTACAGTATAACCAGTATGCCTGGTAGACAAAGCTTTCACTTTACTGCTCATATCCAGTAAAAGATCTATGCAAACAAGCACAGTGAAGCAAAATTCCTCACTCTTCCTTGTCTGCTGCATGGAGCCTCAAAAGTGGATTGTACATCACAGTGGGAGTAGGGAGAAAGAAGCTTCTTATCTTCATCAAACTCTCAGCATCTGCCATCAAGTTTCCAAGTTTGAAATACTCCTTCTTCACCACAATGTGTTGGTACAAGAGCTCCCCAGTGACCTGAAGTACCAGAGAGCATATGATCTTTTTCTTCCTCGTCCACCTCAACCCAGACTGCTAGTTAATTCAGGCCTGGGTCCTGCAGTGCACTCAGGTGGGCTGGCACAACCTCTGACATCATCTGGACTCCAGGCAGGGTCAATATCCCACCTGCAGGGACCCTGTGGCACGGTCAGGACTCTGGCAACTTATTCAGAAATCAAAGTAGCTACAAAAGCTTTCAGTGAAGTGTTAAAATAGCACTCCCTTTGTGTTATCTTACTTACCCTCCAAACTTGCTGTTTTTATCAGCTATATGTTAAAGTAGTGTTCTAGAAACAAATGAACTTGCATTCTCACAGACTTTGAACCAATGGTGTTTCAAAATGCTTTTCAACTTGTTAAAAAAGGAAAAAAAAGAAAGAAAGAAAGAGGAGGGGTTATCAGCTAATATCCTCCCTAATAAACACAGAAAACAGAATATTCTGGAGGAAATTAGCATTTATCTTTTCCATGGTATAAATCACTCTAGCCCACTTTCCCAGTTTGCCTAATGGTGAGGGATTGCTAGGCAACATCACACCTGCAGGTCAGCTGCCGCTTCATAACTACACTGATGTCAACTTTCTTGAGGCCCACACTGATTTTTATTTTCAAAGATTATGTTGCCATTTAAGATTAAGAGCATTTAAAAATACTTGGCTAATCTTCCTACTGTAATAGGACTCTTGCTTAGTCTAAAGCTGTGTTGCTACAGCTGAATATTCCTTGCAGTGTCTAAATATTTGGAAGTAAAGCCTCCCATTTTTTCAGTAGTATAAGTAAGGTATAAGCTCAAGCCTGATTTTAATTATAAGGTGTCCTTTCTCTTCCTCTGCTTCCCTTTCATGTTTTTCATGCCAACAGCAACTGTCTGATTTGACTTGAAGGAAAACTGAACTGATTGCCTGAAGTATCAGATTAATCATTCTAATATCTGATAACTTTCCCAAATAAAGGCAGCTCTCTCAAAGAGCTAAGGTCAGCCTCCATCACTTAACAAGCTTATCTCAGCCAGTGTAATTAACAGGGCCACGCTCACACTGAAAAGCCAATTGCTAATGGTGGGATTTTCAGCATGTTGCAAACTGCTGAGCATGATAGTGTTATTTACAATTTCCGGCCAAACTTCGGCCACAGCCCGTCTGCGAACACGACCTGAAGAATACAGATGTATGACTTGCTACAAACATTCCAAACTACACAATTTCAAAAGGTGTAAGATGTTCCTCACCACTAATGCTGGGATTATCTTCTGCTCTTGCTCTGCTCACGTGCTGTCCTCTTCCTATGGTCAGGCCAGGCATTACCCTTAAGAGTCTTATCCACTCAGCTATTTAAAATATGTGCCAGCTAAAGATGAGCTTTCATAAGAGTAAGAATTTATCTCTTCAGTACCAAGTACTTCATTAAACTGTCCACCTCCTTGCAAACATTGCTTGAAGGAGCGGCAATGCAAGCACGGGAGATAAAAATTCACCAGAGATGTATGCCAGTAAACCAGGACTGCAAGAGCCAAGTGCTCAGGCTTGTGAGTTCAAGTGGCCTTTGGCTTGCACCTAAACCCCAGGAGCCTGGTGATGCCATTTTCCTGAAGCTAACAATGAGTGCTTAGAGTGGAGACCAGGGCTGAGTGGCCTCTACAGAGCCACCAGGGCTGTCCTCCCACCAAAGCAGGAAGCTCACTGAGCAGCATCTCTTTCCAGAGACTTCCCAGATCCTCCCTCTCACCACCAGCCCTGTCTGGCCAAGAGAATCCAAATGATCACCTGAATGTCAGGCTTGGACATGCCCAACTTCTTTTAATGCATTTTAACAAGCACCTGGCTCAAAAATAGCATTCTAAAAAATCAGTGTCTTGGAATTTTTTTTCTTTAAATTTTACTTAGTCTGTGAACTTTTCAGTACAGTAAGATGGCTTTTTTTCTTGATATTGTCCTGATCATTAAGACACACACTTTTCCTAAAAGCATGCATGGTGGGTTGAAATTACCTTCCAACTACTTTGGAGAAAACTACCCCCAAAATAAACTGCCAGACCAGCTCAGTTTGGGATGGAAGCAAATGAAGCTATATTTACAAGCAAACAAAAATTAGAAATATGAAATGCAATAAATATGTACAAAATACACAATATATGTGCAATGTACATATATTTACAATTTATAAACAACACAAACCCCTCAGACCCCCCTGGACAAATCCAGGGCACCCATTTACCTCCCCCCCTCCTCCCTCCCTCCTTCCTGTTACCTCACATAGTAGTCAAGACAGCGATACCCCAGCAAGGCCACGGAAAAGAGAGAGAGAGAAGCTGCAAGCCGAAGCAACAGAAGAAGAAAAGGGATAGCAAGAACTGTTTATGCCTCTACTCTATATCCCATTAGCAATCCAATGAATTATATAGACCTTATCATTATTTTCCTTTTGCATCTAATGGAAATTTATTTTACTTTCAGTCTTGCAGTCAGGATCTAAGCTAAAGTTCCCCCTTCAAACTGTAACAGCACGAGAGGCTAATGTAATCGACATAATTTGAAAGTCAAGACTGAGAATTCTTAAAACAACAGAATCTAATCAAACACAATCATGACAGTTGTCACCACTGTGAGGATCCAAGTGGCTCAGCAGGTCCCTTACTGCTTCCTGCTGGATTACAGGGGGACTATACTGGTCCCCGACTCCATCTGCCATTTCAGGAGGCCAGCTGTCCTGAAGAGAGCCTGTCCCACTATTGAAGACTGAGGCAATGAAGGTGTTAAGTGCCTTTGCATTTTCCTCATCTTTTGTTACTATATTCCCCTCCGCATCCAATAAGGAGTGGAGGTTGTCCTTGCCTCTTCTTTTGCCATTAATATATTTGTAGAAATATTTTTTATTCTCTACAGCAGCAGCCAGTCAAAGTTCTAAATGGGCTTTTGCCTCTCAATTTTTTTCCTACAAGATCTAGCAACGTCCTTAAACTCTTCCTGGGATACCCTCCCTTTTTTCCAGAGGTGATACACCCTCTTTTTTTCCCTTAATTCCTTTAGAAGCTCCTTGCCCATCCAGTCCGGTTGTCTCCCTCGTCGGCTCCTCTTCCAGCACATGGGCACAGCCTGTTCCTGTGCCTTCAAGAGTTCTTTCTTGAAGTAGTCCCAGCCTTCCTGGACCCCTTTGTTTTTAAGGGCTGTTTCCCAAGGAACTTTCTGAGTTAGTTCCTATTTCAATAGAAAAAAAAAAAAATAAAGGTAGGTACCCTGTATGTTCAAGAACTACATGAAGAGCAGAAACAACTCAGCTGTTGACTTGCTTAGTCTATTCCATGTTAAAGTGTAAGTATTTTTCCTCTGTATATTTATTTCAGAAAAACAGGAACGAAGGAAAAATCTGTCACGGACTCATAGTCAGCTCCCAACAGCCTTCCACTTGCTTTGTCCAGAATACGTACTATGCAACGAAACTCTTGTTACACTGCCCCTCACAGACATTCACCACGGTTTGTCAGTTGCTAAATTCAATCCTTTGAAGAGGCAAAAGTCTGAAAAACCTCATCTCCCACACTGTTCTTTGTCCCGTTTGAGGCAGATGAAATGTTCAGTGTATTTTTACTTTCTTGCCAACTAGCTTAACTATGCATTTAATGTTTGTGTTGTTGAGTCTCCTATTTTTTTTTTATTATTCCACATACAAACTTCACATATACTTGGCCTACAAACCCCAGTGGCATCTGGATTCTGAGGTGTAAAGACATCATCACAGTACTATCAGTATCTTCAAGAAGCAGATTTTTGCTGACACTGGACACCAAGGTAGGATGACTAGGCAATGGAGGCATTGGTCTTTGGTTTTTGTTTTTGTTGTTTTTTTTCTGTGCCAGATGATTAACTTGCCAGATGATTAACTGAATCACTTATCACCTAGTAGTGTTTACAGCTGTGACTTTTGTGGGATTAATATTAAAGCCTTTTGAACTCAGGACCTCTCTGGGAATCTTTTTATTTTGTCAAGTCACACAGTGATGTTAGGTCATTACAATTTTCTGCCCCAAGTCAGTTTCATGCACATAAGATCCATAGGGAGATGATGCTGTTGACACATCCCAAGAGGTAGGTACCAGCCACTAGGTTCAACTGGCCTTTGGGGTTCATTTAGTAACCAGGAAGTTGTTGGCAATGCACCACTGCTGTGTAATAGTCACAGCCATCTTTCTCTCTTTGATTTTCCCTTAGTGCCGAAGGATGGAAACTGAACTAAGCAGTGGGAACAGTCAGGCTTTCTGACTGCTCTACAGAGTGCTCTCAGAGGAGACTTTCCACTTCTGCCAGAGTACAGAGTACCAGCTTGAGATATCAAGAAATGTGGAAACATTTCTGCCTGGAAACATTTATTTCCACTCTTCCTGAATTTCCAGAGTTGATAAACCTTACATTTAAAAGTAGCTTAAATCTTCCTATCAGTATGGAGGTAGGTTGTGCACAGATTTCTCCAAATAAAATAGCAAACTCCTTCCTCTGATGTTAAATTCAGACTATTTCTTACAGCTCAGCCCCTTGTTAGTTAAATGTTAGCTAAATTAAACCTCGTGCAGCAAAATTTGTCTTGCAAATGGGAAATGTTAAATTTGCAAAATACAAGCCTGATTTTTATATCAATTATAAATACCATCCTGTACCCAAGGGAAGCCTATTACAGACCAGGGAAACACAAGACCAAAGATGTTCCTGACCAAAGTAATCTGTAGTCAAAGCAGACCATTCATGAGATATTACAAAAAAAAACAAAACAAAAAAAAAACCCTGCAATTTCTTTTCAAACATCTCACTGAAAATGTTCCTAATTCCTAACACCTAGCATTTTTCATACAGTCCTCCAGTCAGATGTTTGCCAATGTTGGTACAAGTGTTCAGTGTACTGAAACCAATCTTTTCTTTTTTAACAAAATGCTTCATGAGACACAATACTGAATGTCTTATTATATTCTAGGCATACTGCAATCTGTAGTACTCAATTCTTATTTTTTCTTATTTCCTCAGAAAAATACGACATTATTTGATATGATTTTACCTTTGGAAATTCATATATGTGCTGGTCATCATTCTCTCATATTTCAGGTAATCAAAGATATCCTTCTCTACCTATATCACTAATTAAGCACAGGTAAACACGCAGCTTAATGAAAGGCAGTGGCGGGATTCCTTGCTTCAATTTTTTTAAGAACTGTATCCTTTCTCCTCTACACCTCTCATCTATTTACAGATTGATCATCTTTTTAGCTAGATAAAAGAGATACTTGTCTTCAGCTATTTCCTAACTGTTTATAACTTCTGGAAACAAATTGTGGAGGATTAGACCATTATTCCAACATGTAGACTGCTTGGCCCTAAAGATCATGAGTAGATCTTTCTCACTTTATTATAAGTAGATAAACTGATACAATTGTTATGACAAGATTACTCCACTTTTTTGTTCTTTTTGGTAGACCTTATAAACATCTCATTTGAATTCTCAATAATTTGGTGTTTATTGCTGTCTTTTCTTGTCCAATCTATTGGAACTCCTCAAGTACCACAAAATGTTTTGGCATCAGTTTCCTCTGAAATTCAATGGGACATGCACAACTACCATTCTCTGCCTTTTTCCACAGCTGTGACTACAAAATATTGTGCATTTCTAATATCAAAATAATAATTTTGTGGAGCAAGAGCAATTCAGAGAACACTTCTTTCTAATACCTGGCTACACTGGGTGAAAATTTTGATCACTGAATTTTTTTTTGACCACTGAAACAAGAAAAATATTGTATAATATGATGTAAAAATTCAAAATGAAATCTCAGAGTAATTTGAGTTGGTGCCAGTATTCACCCGCTTCATAAATTAGAGCTATAGCATCATAAAGAACTGCAGAATTATCTATATCTATAACGAAACAAATTCACAAATTACAAAACAAAATATGAACATTTTATTATTTTTCTGATATTAGCCTTATTTAAATTATACTTTTACAGCTCCTGCTACACACATTTAGAGCTAAAAATATCAAGTACAGGATGTTGCTAGATAAAGAACAGTCATCAGATATCCGACGATGGGGAGCTTGAGTTGCTGGTACACAAGATGTCCGAATGTCACAATAAGAGAGAGTTTACAGGTGAAGTTTCAGGACACCAATGGTTGCTTCGCACAGCTGAAAATCCTACAAAACATGGGAAAAATCACTTCTGTGATTTTTCTATTATTCAGTCACAAGCAGTATTTTGTAGTCAGTTCAGAGCTAGATAGAGCTTAAAGCACTTATAGCTGAGGCTTCTGGAAAATTCTGGAACTTGAAAAAGATAGCCATATTTTTCTAGTAGGTGTGTGTGACCAGGATCACTTGTACCTGATAGCTGGAGCTCATGGAAAGGCTTTTGGACTGCATCCTGGGCTGCCCAAATCAAAGCCCTCTCATAGGAGGGCTCTGCGATACAAACCAAAGTCTGGAAAGTGGGAACAACCAGCAGTACCATTTCAGACACATAAAAATGCTAATGTAGATGCTTTCCACTAATCCCATGGGGGCTGGTAGTTAAGTCCTACTATTACAGGTTTTCAAGACTGGTGCTGTGTCATGGTAATCCAGTTCTTTGTGCATTTCATCTTCAGGAAATAAAATTAAGACTTTAAAAAAACACATATTGCTTGGAAGTTGGAAATAGATTTTTCAGTACTTCAAAAGCATTATTTAGCTTTCTGGGCTTTTGGCTTAAAAGGTTTTTTCCTAAAATAAACAAGAAAAAGAAAAAAGGAACACCTGCAACTGAACTTAAGCATTTCACTGATCTTTGGAAGAACTGTGCCAATTGTGATTTGCTGTCTGCAGATAAATAGAGAAGGGAAAGCAGGTAAAGAGAAAGGGGAAGAGGAAGGGGAAGAAGGGGAAGGGGAAAAGGGGAAGGGGAAAGGGAAAGGGAAAATGGGAAAGGGAAAAGGGAAGGGGTATGATAGATTATTGGCTGAGCAGCTTCTCAATCGCTGCTAGTAGCCAATTTGCGGCAATATCCGTTGAAAATATTTCACTGGATATTTTTAATAGCAACAAGAGAGTTCACAGAATCACAGAATTATTGAGGCTGGAATAGACCTCTGAGATCATGAAGTCCAGCCTATGACTATCACATCAACTAGACCATGTCACTAAGCAAGCCAGACAGACAATACACAATTAGGGTGATTTTCTCCTTTGCAAATCACCTTACAGAGGCACTATTAATCAGGCTGAAGTGGTTCCCAGCAGAATGTATGTGGAGGGCAAGCCCTGATGTAGTTTTTAATCACATTTCTTCAGTATCCCTATTAGATGTTTTGTATAGCAACACCTTCTGAACTCTTGGGATCACATTCTAATTATCACTTAAGAATTCAGCAAAAAAAACCCACAGGAGTGAAAGTTGAATATTCAGTCCACAGGCATGTAAAAGAGGTCATATCTGCAGTATTTTTCCCTTTCTAGAAACAAAGAGAAGATATGCAAGGTACCATTTGTGTGCCATCACTGGACTGGAAGCCACTTCAAAAGGCACCTGCCTTGGAAGAGAAAGGCGCTCATTGCTATGATGGCAACCGTTACTATGACTGTTGCTCTTCCATGTATATGGCAAAAGAGGGCAGTGGAGCACTGTACATTTCAGTAGATTAAAATTATAGTCCCTGCAGATCTGTTATCTGCATTTCTTTGGTGCAGAAATTATTACAATACCTAGAAAAAGCAGTCATATTGTATCAATAATATCCAGGCAATTTAAACAGAACATCTGAGCTTTCACTGAACGTGGCACTTCTCTCCTAGCAAGCCTTGCAATCTATTGAAAGCTCCTTAAATTTCACGTTACCTTCACATCTCCTGTCACAGGAAGGACTGCATTTTCACTAACAGGATTGTCCATGTTAGTTTCATTTGCATCACCTTGTTCATGTGCTCTCAGAGGAAGGTGACATTACTGTCTATAACACAACTCTCCCAAGTTTAAAAGGCCAACAGCAGTTTAGGTATCCTCACACAGAAAGTTTTGCTTCCTGTCCTGTGTCTGTGTTTGGTTTTGTCAATGATGTGCTACAGCCAGTCATTGCTGACATTGGACACTTTCTTCTTTATTGGGCTGTTTTACTTTCCAAATCTTTCCCAAGTGTTTCTAGACTTTGTCTGCACCACATCCAACACTAAATGTGCTCATTCATGCAACTTTAAACATTCAGCAATGCCATCTGTTCTTCACATATTTAAGAAAGGAGCTTGAAGGTCAAAGATACCTTTAAACTCTCTAGTTTTACATAAAAAAAAAAAAAATCTTAAGTTTGGGGTTGCTTTGGTTTGGAGTTGCTTTGGTTTTCATTTGGAGTCTGGAATGCTGTCTCCTTTTCCTGAATGCAATGGTTCCCACTTCTGTATATGCTGACATAGACAATAGGTCACTAAAAATAATTATATGTTATTTAAGAGGAACGGTCACAGTGGAGAATTCTGTCCTCTCTACCCAACAACCTTCTTTCATATTGTCAGCAACAGCCTTTAGTCCTTTTTTAAAATGGCAAAGGTTTCCTGTGTCAATATACTCATTTTGACTGTCCTTGGGATGGCAGAATTCTAATCAGACTTATTAGAAAAGCTCTTACTTTCCCATTATAAGCCAAAATCTGGCACTCAAACATCATTCAAAAATTCTGCATTTTCTTCAACGCCTACGACATGCTAGCACTGTCTCCATTGCTCCTTTGATGTAAAAAGACAAGGGGATGTGACAAGATACCTTTGATGTGTCACATCCAACCTGAAGTTTGAATTATTTATAAATGTTTGGAAAATTACACAAAATGATAGTGTAGTGATACGTATCCTGTTACCACTGCAGTTTCAGATCAAAACACAGTAATCACCAACATCATTATCTTACTCCAGAGAAGTTTCAAGTGTAGCTCACTGGACAGGGATGAAAATAATTGGTTTAGAAGCCTGGTTCTTCCACAGTCTTGGTGGCAAATTCAGTCAGGGAAGGCCCCCCAGCCTCCTCAATTTAGGTTTCCTCTCCTTTAAAGCAGGCATGCAAATACCCATCTTTTCTGCAAGGCGTTTGGACATCACAGTGCTATCTAGTTTCTATATTTACAGCACAGAAGCTAGATATTATTCCCATTATTACAGGGGGTTTTCTGTTTTTACAATGATATTATTCCTGCTACTACAGTATTCTGCCTCCAGAGTACTGGGTCCTGAGGAAACACAAACGTGGGCTGGTCAGATCCCACCATTGTTTACACTTGAAAAATGTTTTCGAAGCGTGAGGCCATCCTTTCCACATCAGTGCACTTAAACCTATGGGAAAAATCAATATTTTTCTCTACAGATCAACCAGGCCTTTTCCAGTAGGTTTTGCTCTGTGTAAAAAAGCACAAGCCATCCTTGAATATAAACAGAAAAACTTTGCAATAGTGCTAAACCCACAGATGTTGTTATTTTTCATTATATGTTTACAGAAATACTTCTGTATTTTGGTAAACTCTCTGAGACAGAGAACAGCAACTTTCTTAATAGAATAAATATTATTTACTCTTTTTTTTCATTAATAAAGCAATGTACGGTTGCCATGGTGCACCTATTAAGCAATCTAAACTTAACTCTTCTTTTCCCCTTTCCTTAATGAGTTCCTCATTTCCTGATTTATGTTTCCATATAAATACACAGTTACAACTGATTATTTTATATAAAACTACATAAACTGATTTTATCATTTACATTTTATACTAAATTATAAAAATTTTATCACAAGATATATTCGTATCACTATCCCAAAAAAGTAAAAGCTGAGCATGTCCAGGTCAGGTAAAAATAAAGAGACTTTCTGCATCTCAGTTTTGTTAGTTACAAGACCAGATCACCCCAATGGCACTTCAGCACCACAGGAAGACATTCCACTGCTATGCAACCAAAGCTGAGGATGCTCTTGAAATAGAGAATGATCTACCCAAGAAAAAAAGAAAGAAGACAGGCATAGAGTGGCCAGAGATAAGGCACACGAAGTTAATTCAGAAGCAGCTTTAATTGTTGATGGAGTCTATATCCATTCTTACACCTTTCTTTGTTAAAAGTTGCCATAAGTGTAAAACAAAAGAACAGAAACTTCAGATTATCAGGAATTTGAGGAGCTGCTTTTGCAAACCAAGCAGTCTCGCTCTTCATTCCTGGAACACTGACCCAGTCCACACAATAAACTGTGACCCAAATCTAAGCAAAACCAGGAAATCAAGGTCTGTTTGATGCAAATAGATGGATGAGACGTGGCTGCTTTTATTTCAAGCATCACTGGCATTGAGGGTGAGTACATACGTGCACAAGCATAGCATCTCTTTATAAACTCACAACAATAAACCCTTGTGGTGCAAGTGTTTATGTAACAGACACCACAGAAAAGGCTTTCAAACCACAGAGACAATTTCTTCTGTAAAAACCGAAAAAACGGCAAAATGTGGGTGAAAAACAAGATTTGCTTGTGCTTTTAAATTAAAAAAAAAATCAACTCACATGTGGAAAAAACAAAATCAAGCTTTCTTCAGCAAGGACCATTACTCAAAGGACAGAGTATTCTGGGCCACAAATGCCATCTGCTATATTGCAACGAGAGACAGAAAAATGTACTCTCTGCAGTGCTTATTCTCCTATCTCGTGATGTTCAAAGGTGAGGATAATTTTTCATTTTCCAGCCTGTTCCCTATCAGGGCACAAAACCCACTGCCTACGTGCTGAAATGGAAATCCAGCACAGATTTCCAGCAGAATAGATCTGGTGGGAGGAGGATGAGGCTGATACATGGCTGTAGGGCTGTATGTTAGGATAAAGAAGCGTGAAGAATCTGTGTTAGAACTGAAATCAAGCAGTAGAAACCATCCAGCTGATTACAAAAAGCAACATCTACACTCTTGTAACACTTATCTAACTGAAATATTAAGAGAAAAATAAATTAATTTCACAGTTCAAGCATCTCTTCTACTCATAAAACTGTAGCTGAAATAGAAATGAAGTTACAGTACCAGTGTAAGCATCATGGGAACACAAAAGAAAGGTCATTCACAGGATGAATTCACAACAGATATCTTAAAAATGGCAAATTAAGAAATGCATCCTACTACATAGACTAAAATGTTATTTATTAAAATATGCATCAGACACATCAATAGATGCTCACACTGGGTCACAACACAAGGTTATTGAGGCACATCACCATACATTTTAGTATTGTGCATTTAAGCTTGTTTTCAAGCCTGCACCAAAAGGTGACTGCCACAATACAGAACATCCTGAAGCCTACGCTTCCTCTCCTTGACAGACACTGGATAGCCCCTGCCAGGCTAGACTCTTCTTGTCATTTTAAAAGCATCTCCATGTAAGAAATCCATTTAAAGGCCTCGCATTCCCAGATATGCCTGGGGTTTGCCTGTCACCCATCCATCCATGCATGCTAATCTTTCATTTCAACTATTAGTGAGATGGTCCTGCAAAATTTTCTCACCCACTAAGTGCAGCTCCCTTCAATACACCCCATCCAGGATGCTTTTAGTTAGGCCTCTCCTTGCTGACTCTCAAGAGGCTTCTAAGTTTTCTTACACTTATCACAAGATCCATTTGATCTCTAATCATCTAGTGAACCAAACTGTGTGTAAGAAGTTTAGTTTACCCAGGTGTAATTCATAAAATAGCAGCAGCATACCCACAAGCTTACCCAGGAATGAACATGTTCTTTGGAGTGTCAATTCTTTCTTCCATAAAATATGCTGAAACAAGGGCACACTGTATTTTTCAGCCATATACCATGAACATTTTTATCTCATGAGGTAAAAATTTGCCTTTTAATTTAGCAATATTTTATGCAGAAAACACATTGCATGTTATTAATAAACATTATTTGTTTTAAGGTCTGTGTCTCACGTCAACCATTGCCAAATCAGTTTAAACAAGGGTACTTGGCTGAAGAGTGACAGAAGAGGCTGGATGTCATCCTAGCTACACCACTTACTTGTCTGCTGCTGTCTGTTGCCTGAAGAACAAACTTCAACCATTTATTAATGCATATATGTACCCTCAAAACAAAAGCCTTTGCTAACAGAAGTTGGCACCACTCCACTGAAGTCAGCTGAATGTTAGTAACAAATGAACAGCTCCTCCACAGCAAGCAAAGTCTTGCCTTCCTTTATGTATCATCCCACATGCCCATAGGATTTTGCCTACGTGATTAAAAGGGAATGACTCACAACAGCGTCTGCAGTGTCTTCCGAGCCTGTCCCAGCCTCCTCTGTTGTGCTCTACCTTCCAGCTGACTTAATTAGTAAAGCTAGAAGTAAAAGAAGAAACCCTTGGCTGGTAATAAAGGCAATGCTATTTCATAATAATGTCAATTGTTTATTCTTGGAATCCACAGCACCTCTAGCACGAGGACTCAAAATTAAGCAAATTTGGTGTCAATGTCTTGTTCCTGGGACAGGAACAGTCAAACATTTAATTCCTAAAGGCAGTAGGTTCAGAGGACTTCTGAAATACATTAGATATACTGCCTATATCTGATTAATTCGCCTGAATACCCTGTAAAAATTTTTAAAGGGAATCATAATGTGAATTTAATACACAATACAGAATCTTGATGCTTCACATATAATTTAGTTTTAGAACTGAGAGATTTCATAAACTCATCTGAAAAGCAAGTTTTCCTCTCTTCCACCATTAATTTGAAATCTCTCCAGGCTTGTAAGCCCGCACAAGAAAAATACTGAAGTCACTTCAAAAGTCTCCAAAATAGCATTCAAACATCTAACAGTCTGGAGCTTTTCATATGCTCAAAATGTTTTTCTTCATGATATGACACATCTTTAAGTTAAAAAATCAACTGAAGAATACCAATGTGGCTTTCCATGAGTTCAATAAGGGGGGAGAATCAAATTCTGAGCCCCTGAAAACAGATGCATTGTAGCTCTCATTTATTTTGGATTTGCATTGAAAAGGATTACTTTTGATAGCTGTACTGGTTTAACACAGTCTGCTCTCACAATCCAGCCCCTCACACACAGATCAGGAGGGAAATTAACACAAGAAGTCCTGGGTTGAGAAATGGAGTTTAATGGAAATTATACAATCTACAATTACCTTAGTTACTTTGGACAAAAGTGGAAGCAGCAACAGAAGCCAGCGATAAAATGACCCCTCCCATCCCCTAAGCCTGCAGCCAACCCAGCAGAAAAGGTAACACCCTAAAACCAGAAACCAGATGCAGCAACTGGAACGGGAAGCCTCTCATGTTACACACTCTGAACTTCAAGGCCCGCAATACTTTGCCCCAAACAGCACTTTTGTTTTAAAGCTGGCATGATGTTGGCATGGTATTGAATACTCACCAGCAGATTTAATTGGCTAAACCCACTACAATAGCTTAGCCTTGTTAATTTGGAATGGGTGTACACCGAAATGTCAGAATAAACTGGGTTCACTACCTTCTTGTGAAGCTTCCCTGCTCTCACCAGCACCTATGCACCATCCAGTACAGCAGGCAGATGTCGCAGCATAGCTCCAGGTTCTGAGGACAAGGCTTTTTCTACCTAGGGAAAAAAGTACAATGGCCTTTTGTATTAAGAGCCTTTTTCTCCAGTTGATATTCTGTTCTCCACCTAAATATAAACTGTGAGTAGCCTAAGCATGAGAACGCAGGTTTGATACTGACATGTGCAGTCCCCATAGATAGGTTTTCTCTTCAAAGCAGTTCATATTCAAGCTGAGAAGTACCTGGAAATCCTACTGTACCAACTACCCATATGGACATTATATTTAACAGAATAGGCTTTGTACAGCTGAAGACAAACACAAAGTAAGATAAAAATTGAACAAGATTATAGAAAATATTCCACTGCACAGGAGTATGCCCAGCATGATTGTATTATCATCAGAGCTATGTAACTGAATTCATTTCCAGTTCCTAGAAATGTACTAGAGTCCCCACAGAGGTGTAAGAATTAAACAGGCTGTAAGTACATTGTGATTTTTGTTTTCAAGCTTCAGGCTACTATTATCTGTGGTGGCTTCATTCTCCATGAAGATATCAGCACAGTGGTCATGCACACACTGCCATGTGCTACTTCAGCTCCAGACCACATCATACCCAGACCATGTCATACCCCGCAGTGCTGTATAGATGTAGGTGTAAAATGTAAGGATGGTTTAGGGCCATTCCAATTCTGTGCTTCCATGTTTTGGTTTACCCAGCTAGTACGCATTAAGAGTTAAGGAACATTGTGCGTTGCAACAAGCAAGCCAGTGCTCATTAGAGTAGAAGACTCTCAAAAGTACACGGTTCATAGGACCATACAGTTCTAGAGTAACTCAAGTTGGAAGGAACCTCCGCAGATGTGTAGTTCGCTTTGCTGCTCAACACAGGGCTTTGAGGTTAGACCACATTGTCCAATAGGTCTTGAAAACACCCACGGATGGAAACTACACAGCTTCTCTGGGCAACCTGCCTGAATGTACTCATAGAGAAAAAGGTTTTCCTTACATCTAGTTCGAAACTCCTTTGTTTCAATTTATGACCATTGTATCCTATCCTCTCCCACTGCACCTCTGTTAAGAGTCCTGCTGCATCTCTTTGGTAACCTCTTCTAGGCACTGCAGGCAGCGCTACTATTGGGTGCCCCCAAAGCCATCCCTTCTCCAGGTTGACCTAGCTCAGCTTCCCCAGCCACTCTTCACAGGGAAATGCTTCAATCCCCCTTGCACCCTCTGCTGACCCCCCTCCAATTAGTACACGTCTGCCTTGTGCTAGGAGAACCAAAGTTGAACACTGTATCTAGAGGCAGTCTAACAAGTGCTATACAGACAGGGATAATCCCTCCTGTCGGTCTATGGGCTGTTTCTGTTCTTACAGCCCTGGAGGCTGTCGGTCACCTTTACCTCATAGGCACACACTTCTCAAGACTGGATGACATCTCTTCCCTCCAGCATCTCAACTACATCACACATCTTGGTGTTGTCACCAAATGTGCTGAGGGGGGACTCAATCCCACTGTCCATGTTACCAACAAAGCTGTTAAAACAGCACCACCAACCTCGGAGGAATGATACTCATCAATGGTTTCCACTTGAACACGAAATCTGTGGACCGCAACTCTTTGAGTGTGACCATCCAGCCAGTTCCTTATTCAATGAGTGGTTCTTCTGTCAAATCCATGTCTCTCCAATTTAGAGACTAGGATGTCATGTAGAACAGTGACAAATGCTTGGCAAGAGTCCAGGTAGGTGGTATCAGCTGCACTACCCTTACCCACTAACACTGTAATCCTGTCACAGAAGAACACCAAATGTGTCAGACACAATTTGCTCTTAGCGAAGCCATGTTGGCTGTCACCAACCAACTCCTTATTTTCCCTGTGCCTTAGCATAGTTTCCAGGAGGATGTGATCCATAACCTTGACAGGCACAGAGGTGAGGCTGACTGGCCTGTAGTTCCCTGGGACTTCCTTTCTTGCTTTTATAAATATGAGAGTTAACTCTTTTCCAGTCAACTGGAACTTCACCGAACTACCATAATTTCCCGAATATGGAGAGTGGCTTCGCCACTTCATCCATCAATTGCCTCGAACTCAGGGATGCATCTCATCAGGTCAAATGGACTTCTGCACCTTCAGATTCCTTAGATAGTCTTGAACTCGATCTTCCCCTACACTGGGCAGTTCTCCATTCTCCTGTCCCTACCTTTGCTGCTCAACACAGACTTGGGCATTGTAGCAGGAGCAATACCTGGTGACATTTGAGGCAAAGAAGTTGTTGAATACCTCAGCCTCCTCCACATCCCTCTCCTGTGGAGAGGGTCCACATTTTCTCTAGTTTTCCTTTTATCATCAAAACAGCTATATAAGCTTTTATTTTATCTCTTGACCAGAAATTTAATCCCAGATTTAATTCTATCAAAGCTTTGGCTTTCCTAACCTCATCCCTGACTGCTTGAACAAATAATTTCTCTGTGTTCCTTCCATACCACCTGTCCTTGCTTCCACCCTCAGTAGGCATCCTTCCAGGTTTGTCCAGTAGCTATTTGTTCATCCATGGCGTTTTTGCCTGACTTCCTCTTTGTTGGGATGCATCTCCCCTGAGCTTGGAGTGATCTCTGAATATTAACCAGATCTCTTGGCCCCTCTTCCCTCCAGGGCCTTATCCCATGACACTCTACCAAGCAGATCCCTGAAGAGGCCAAAGTCTTCTCTCCTGAAGTCCCAGGTAGCAAGTTTGCTGTGTGCCCTTCTCACTGCCCTGGGGATCTTGTATTCCACATTCTCATGGTCACTGTAGCCAAGTTCAATTATGTTATGTTAGTTTCTAGAAATATATATGATGAGTGTTTTTCCATGTGCTCAGTCTTGTTTTTATCTGCACCAAGACTTGATTAAATGCCCACTTGTTTAAATGCTCTATTACACGTCAGAATGGTATTACAGTATAAAATAAAATCAAGACATTAGAATGGAGATTGATTGCAAATTTGATTTTAAGTCCATATACATCTCACAAGGGTGAGGATTGTTTGTTCATAAGTACATTAATTGGCAGAGCTACATAAGAAACATGCCCTGTAAGTTAGCTAAGTATGTCATATATATTTTGCATTAAGATCACAACTTAATGAAGGCCTTGTTTAACTTTTGCTGTAGGTATGATCCGTTTGAAGAGCGTTGCACAGAAAATGCAGCCCACCATTGAAATGGCTTCTGAATGGCAAATAAAATTTTATTCATGTGTCCAGGTTTACTCTAATATGTAACACATGTGGAAGGAAGTAGTCATGCAAAAGGCGCTTTGTTTTTTCCCCAGCCCTTGGTACATACATTCCCCTGTTCCACGCAAACCCAAACATTCTCTCAGGCAGGCTTTGTATAAAACATCATAATAGCCAAAATGCATCATAATCACGTAGCAGGTTTCACTGTACAGAAGTTTCAGTATTCCTAATTTCAGGGGGTTTCCTTCCCACTTTGCATGTAAAGACGTAAGTACAAAAGATGAATTACATGAAAGATTTGTACTTTTGCAAGGTGTTGGCTGTCACTGAGTTTAGCCAAAATATCACAATTCTCCTATCTTCTTTCTGACATACTCTTTTCTTAAATATATTTCTTGGTTATAAGAGGTTTATTACCTAATAGGCTTTCTCCACAGGACATGAGGGTTTTGTCTCTTTGAGGTCAGTGGAAAGAAAAAAACGAGATATAAAAACTATTTGTTATTAATGTATTTCTCTTAGTCCATAAAGCTTGAACTCTATTCCCCACCCCCTTTTTTTTTCCAACGTGAATAGTGTTATCATTTTCTTTTTAAGAAAGACTCGTTTACAATATCACACATGTCTGATCACAAAGTCCTCAAGAAAGCATGGGCAACACTATCTGGATTTAAAGTAAATGTGTATTGGGCAACAATAAAGCCAAGTTTCATCAATAAAGGAATAAAATAACCCATCTAAAGATTCTCAGCTTATTCTAGAGATGCAGATTTCTAATTCAAACACACAGCCTGTACATATGTATGTGCACACAGATGCACACATATACATGCGTGTATATGTACGTATATACATTTCCTGTAAAGCAAAGTGGCAATTTTTGTCCTGTAAGTTTAGTATTTTACTCCACATTAGATGAACTTTAAAAATTTTGAATTCTCTGGAGTCTCTCTTCTTCCATCTTGATGTAGCATTCTTCCTTCTTTCTTTTCCCATTCCTTTCTCTTTTGTAATCAGTCACAACAAATTTTTTTTCCACATCTTTTTCTCAGTCATAATCCACATTCAAAATATGTTCTATAAAGAAACTCTGAATGTCACCTTATTGGTATCCCTTACATTTAATTTAACGGTGACTTGTGAAAATACCAGTAAGGATCTTTAATATTCTAAAGCAGTACATCAAAACATTTAAAATAAGGATGTAATTCTCAACAGCAGGCACTGTTATGAGCCTCTACAAGCTGAAGCTGAAATTTTCTCATCTGGGTAAAATCCTGAAAGCTATCAGAGTGCCTCTAACATGAACAGACATTGCTTGTGTATCTACATGAACCATATTAGTGATGCATATTAAAAGCAGCATGCTAAAATCTAAACAAACAAAAAAATATTTTAAAGGATATTTACTTGAAAAATCTAGTTGTAATGTAGAACAATAAATATAAGCAAGCATGTGCTGCTTTCCAATACAGTCATCGTTTTGTTAGTCTACTTTAGGAAAATCAGTTTACGCAGGTTGTCTACAAACCATGTATTGCACTAAATAGCCACAGTTCAGAAAATTACTGCTTAGGAGGAAAAGGAGAAAACACTCATGCATTCAAGGAAAACTAGGTGAAAAGTCACATGCTGAAAAACAGCAGTGAAACTTTTGCTTGTGTTTTTATGTCTGATTCCAGCCCTGCTGCAGTGCCATAAAGGGTGCACACCAGGCAAGTGTCTCATGGTACGTATGTACCCACCGCATGCATAGAGCCTGCTCTTTGGGTGAAGGGCAAACACTCCTGTTCTTTATAACTCCATTGCAGCACTGCCAGAGCCTCTGTTAGCATTACCGATGTGAGATCACTCTTCTAGCAAAGAAGAATAAAAGGTACGGCCTGCTCTTGCTGCAGGTTTAATACACTTGTTACAGTGACGCTGTATCCCCTGACACTGCCCCAAAATTTGTCATTTAAAGGGCCCTGGCAGCTTCAAGTGTTATAATCATGGAAAAAAATCATACAATGAAGCCCCACAATCCCACCTCCAAGCTGTTTATAAACATACAAATCATACCGAGTGCTTGTCACATTAGCAATAATCGCAGGGTTACAGTTCTTCAGGCCACGAAGAATGACTATGAAATCATGTCTGACCCCCTGCATAAAACAGCAGAGAACTGCGCCTACATCGAGCTCTCCAGTAAATGCGGCTGGAGCTGTGCTGGGTAGAACTACATGTCCTGCCTGACAGCAACCTGGAGTTTACACTCATCAGGAGGGTAAAAAGTATGGCTGACCGCTCATACGACTCAAGGACATCTTGAGGACACAACACTGGCCATCTTTGAACCTTGGCTAACTTTTCATCTCTGTGGAGACCCTCCCACACCGGAATGATCTTCAACGCTCATTTTAAACCTGTTTTAGGGAAATGGCGTAAAATGCACAGAGGGCATACAATGAAAGCACAGACTTTGATTAATACATTTTATGAGGAAGGAACAAGAAAATATGCAAACCTGTGATGTTCATTGTCCGGTTACACTTCTGTGCCACTTCCAGAAAATATTTAATAAACTTCTAGGGATTTTGCCTGAATAGGGATTGAGTAAAGCATGACTTATCCAGAAACATACTGCATGTTTAAGTCAGATGTGACAGGGTTCCTGGGACCATGCTATAGCATGCTGCCTTGCAGTAGGAATCAATCCATAAAATTCATTATGCTTCTGCTGATGAAGCAGTGGTAACTTCTTCACAGCCTTTTTCACACAAAAGGCAAAGCTTTGAAATACCTTTTACACAATGCTCGAACAGTCCATTAAATGGCTTTAGGGACTAATAACACTCTTTCAGCTGATGACTTTGCCAATTTTTGCAATATGGTAAAGATTTCTCTAGGCTCAAGCAGGAACACAGTAATAATTGTCTTTGCCTTGGAAAAAAGTACTACTCATGATATTACAACCCATCCTGCAGCAAAAAAACTACATACAGGTGATCTATATCTATCTACCCGAAGCTATTGTACTCTCAATCGCACAAGATATTTCAAATATCCCCTCTGAAATACTACCATACATTAAGAGTAAGCTTATGAAAATTGTTGAGATGGAGCAGCACCACCTAATAATGCAAATAGGAACAGTATTGTTAACAAACTTACGAGCAAGCAAGTAAATAAATATAAAAATAAGGTTTGCAGGCACTCCACTATAACCAATTTGCCCTCATTTGCTGTTTTAATAGTTATCTCTACTTCAGTAACATCCTGCTGTTTCAAATTCACATGCAAATCTGTCAACACTTTTCTGACTCCATTGAAACCAACTGGAAATTCCACACTGGCCTCAGCAAGGCCAGGACTTCATCCTCTTCTATCATGCAATGCAAGTGATAGGAAAGGTGGGTTTAATATCTTCAGGATTTTACATTTGTTAATGCACAGCAGTGAACACACATAGTATCAATTCAAAGCCAATCTGTGACTTTAACCATAGATCAAAAAGAATATTGCTAATCATTGCTCCTCTTACTTTACAGTTGTGCTAGTCTGGAAAATACCCACGAGTGTTTCCACAAAAGCATATATACATATTTATACCTACACATGCACGTTTACCTTATTTAGAATTAAAACTGTTAGGGGAAAAAAACTATTTTCTTTATCCTGTCTCCTAGAAACTATGTACTTGAAATAATAATGCACCAGATGGAAACACTAGTGGTCACACACTAACTGAATGGACTGTTTCACCGTTTCTGCAAATATTAACCTGATGATTACTATTAGTTAAGTGGGTACTATAAAACATGTTTTGTCGTATCAGCACTTCAGGCATTTAATCACACACACCCACATATCTGTCAATATTTAAAGTTTCATGAAAACCATTCTAATTTGCCAGCTTCTGTCCCACTCTATAACTAACAATTTAAAATACTGGTTTACCATGAAGCAATTAATGCTAAATGGCAAAGTCTCTCTAACCATATTGCTCAATAGCTTCTGCCAGCTGGGAGAGGGGCAGAAGGTGTGCACTGCTGTTAATTTGGAAGGGAGCATGTGACAAAACCTGACATGTCAAAGTGTGAAAAGGTTTTTGCCACTTAGCTAAAAAGTGTACTGACTGGTGAAACTGCAAAATAGAATTTAAAGACGAAGACTTGGAGGTTATTTTATTTCTATATAATAAAATGCTAAAGGAAAACAGTTATGGCCGATTTAAAATGCCTTTAAGAGCTTCCCCCGCCCCCCCCTCCTTCTTCCCTTGCTGCTCAGAGCTGTTGAGTAACAGACATTTCAGAATGTGCGCAGGGGAAGTAAACAAATGCATTGTTACTGTAGTTGCAGGGCAAGAAAACATTGATGTCACTGCTGCTATAATCACATTAGTAGGGTGTGTTAACAGTAATGTCATGTTTGATCAACTAGTAAGGTCAAAACCATTCAAAATACAATCTGAACAGAAGTACAAACCAAAGTGGCAGAAGAATTGACTTCCGAACAGTTTCCTTCCAAATAAAGGGCCCTGTTGCAAAGGTGAGTCTTCAGTCACCAACACTCAATGCCAAATCATCCTGAATCACACGATTACACTTTACACTTGGCTAGGTCCCCAATCCCTCTCTTTAAACATGAATTTGACTTTTCCCTTGCTCCCCACTGTGCACATGCAGCACAACCTGCAGCGTCCGAATGCATCCCCCACCAGGGACGACGCACGCAGCTGGAGTTTGCTCCTGTTTCTGACACCTTATCTGTCAAGGACGGAAAGATTTACAGCCCCAGTGCTTAGGTTGATTTTTCTTTCAGTAGGTCTTTTTCACTTAAAACACGATGCGTTGCTCTTTGCCTTCGCACACGGTATCAGTACTACCAAACACAATGAGTAGAAACAAGCCAACGACAAATTCTCTCAGGTGGGAAAACGGCTGGGCAGGATACATCCCCTGTAGTGTCCCAGTACTCTCGGCACACAGATGTTCATCAACTGCATTCTTTTTATCAACGTTTTGTGACGTTATCGTGCTTGGGCATATGTTTAACCCTGGAGCGTTAACCCTTTTGCAAAGAGTAGCGTATAGCAAGTGCAGTGTCAGTGAGAAGAGACAAGGTCTGCGGCCATCCACAACTTCCTATGCACATTTTTCTGTTATGTTACCCGCTTCCTGCCCCTGGGAAGAAGAAACTCATCCTGCTTTTCACCTCCTCCCCAAAGTCTGCCTGCTGGTGCCCGACGGATACCAGACATCATCTCCTCCATTTTCAATTACTTCTCCGATTTGCCCCCGGACCGATAAGGCGCGGGCTTTCCCCCATCCCCCGGGCTCACCTTTTCGGTCTGCCTCGCGGCGCAGCCACCGCCTGCATACCAATGTGGGGCCGCAAAGGCAGCGCAGCGGCCGTCCGCAACCCCTCTGCACCCGCGCTCGGACCCAGACCCCAGCCCCTGCCCCTGGCCCCGGTGGCTCCCGCAGGCGCACTGCCTTTTGTGCGTTGTCACCCCGATACACTGGACGCGGGGGTATGCGGGAAAGGAGACAGGCACCATTTATCCCAGGCAGCAGGACGGGTCCTGCTTGTCCCCTGGGGACACGCATACATGCGCGCAGCAGGCGCTAGTCTGCACGCACATCTGCCGGCACCGGTGTTTGTGTGCGCGGCGTGAGGCGCTTGTGCCACATCCGTGTGCGTGTGTCTAAGTGTGAGTGAGTGTGTATGCGTGTGAATGTGCAAGGGGAGCGGAGCGAGGCGGGAGAGCGAGGGAGCCCGCCGCACCCGCGCATCCCCCGCGCCGCGGAGAGCGGAGACTTACCGGGTCACCCTGGTCTCTGAAGGTCAAGCTCAGGTTGGTTTCTGGAATGGAGCTGTCTTCCGGGCTCTTTCGGCTCGGTGCTTTCGGCTCGGCTCTTTCCTCTCCTATTTTTTTTTTTTTTTTTTTCTCCTTCCCCTTCCCCTGCTCTGGCCGCGGTGGGGGCGGCTGCCGCCCGGCGGGGCTGCCGCTGCCGGCCCCGCGGAGTGAATCCCGGCTCCTAAGCCCTGGCCGCGCGGCGCCGCTCAGATCCCATGGTCGCAATCCACATCGCGGCAGATGTACCACAGAATCACGTAGAGGATGAGCAGGATGGCGAAGATGAACAAAGCCACCAGGATAGCCTTGGTCACCGGAGAGATGAGGGACTGCATGTCACCCGCGGGCCGCCGCCGAGGACAGACGACTCGGCAACTACACAGGGGCAGCGAGCGCGGACGGATCCCGCGACCCCACCGCCGCCGCCGCCGCCGCCGCCGCCGCCGCCGCCAGCGACCCGGCGGGCAACGGCGGCTGGCGCGGAGCCGTTGGCGGTGCGCCGCGGGTTACCTCCCTCAGAGCCCCTGCTGCGGCGCTTCGGCGGGCGCGGCAACTCCCCGGCGGGCGGGACGGGGCGGCGCGCACGGACACCTCGGCGCCGCGGGGCTCCCGGCCATGGGCACCGCGGCTCCCGCCGCGGCTTCAAGACCGCCCTGCGGCGGCGGCGGTGGAAAGGGGCCGGACGCCAGCAAACTTAGGGGCGGCCCATCGGGGACAGGTGTCAAGTGCCCGCCTGCCCTGCAGTTCTCCGACGAAAGCCATCTACAGGGGAGGGAATGTTGCGGGTGGGACGCGGCGGACGCCGCCGCCCCCGGCCCCGGGGGCAGCGTGCAGGGGCAGAGAGAGCCGCCGGCAGCGCGAACAGCCCGGGCCGCGGCAGACTGGAACCGCGCCGGCCAGTGCGTCCCGCCCAGCCGAGGTTTTCCCTCCCTTTGCCGAGGCTCGCCCCCACCTCCCTCCTCCTCCTCCTCCCCCTTCCTCCTCCTCTACCTCTTCCCACACTCCCGCCCGCCCCCCTCCTCCGCCGCGCCGCGGGGGAGCCCCGCCGCCCGGCTGCGTGCTGTGATTGTAAGTACAGGGTGGTGGGAAGGCCCGGGACGTATTGCCCCGTCCGCCCTCTCCCGCCGACTTGGCATCTCCGCCATCCTCAGGGCCCGCTGGAGACCGACCGGCGATGGGTAGGGCGGCTGAGGCTTGTCCCTGTATCCTAAGCGGAAAGGGCACTCCTCTCCACCTCTGATGAAGTTAAAAGGCTTTTTTTTTCTTCTGGCAGGTCATGAAGGGGCACAGCCTGACAAAAACCCACTCGTGGCTCTGTGGCTTTTGATATATGCACCTAAGGCACCGCAGAACAGATAGCACAAAAATAGGACAGGAAATTGTATGAAATACCGTCGCTTACATGCTAACAGCAGCTCCGGTACCGCCTTCAACTCATCCCAGAGTTCTGTAGCGCCAGAGGTGCCCGTACAGCAGCACATCATGCACACACCAGCCGTGGCATTCACCACCTGAAGTGGCACAGCAGGCCAGATATGGGCTCCCTGGCAAGTAACGAGATGCCTCGAGACGAACTCTGCATTGGAAACAGACAGAGACGTAGACACCCTTTCTGCAGGTCACCCACGCAGGTGGCCAGCAAGAGCACGTGTGGTGGGACGCAAGTTGCTTGTATGATGTTAGCCACTTCCGGTGCAATGCAAGGAGTTCTCACCTTGGATCTCTGGTCCGAGGTGGAGCCAGATGTGTCTTCACAGAAGCTGCTGGCTGGATTTCAGTTCTGGGTGCCACTGTATCAAAAATAAACACTGAAGAAAGTCATGGAAGCATGTAAGATAGGGCTGAAAGAAACCTTGAGACAGAACTTCCCTGAGAAGTACAAGAGCAACTCTTATCAAGAAGGGGAAGGAAAGATTAAAACTTCAGTACATATAAACTGGCTAAATGAAGAATAATCAGGTTTGAGAGGAAGAAGGTAAGATAATGCTATATAGGTATTCCAGGCATAAATACTCTAGAGGAAAAAATCTTATTAATGCTGAGCATGGGGATTTAAGAAAGGGCAATGGAAAGAAAATGTGAAAGAGGAATGCTGGGCTGTCAAATTAGGAGACTTCTGATGCAGTGAAATCTCTAAAGGGTATGAGATAATATCCCAACTGAATGTGTTACAGGACAAATTACTCAATTCTTTGAAAAAGATAATTTTTTTCATGCAGGAGGAATGGTCAGCTCTTTAGGGATGCTGCCTTTATCTCTGGTGCAATATGCAGATGACTATGTTTCCTTCCTTTTCCTTTTGATGTGATCACCTTACCCTGCAAGATTTTCTCTGAAAGTTTTTTCTCTTGAAACAATTACACCTTGGCTGGAGCTGTCACTGTGATGGGGTACAAGTTCATAAAACGCAGCTTGGACTCCAAGCAGCTTTGCTTAGTAATTTATCCTCTCCATTTGAAAGGAGGGCTTGATTCTGGAGGCAGGCTGCTAGGTGCTTCTGCCAAACTCTTTGAGACATAAAAATCATTGCATTTTTCCTAATCCTTTTGCTGGACATAAGTATTTTCATTTGTAAGAAGGTGTATTTCCACATAGGTTCAGCTGATTCTCACACTCGAGCATTCATGTGTTGCCACCCACCTTCTTGGCTTGTGAGCTCTCAAGAAAGTGGTACCAAACCTAGCAGTGTCAGACACAGCAGTAGCAATGGCATAGTGCTGCACCGAGTGATAACTGATACCTCCATACTTGTCAACATGAGAAGCAAAATAGTGCGCCATCATTTCTGAGCCCAAAATGTGACATTGTGTAGCATGTGCAATCTGTTCTCCACAGGTTTTGAATTCTGCTTGTTTAATTTGCATGTACTTATGCACAAGGGCATCCCTGAGTAATTAAAAATATATAGCCTGTTTGTTGTTCTGTCACTGGCAGAGTCTGAGCCAACAGAGAAATCACAAGTTATAAAGCAAATATATTGCCAAAGCTGTCCTTAGCTGAGAAAGCTGATTTAAACAAGGAAGTAAACATAAAAAACATCTTAGTTTTCAGATGTCTTATTAGTAAGCAGTGAAGAAGAAGGATATCGATCTTTGCCAAGTGAAGAGAGATAACAGTGACAGAAAAATCATTTTAATTTCCACCTCATAAGATGATATTAAATTAAACAGGAATACTAATACATGCAGCTTTTAGTGTTCTGTTTCGTGATTCCATTTGAAAAACGTGCTGCAGCAAATATGCATTTGCAAGGAAGAGCATGCACAAAAGATGGGTAAAAAGACCCACAGTCACAAGCTACTGCAGGCAGCTTTAAATGTCCAAATTAAATCCTGTGCTAATATACTGAATGCTGATACAACATAGATGGTACCAAGAGACCAGACTGTTTCTTGTTAAATCCACAGGCAACCTTGGTCAATATGAAGTTATCATCACTCCCCAATAGCTCTCCAGTCTTTCTGCCAGAATGTTTATTCAGACCAACTAGAACCTATTGGAAGTGCAAGGGCAGTTGTTTATGTTCCCAGGCTCAGCCAGTTTCTGTCAACACAGATTCCAATAATGGGGACAAATTCTGCCAACATACAGCACATCCCTGGTCTGGGAGGGGATCTGAAACCATTGAGTCCCCAGGAGTGGGCTGTGGTGTTTGAGAAGAGAACAGTCAGGGATCTCTGGTGGCGGATGAGGCTTGTGCTAACAAGAGTTGGCTGCTTGGAGGAGCATAATCTTACCATAATCCTGAGACCAGTAGCAGTGCAAACCCAACATATTTCTCTGTTGCAGTGAAGACAAGGGCAGATCAGGCAGAAGACCGATGAGTTCAGATTGAAGTAAACATTTTTTAATTCCTTGTACCAGTGAAAACATCTTATCCAGCCTAATCCCTTTCTTTCTTAGGGAAGTTGCTTTTGCTTATAATTCTAGGGGCATCTTGTGATTTACACTGGTGTTAGCTGGAGGTAGTTCTGGTCCAGAGAGTCAAACACAGACTGCTAATTTCTAAACCTGATCTTCCAGTGCATGCCTAGTTTTCAGTGGTTTCATAGGGATTTTAGATTCAAAAAAGTGCTACAGAGACATTTCTGTATTATTAGTAGTATTTTGAGACTTGCAGAACAATTCCTTGGAGAACGAATGACAGAAGTATGTGTAAGATGCCCAGCGAATGCACATAGCCAACTGTTCCTGGAATGTGTTTGCACTAAAGAAGGCCACACATGTTAGAAATTGTCAACAAGTGAGCCTGTGTTTGGCAGTTTGCTTGGAATTGCTGCACGGTGCTCAGTGCATATTAATTTAGCATGATTTTCATTTTATTGTCTTTAAAACAGTTATATTAAGTATTTTTTTCTGTAGAAGTTTTATCACTGACTTCAAAAAAACAGAACTGCACCTAATTACAAGAAAGTACAATGAAATTAGTGAAAATTAGACCAATCTAATAGAATAGTACTTGACTATGAACAGAAAGATAGGAAAATGCGTTAAGGGACCAATGTGGTGTTTCAGAGCCTTCCGCTTCTGCAGTATCTTTCAAATCATTTCCAGGCCATAAGTGACCACAAGTTGATGGAACAACTGCCTGGCAGCTGACTCTGTAGCTTTATGTTTTTCAGAATGAATGTTATGTCTATGTCAAAAAAACACTGATGGAAGCGGCGCTAATTAGATTGGACAAATCCATAGATTACATCTCAAACACTGTTTCCTAGGCCAAACTGTGCTGCTTCCAAGACAGTCTATGTTCTGTGAATTAGAAAAGAGTTGTCGGTTATCTCACATTTCACGATGATGGGCACAGCGTAAAAGCGTGGGCAGACATGAACATACAATGTGAGGACAGTCGAAGAAAGAAAATAATTATCCTTCTCAAACAAGGCAGACAGAAAACAAGCTCTGAGCGATCAGTGATGTTAATTAATGGACCTCTCTCAGATTAGCTATTTGGATAACCAAAGTCATGAGAAAACTTATAAGAGTTTTTAATCCATTCAGAAGATGCAGCATAATGTCAGGGGGTTTAAAACTGAATTTACAGTTTGGAAAGATTCACACACAGGAGAGGTGTGGAATACTGGTCATTTATCAGGAAAAATTAAAAGAAGTATATTTCTCACAATAAGGAATAGGTTAAATAAGTTCTCGGCACATGACAGGTTTGAAAAAAAAAGATGTTCATTATAGAATACCCAAGAGTAGAAATGCAGGAAAGAGACAGTAGTTATATTGTCATGCTGCATCACATCTGTAATACCCTCCTGGGGTACTGGAGTTCCACTTTCCATGCTAGACTATTTGGGAAAAGAAATGCAAGAAAAAGCAACTAAGATTACTCAAGGCTGTAAGAATGGATCTTTATCCAATCAAAGCTTCAAATTGGGACAGAAAATCAGGTAGTTCTACTTTTACAGACTCTCTTTAAAGTGCAGACACAAGCCCTCCTACATATGTATAGGAAATGACAAAAGAGGGTGCCCAATTCTGTTTGTCTTTGGATTTATTCAGAGTCCTCCTGGGCATCTGACTTATGACACAGGCAATTACATTCAGGGTTGTGTTTGTGCTATTCACTCACTTTACTGCCAAGGCTACCCTTGTGCTGCTCCCGATACCAAACTGACACCCTGTCCCAGAAAAAAAGGGAAGATGGTTCATGTGCTGGGCAGGAACTGGTGTGGCTTGACCAAAGGGATGGTGTTTATTGTTTTCCCCAGGCTGAATTTCATCCTGTACCAAGCTAAGACTGTGGTTGATGCCAGCTGGATTTATTCTTGATGTCATTGTCTGCCAGGGCAGCTCGTGGCATGAGTAACAGACCACAGGAGAAAGTTATGTGGCCCTGTGGTTACACTCTGGTGTTAAGATTCAGGAAAGTTCAGTCCCACTCCTTCCTGTAGCACTGATTCACTATCCAAATTGGGGTGATTTACTTATTTTTCTGTCCAGAAGGAGTGGAAAGCAGATATAATTGCATTGCTGTATTGTTGTGAATGTAACTTCGCTAAATACTACACGTTCTTAAATAGCAGCCCTTTTAAGATACCAGCCACCTGTTATTCAGTTCAGAGAGGAGGAATGTGTGGCTTGACCGGTATGCTTCCCTGATGAGAAAAGTCAAGCTGTTTGGAGAATGAAGGTACTCTTCAAATTGCCACTTGCACAAACCCCAGCTGCACTTTTGTTCTTCAATTTTATCTGCAGGAATTTGAAAACATGGAATAAACTCAGCAAGACAGTTAAAGAAGAGGAGAGGCATAGGAGCTATCACTGGCCTAATTGTCTATCAATGCTTTTAATACTTCTCTTTCAGACCAGAGGACAGAGAAGAGCTTATGTAAGGCACACGTCCATCCAAAGACGTAGTTAATATGGCTCAGCTGTGTTTCCACAAGATTTCAAAAGAGAATTATTTTCATGCCTTCTCCTTCCTACCTGGTACAATGGTGGAGAAGTCTGTAAATGAAATAGTTTTCAGTTTGAGCCATTTTAGATGTGCTAACTAGTCTTTCATTCTTTAGTTCGTGAAAACTAAATCAATTAGACTTCACCCTTCCCCTGCCAACTTAACTCGTCCTATATATGCTCTCACACGAGTCTTCTGCCTCTATTCGCACTGAAGTATAAATTGTCCTTTTATACCACATGTTTGGAATGAAAAATCTCTACTGGGAACCAAAATCAGAAGTGAGCTTTTTGCAAGACATCAAGGAATGACCCAACATATTACCAAGGAGTTCAGTGGAAGAGCTAGGGCAAAGCTTTCTGTTCTTGTGTCCATCTTTGGAGCGTGACTTTGGAGATATTGGACGTCAAACCAGACTCACTTCAACTTAAAAATTGTACCTAGGCAGTGGCTACACAATAGGACTTCAGAACTAATAGCTCCATTTACCCATACCACTAGGTGAACAGTTTTCCTGTGATGGAGATTGGCTCCAACAATCAAGCTGTCATTTAAAGAGCAGAAAGATGTCCTGAAAAGAAATGATAGCTCATGTGCTATGCGAAAGAGATCAATATGACCAACAGAAGGCTCTATTGTAGGTCTATTTAAAAGATGAATAGAGATATATTTGGCAAGGAGTGAACTAGTTCTGTCTCCCATCTATCTCACGCTAATGATAAAGACATGGTCACTATTAAATGCTGTAACCCTTTAACTGAATTCATATTTTCTTCTCTAGATTTCTTCATTTTGCAGGAGTTGCATATTTTTGTTTGACTTGCTCCTCTGTTTCTGTGCACTAGGAAGTCAAAGTGGCCAGCTAAGAGAAATTAATCCCAAGCTTGCTCCAGAAGCAGCTAAGTTTCTCTGGCTTTGCTGGATAGTGGTGGTACATCATACTTTCTGCTTCATGTGGCATTCCTTTATCAGGGTCCCTGTTGTTTTGACCGTTTTGCTAACAGGTAGCAAGAAGCAGTCTGTGTTTGAAGTCTGGTTAGAGGAAAGCTGAAACGTGTGCACAACAAATAAGGCATTGGGAAAAGTAGGTCAGGGCTGGTCATAACACAACCACTTTTTTAAACAAATGTGCAGGATTACCAGGTTTTGAACAAATAAGTCCCAAGTGAAGCATTCAACTCAGCTGGGAAGCTTTGTTTATCACTGCATCTCAGGGTTCCTGCAAAGCACCTATGCTTGATAGCAGATGCATGGTCATTGTCAGGATGAGGTCTTAATAAAGCTTAATAGGAGGAGACTATTACTGAATAAAAGACTGAATTTATTCAGAGCAAATAAAAATTTGGGTTTAAGAAATATAATGAATTCAGCTAATTTAACTGATTTGCACATAATTGGTAGCAGAAATTTCTAACAACTTATACCTATTGTGAGACAGAGAAAATAATTTTTGATGATCTAGAGAAGCCCTTCAGATTCAAGTTTGACCCAAGTATAGCACTCAGAATTCCTGATCTGTCTGTAAGGGATTTATTATTATTCCTCTTCATTGCTATAGGCTGCACTGTGCTGCAGTAGGGGTGTGTTTTCTGAAATAGATATTCATAAAGAAAACATAACAGGATACACAGTACAAGCACTAAGTACTTTTCCAAAAGGTTAGACAGAGGAGTCAATAGAAGGGTATTTATGTTTTCTTCAAAGCACCATGTCTGAATCAGGTGAATGAAAGGCAGTGGTGCCGCAGGATCAGTAACAGAGCAGGATTTTGGCTATGTGAATGCTATTATTCTCTTATCAAGATCACACTGTTTTCCTTCTGAGCCCTGAACACCTGCACTGTCTTCTCAGGCTCTCCCATTTCAAGAGGCAGCTCACCTCTGGGCACATGGGCCAGATGCAAGCTGAGGAGATTACAGCCAGAAGGTTCATGAGCCTGCAGCCTCCTGAGAAGAAGCATGCTGCCATTCCTCTCCAGCATTTTGTGAAACGAGCACGTTCTCCTGCACACCAGAGCTTGTCACCCACATTTTGACAAAGCTAGTCACAATAGCTTGACACTTTTAATTAAACTTTATGGAAATCTCAGCATTTAAGATTGATTTTCTGTCTTTTAACTCACTGTACTTCAGTGAAATACTGAAACATGGGTAAGAGAAGGTTCTTGCCTGTTCAAAGTCATGGACACTTGGAAGCTGAAAGGGAATTAGCAGGGCGTGTGGTGGATAGCTGAGAGTTTTCTGCTGGATAAATTTCCAATGAAAAATATCATCTCCCAAAAAAAAAGTTCTTAATGGAGAAATTTCAGATTTGGAGAGAGCTTTTTGGTTTATGCTGGGAAAATTAGCATGGTGGTTCTGTCACACCTAGCCAGATGAATCTCACCAGCTGTGTTCTCTACCTACAGGACTTTTATCAGAGGCTCACCATGTGGCGCCAAGCACTTCAGCTCTTCACCATCTTGACCCTTCTCCTGCTTACTTCTCTCTGGTATCTAGGCAAACAGGGTAAGAATGCCATAACCATAAAATCATAGAATTGTTTCAGTTGGAAAAGACCTTTAAGATCATCAAGTCCAACCGTTAATTAACTCTACCAAGTCTGTTGCTAAACCACGTTCCTTAGCACCACATCTATGTGTACTTTAAACACTTCCAGGGATGGTGATTCAACTGCCTCTCTGTGGAGCTTATTCTAGTTTTTGATAACCCTTTCAGTGAAGAAGTCTGTTCTAATATCCAATCTAAACCTCCCCTGGTGCAACTTAAGGCCATTTTCTCTCTTCCTATCACTTGTTACTAGGGAGAAGAGACCAACCCTCACCTCACTACAACCTCCTTTCAGGTAGTTGTGGAGAGTAATAAGGTCTCCCCTCAGCCTTCTTTTCTTGAGACTAAACAACCACTGTTCCTGTGGGAAAAATCAAAATCTTAAAACATCATCCTGCTCACAAAACATTCCTCTGAGGAAATGTGCAGAGCAGAAGAATATGGAAAGGAGAAAGAAACCTTCAGTGTGGGAGAGAAATATTTTTATTAAATTGCAGCAGTCTGTACTAATAGAATAAGTTTTCTTTTTACATTGGTGAAGCAAATCTAGAGTAGTGTATAAAGTAAAAGCCCCTCAAATAATGAGGGCAACTGATTTCAACACAGAAATGAAGTTCCTAGTTCTCATGTCTCAGGAACTGCATATTCTTTATTTAACACAAGGTGCTAAATGGTATTTACTTTGAGCACAAATGAGTATAGGTCTTAGGAATTCTGCAAAAAGGTTTTGTTGCAAAACCTGGAACTAGACAGATGACATTCCAACACAAAATGAAAACCACCTTTCAGCATTGTACCTCAATAATCAAGAAATTATTATATTTTTGTATAAATGATAAATCTAGGAAATAGGTTAAGCTTTACAGAATTGGTCAATTACAAAATTGACATGTTTCCATTCATAAATGATAAAACTCATAGGGTTTAATCACAGCTGAATTGCTTAAATTAAAGCAATATTTATTTCTTAAATAAAGTGTAGAGGCTAACAGAGGCAGTTTAGTTTCTTTCCTTCCATATATATCTGGCCAATCTCTGCTAATTTCTGTTAATTCTGAAAATTGTCTGCATAACATTGTTTTCCTCTTTCCTGTTTTGCCAACCACAGCCATTATTTGGCGAAAACATTGGCATTGCCGAGTTACTGCACATAATGAGCAAGAGCCTTGAAAATATATACCCATCATTCTGTCCTTTCCTTGCACAGTACTTGAGACGGTATTATCTTCTTCCTTCCCCTTGTAGGAATCAGGAAAGCTACCCCCAAACTCTGTAAGACTCTATACACTGAGTACAAAATCAAAACAAAAGTTGAAACTAGAACTGGAAACAAGCAAAAAATCAGATTACAAAAATTTTGCTATTTCCATTTGTATTATGCCTTTGTGTCTCCACATCCCATTTTTCAGCTGAATCCTCCATCATTTATGTCAGTGGACTTCTATCATTAATGGATGTGAAGTCAAGCACTTGCGGGAATTTTCTGTTTTCTATATATTGCTCTGAAATTCTTTATCTGCTCTGCTCTATTTCCATAACTCTTTAGCTGTCAGTCTGGTTATTTGTGTTGACTTCAGTGATGTAGCATTCAGATGCCTCTGAAGTTTGCAGCTTCATCTCAGAAATGTGTTAAGCTAATGAAAACCTAGTTGTACAGACAGGTTGCTGAGTAATAGTTTTGAAAGCATGTAATAAGCTTTCTGGCTGGATACAAATGAGTTCTAACAAGAGGAGAGAGCTCTCAGCAGGTAAAAATTTCTGCATAGTACATTACTAATAATTCCTAAGGGTGCCTGCTGAGTTGTTGGCTTTTTAATTCATTTCTTCTTGTCTGAGAGCTCCATCTAATGGGACTGAAAGGAAGCTATCAACCTTCCAGAATTTCCATTCAAATTCCCCTTTTTATTCCTATGCTGCTGTTTCTGTGTCTTCAGGAGGGAGGGTGTGCGATGAAGTGCATCCTTCAGCATCTGGAGTAAAGGACAATTAGTGAACAGGAATTCTGTATTACATTGTCTTCTATTTAAATAAGGCAGAGTTTGAACATACTGTGATTTCTATAAAGGTAAAATGAATACAGGTAAAATGAATGTCTCCCAGTTTTTGCACTCATTGCATTTAGCTGCAAGATCTATTATCTTGCACAGGTAGAGCTGCTTTTTGCCTGGACATACCACTACTGCATATCACTGCAGCACTTTTCATGTGTACAAAATACAGCTTGAAAGATCAGGGTCCAGATCTGCAGAGAGAATAAATCAGACTATAGGACTACTCTTATTCATACAAGCTAATGGGAGAATGGTATTATAACTGCATCAGTAACAAAGCATTTCCACAGATGAAATATCCACAGCCACCTGCAAATATTCAGGAATAAAGAATGAGTGTCCCTTCTCCCACCAAAGTGAAGTATAATCATAAAAATCATGACTCTTCCTTTTATATTAATTTGATACCAGACTTTTTTACTTTTCTTTTTGCCAAAACAATGTTTTCAAGCTTTTCTTTGCAAAAAGGAGGGTAGAAATTCCCCCTTTTTGCAATGAAATATGAGATCCTCACTGAAACCAAGATCCTCTAGTGTTCAAGATCTGAGGAGCATGATGTGGAATACCATTAGACTTAAAACCTATAAGGAACAAGGCAATTGTGTGTAATATTTTTAATATCATACTCATATTACTGATGAAGTATTCTATTTCCTCAGCACAGTGAGTTAAATCAAATGGAAGATGTTAACAGTGCCAACAAGGAAAACAATGCAACCTGAATCCCTGAAAATGGAATGAGTATGTTTGTTAGGGAATATACCCTTTCTGGTAGCTGGCAAACTGAGAACAGTTTACTCTTCAAAGTCCAAAGGAGGATGCTGGTCTAGAATGAGGGCTGTGGGCACTGTTAAGTATCTAAGGACACAGGGAAAAATGCTATCAGCAGGCAGGCAGTTTCTCCTAAAGCAGAGAGACAGCAGCTGAGTCAGATGCTCTGTATTCAAGGTTGGAATGAATGGATAGAGGTCAGGTAAAGGCAAATATATCTAAACCTTTCTGTTGTTTTAAATACCTTATAGCTACTCCAGGACTCATATAGTAGTAGTAGTAGCAGTATATTGTTACAAATTTTGTATTAGAAGCCCAGGTGAACTGCCTGCATTCAACAAGAAAACAAGCACTCGGGTAAAATCCCTGCACAGCTTGGCAGTAAAGGTAAAGACACTGCACTAGAGAAAATTCTGACTTCCAAACAAAATGACTTCTTTCTGGGGATGTATAAGAGAGAACAGACTATGAAAAATGGTAGGCTGACATACTTGCCCCAAATAATGTATCCTGCTGCCACTGCTGGAATCAGAGTACCAGCTGAAGGGACCACTGAGGTGATCCAGTAAGGTGTTTCTTACATCCCTGTTAAATCTTGTACCCATGAATAAGTGGATAAATAGGTGCCTTATGTGTCTCTGTAGACTTGTACTGTTCTATGAAACTAAAAAATTACCTTCCAGACGTGTTTGCACTTTTAATGTGGCAAAGAAAAAACATCTAAGAGTGAGAGTCTCTCCTTGCAATTTCTTCTTCCCTTGGACTGGGAGTGGCTGCTTGAGTCAGCCTTCTTGTACTGAAATGCTGTGAGAAAGAAAAAGGTTACAATAGACTGTGAGATTTCTGCTTGGCAAGGAGGCATAGCTGAACCCTAGAAATGATAATAGATAAATAGACAATAGACAAATATTGAACAGTTCTCCACCTTCTGTGTGGCAGAACCAAAAAAAACTAGAAGGTACTTTTGCCTTAATTTTATTTTGTAGGAGTCTTGGTGACTGATCCCACAAATATTGCCCTTGTTTCAAGTCTGTAACTTCCATCACTTAGGTATATGCAGCCCTTATTCAGCCCATCAGCATTACTGTGTAAGGTGGTAGCCAGAGTAATACGTATCACCAACATAAATATAGAGTTGATTGTAAATGTCAGTGTTTAAATCCATATTGTAAGTTTAAACAAGTAAACATTTTTGAATAATGCTAAATCTTTAATCCTGTAGCATATTGCACCTTAAAGGGATTGTCAGCAGATCAAGAGAGGTGATTCTGCCACTCTACTCTGCTGTACTGTAGTACAGTATCCAGCTGTAGTACTGCATCCAGCTCATGAGCCCTCAATACAGAAAGGACATGGACCTGATGGAGTGGGTCCAGAGGAGGGCCATGAAAATGATCAGGGAGATGGAGCACCTCTGCTATGAGGACAGGCTGGAGGAGCTGGGGTTGTTAAGCCTGGAGAAGAAGCGACTTCAGGGAGACCTAGTAGTGACCTTTCAGTACCTGAAGGAGGCTTGCAAGAAGGCTGGAGAGGGACTGTTTACAAAGGCCTACGGTAATAGGACAAGGGGCAGTAGCTTGAAATTAGAGAAAAGTTGATTTAGATTGACTATTAGTAAAAGGTTCTTTACAATGAGGGTGGTTGAGCACTGGTACAGGTTGCCCAGAGAGGTGGTTGAGGCTCAGTTCCTGAAGATATTCAAGATGAGACTTGACTGGGCTCTGGGCATCCTGATCTAGTTGAGGATGTCCCTGCTCACTGCAGGGGGGATTGGACTAGATGACCTTTAGAGGTCACTTCCAACCCGGACAATTCTATGAGTCTATGACAGTGTTTGCTGAGGAAACTGACAGTAAAAGTGCTAAGTCATTACATAAAGTCTGTGTAACATCTCGTATTCCAGTTGTGGTACATATTGATTTGTCAAATGACACTTAAGAGAGACACTACAAATGCTAGTATTTCATTCAACAGTATTTACTATATTAAGTCAAAATTGAAACATATTATGGGATTATTACCCTTTGTTTGTTATCCAGGTTGGTAATGATGAGGTTGCAAAGAGAAGTCCAAAGGCAATTAAGAAAGACTTCAAGGCAATGGGGCAACTAGTTGAAGGCTTGGATGTGCAAGTTGTGTTTTCATCAGTCCCTCAAGTGGTAGGGAGAAACACTGAAAGAGGATGGAAAACACACCTCAGAGACGGGTGCCACTGTTGGAATTTTGGGTTCTTTGACCATGGGTAAATTTATATGGCACCTGGGCTGCTGGCAGCAGATGGAGTACACCTTTGTCAAAGAGGGGAAAGGATCCTTGCACAGGAGTTGGCAGGGCTTTTTGAAAGGGCTTTAAACTAGGCTCAAAGCGGGAAGGTGATAAAACCAGGCTCACTAGAGAAGAGCCTAAGGACAGCCTTCAATCTGCCATCCCACTTGAGGTGGATAATGGTGGTATAAGCAACAATAAAAACACAGGGCTCACTAATGGGTTAGTAACCACAGAAATGCAGGGAATGGACAGATAGCAAGAGTGAAAACTAATGGCTTAAATCCCTCTCTGAAATGTTTATATACCAATGCATGGAGCATGGGGAATAAGCAGGAGGAGTTGGACATCTGCATTAGGCTGCATGACTATGATATAGTTGCAATCACTGAAACATGGTGGGACAGCTCCCATGACTGGCACATTGTCATAGATGGCTGTGTACTATTTAGAAAAGACAGACCAACAAGGCAAGGTGGTGGTGTTGCTCTCTATGTGCAAGAGCAACTGGAAAGTACTGAGTTCTATCCAGAGGGGTGGTAGAACAGGTTGAATGCTTGTGGGTAAGAATTAAGGGTCATGAAAAGGGGGATGACACTGTTGTGGGTGTCTGCTATAGACCACCAAACCAAGATGATGTTAATGAGGCCTTCTACAGTCAGCTGAAGGTAGCCTCTAGAACACACTCCTTGGTACTCATGGGTGACTTCAATCACCCTGATATTTGTTGGAAAGCCAACACAGTCAGGCATATTGAGTCCAAAAGACTCTTGCAGTGAAACTACAGACTGGTCAATGGGGCATCTCATTCTGGAGGTCATCTCTAGGCACTTGGAGGAGAAGAAGGTTATCAGGATTGGCCAGCATGGATTTACTAAGGGGGAAATCATGCTTGACTAATCTGATAGTAAAGCTTTCAACACTGTCTCCCATAACATCCTTGTGAGCAAGCTCAGGAAGTGTGGGATAGAAGAACAGAGAGTGAGATGAATTAGGAACTGGTTACATGATAGAGTGCAAAGAGTGGTGGTCAATGGTGCCAAGTCCAGATGGAGAGCTGTGACTAGTGGAGTCCCCCAGGGATAAGTGCTGGGTCCGGTCCTGTTCAACATCTTCATCAATGACATTGATGAGAGGACAGACAGACGGAGAGAGTGTCTGCTCAGCAAGTTTGCTGACAATACCAAACTGGGAGGCTTGGCTGAGACACCTGAAGGCTGTGTGGCCGTTCAGTGAGACTTGGACAGACTGGAGAGCTGGGCACAGAAAAAACAAATGAGGTTCAACAGAGTCCTGCATCTGGGAAGGAATAATAAACTGCACCAGTACAGATTAGAAGGTGATCTGCTAGGGAGCAGCCACATGGACAAGGACCTGGGAGTCCTGGTGGATAACAAGTTATCCATGGGACAGCAATGTGCCCTTGTGGCCAAGAGGACCAATGGGATCCTGGGGTGCATGAAGAAGAGTGTGTCCAGCAGATTGAGGGAGGTTTTCCTTCCCCTCTATTCTGCCCTGCCCCACCTTGAATGTTGCATCCAGTTCTGGGCTCCCCAGTTCAAGAGGGACAGGGATCTACTTGAGAGAGTCCAATAGAGGGCTACAAGGATGATTAAGGGACTGGACCACGAGCCCTGTGAGGAGAGGCTGAGAGACCTGGGGCTGTTTAGTCTGGAGAGAGAAAACTGAGAGGGGATCTAATAAATGTATATAAATATATGAGGCCTGGGTGTCAGGAAGGAAGGGACAGCCTCTTCTCATTTGCACCCTGTGATAGGACAAGGGGCAATGGATGTAAACTACAGTACAGGAGATTCCATTTCAACATGAGGAAGAACTTCTTTACTGTAAGGGTCCCAAAGCACTGGAACAGGCTCCCCAGAGAGGTTGTGGAGTCTCCTTCTCTGGAGACTTTCAAGACCCATCTGGATGCATTCCTGTGCAACCTACTATAGATCATATGGTACTGCTCTGGCTGTGGGGTTGGACTCGAAGATCTCCAGAGGTCCCTTCCAACCCCTAACACCTTGTGATCCTCTGAAATACAATGCTTTAAAAAAAAAAAGCTTGATTGTGTTAATTCAGATGCAAAACATCTAGAATTGTGATATTTTCATTTCTGGATTACTTTATTACTTATACAGAGCACCAGTGACTGGGCTTCACCTCATTAGCTTTAAGTTTATGTAGCACATCTGCATTCTCTTTACAATTAGTGGAGGGAAATAGACACTTTTCTGGTGTACCATTCATGTAAGATAGCAACTTTAGGATGAGATGAGTCACTTGGTGGAAGTGTCTGTTTCAGTAAATGATAAATGCAGTCTAGACAGCTAGTTCAGATGTATATGTCCACCCCTGGTCTGATGAATCACACTGCTTATGCCTACACTAAACTGCCATGGACAGTTAGGAGAACAGCATGACAGTTTTCAAGTGGCTGACTTCCAATTGGGTATAACTGAGAAGCCAAGGGATAAGGCAGTCTCTGCTTGGGAAGGAAAATGCCTAAAGGTTTACTTCTGGGATATACATCTCATTTGTTCTAGTTCCAACCTCATGAATCCTACTGTCAGAGTCATGGGGGACTATGGTGAGGCTGATCACTTTGCCATGGCCCACAAGCTTGCGAAGACCCAGTGCAGCTCTCATCCTGACTCCCCTGTGGGATTTCTCCTCAAGTGGAAGGTGGAGAGAAGTTTTGTGGAAAAGGCAGTGCAGTTGACTGCTGTAAGACTTCTGCTGCTCTAGCTAGAGTCCCATTGGGCCTACATTAGAAGCGTCAGATGATGCAGAACTCAGTTTGGATGATTCCTGTCAGAGCTCATGCTTCAACACAGCTGATTTATGCTGTGTTGTATGCCTTACTTTTCATGAATTTTCCTGCTACCCTCCTCTTCCCTGCCTCAACTCCTCCTTCCCTCAGTGTTTGTTTTTCTTCACTTTACTGTCTTGCTGTCTGGTCTATGCATCATTTATGTGGTAGCAGTCTTGGGGTTGTGTTGCAAGTGGCAGCAGGTGAAAAATGGGAATCAGCAGCAATTCCAAGGTACACTTTTTCATGGACCTCAACAAAAAGATTTTTTAAGGTGAATTGATCTTTATCCCTGCTTTTGTTTTACTGAGGATCTAAAATCAGTAAATGCTGTAATCATTACTTAAGAAAAAGGAAATTAATTACAAGTATGATGTCAACTGAGTTGTAAAGATTAGACATGCTCTTTCATCTTCTCATACATTTTTCATTCACTATTGATATGAAAGCTAGTTTAGCTGTACTGCTGCCCCTAAAGCTTCATCTGTGCTAGTGAGTTAAATATGCAGGGGATTATTCCCTTGGCAGAGGCCAGCTGGCACTCAGTGCCTGTACCCATTGAGTCTGCAGACACTGACAGCAGGGTGGTTACATGCACCTGGCATGTGGTGTGATTTGGACAGATCTGTGACTAATGTTGACCTCTGAATCATGCCTGCAAATTAGGGCTAAAACCATACCCTAAAACATTTTAAAATTTTAACAACTTAAGCAGTGCCTTGAAACATGCCTGTGGTCTGGTTTAATGTGAACAGCCTAGATGTGGCCTTGATGCCCAGCCCAGTGTGACTGTCACTTAAGTGCTGTACTGCAGGGGCAGGCAGTAAAGGGGTGCTTGGCAGTAAGTAATCATAGGGAAAATAAAAGTTTGTAGAAACTATGCTGAATCCTGAAAGCAATTATTATTGTTACATTCTTGATCTTGGTATTCAACTCATGAATTGCAACAAATTCAAAATGTATGAATGTTGAGCCTTTAGAAAAAAGTGACACTTTAAATTCAAGAATAAATTGTGAAGGGAACATTTCTTTTGTATTGATCAGTTTTATGAAATCACCCAATCTTACAATAAAATTTACAAGCATTTGGGAATGTCTTCAACAAAGTGCAAACAGCTGGTAGATTGTTGTGCCAATTATTTATGTAAAAAGATGTTTGGAATTGTGTGTCTGCTCAGGTGAACATTATATATGTTTTGCATAAACTTAGAATTGGTAGAATTTTGTGATTAAACTGATTAAAAATAAACACTACTAAAACACACTTCTGTTGATTAATTTCTTATTTCTTCTAAGCCAATATATTTGTAGACTGATCTTTTTAATTATTTGGGGACTATCAGCCATGCCAAAGACAAAAATTTTCTGCTCTGAGAAGCTGAATTATTTCCCTACCTGTCTTAAGTTTGACATAAGCAGAAGAGTTGTTGAGATCTATGCGCTGCCCTTCTTTAACTGCACGTCTCTAGGGAAGAGCTTCAGGGCTTTTGTCTGTGACAGCAGGGAGAAGATAGTCTTACACACTATCCTGTGAGGACTGAAGAGGATGTTTTGGAGCTATATGCTGTCTCTAACTGCTAAATTGGACTTGTATTTCAGAAGGTCACCTATGAGCTTTGCTTAGCATGTATGAAGGAGTTCAAACTAGGAAAATACAAAGAAATCACAGTCAAAAATGTAACTACTTTTGATAAAACTGAGGAACCTCCTGCTTCCTGCCAAATTAAAAGTTGAAAAGGTTATTGCTGCCTGAAAACATTTTTCATTTAGAACAAAAGATTTCATTTAGAACAAAAGGTTTCATTATTGCGTGGGACAAATCTGCAGAAGAGAAAGGGAGTTTTATTAAAAATATAAGTAACATTCAAATCAGCAATGCAAACTGTTATATTACATGCATATTGATATTAACTGGAACAGTGAAGCCATAGAATGTATCAAGTGATTTGTTCTTGTCAGGATTATTAAAATGCATCATGTTTAACATTCCTCCCATGCTGTAGTGAAGCTTACTTCAGAGTTTCTTAAATTTCAGGCCTACTCCCATGTATTTCTTCAGCAGAAGCAAATCTGTCCTCCATGATTCCTGAAATTGATGGTTCTTTTCTTGACTATCTAGCACATTATGAAACACCACCAAAGATCTCATTTTAGTACCATTACCTTCAGAAGCATGTGTCCACTGACTGCTAATGTTACTTTTATGATTATTAATAGATCATTAACAGATGCTGCATTGTGCAGTAGATAAGTGATGTTCTTAGAAGAGGCTTCTGAATAGAGACATGATGCAAATATTTCTTGCTCCTGCTTGAGCATTAAGGAGAACAGTAGAACAGGGAGGGGAAGACTGAGAATGAATAGACCCTGGATGGTATATGTTCCTCTATGACAGAAGCCTGCAAGGTGAGAATTTTTTAGAGAAACTAATAGGATTTCACTAGTGGCTTTAATAGATTTAGAGAAAGGCCAACAGCAAACACCGCTGGAAGACACAGATAGGGGAAGCCCAGGCAGGTTTGTCTAAGCCTGCCATGATGTCTCTCCCTCAGCAGAGCACTCACCTAGTTGAGTCCTGAGCAGCATTCCCCAAACCTATTAGATGCAGCTCTCAGCAATGGTTTCTTTCCCACTCCATGGCTTGATGCACGTGAGCTAGATCTTTTGACCTGCTGATCAGCTGTATGCAGTGACTCGAGTCACAGAGTGAAAGGAGCACTCCAGAGCCCAGTTCCCCAGTTTTGGCCCTGTACTGGGTGGCACATTCCCCAGTGGCAGCAGAGCTCTTTTCCCTCACAGACAAACACAATGCAGCAGGAGCAGCTCTTGCAGCAGTGCCTCCCTTCATGGAGAGTCCTCAGAATGCAGTGGCCTCACTGCTGCATATGTTGGTGATAATTCAGTTCTGCAGAAGACTTTGGTCTTAGCCAAACTATTTTGCAATTTAGGTACAAGGTCAAAATAGGAAATGGCTGTAGTAGATGGCAATTGTCAACATGGAGAAAGGCTCGTGTTTCTGGGACTCTGTTTCAGGGTCACAGCTTTTCAGCTTCAGCCCAGCTGGGCACTCTAGTTCTAATGCAAAAGCACTTAGATTCAATTAGGCCAAACTATAGGAAATCATTATGAGCTAAAAGATTTCTAAATTAGATCTAGCTGAAGGGTGTAATGTATATTTTCACATAGCAGGCACAGCAGCTGCCAGGGGAGGTCTGGCGGGGTTGTTCCAGTTCCCTGCTAGTAACTCCCTTCTGACAGGAGGAAAATAAGTTTAGCCAGCTTGAGGCATTATATAAGATCAAAAATAGGGTTAGAATGAAACTACAATTACAAAGTGCTAATTGAAGCACAGGCACAGTGACTGCTAGAGCTAATTAGAAAAGGATGACTATGTACCAGTCTCTCACTCAGGATGGGATTTGCCCCAATTCAGGTTCTTCACATCACTTTATTTTCACTCAAAGCAGCTGCTGGTAGGTAGAATGTGTTTGGCTAATACAATTTCCTGTCTTGGCATTTTAACTTAAAATGAAGAGGAGAGCTTACTAACATGCAGTATTCTTCCATAATAGATTATACAGATTAAAACAATGCCTTATTGCAATTTGGTGCCAGGTGAATGAGAAATGTCCTACAACTGTACACAGGCACATCAGAGCTTGAATGCTTCCAAGACAAAATAAATACAAAGCCAACAAAGGCTTTTGGCCAGGCAACAGTTAAAGAATATTAACAATAATATCAAATAATTATTTTAGCTATATCGAGTACAGAAACTTAAGCTTCCCTTCTTTTTTCACATACCTTTAGTAGATATTAATTCTGTTCTATAAAGTCTGTATATGGCTCAACCATTTCCTGGGACAACCTGTTCCAATACTTAACAACCCTTTTGGTGAATAAATTTTTCCTACTATCCAATCTAAAACTCTCTGGCATAACCTGAGGCTGTTTCCTCTTGTCCTATCACTTGCTATTTGGTAGAAGAGAAAATACCTACCTCAGTATAACCTCCCTTCAGACAGTTTTAGAGAGCAATAATCCTGATCCTCCCTGATCCTCCTTCTCCAGATAACCCCAGTTCCCTCAGCCACTCTACACAGGACTTGTGTTCTAGACCCTTCACTAACTTCATTGCCCTTTTTTTGGACATGCAAATCATCATTTATTCATATTTGTACAGCTCTTTAAAAATGTAGAAAATTACTTTGTTATTACTGCAGTTTTTGGCTATTCTTACGATTCTTGTACATTTGTGAGTTTAGCACGCAGCAGACAATGCTGCTTGCTAAATAACAGCATTCATCTACTAAAAGCAGGAAATGGGAAGGAAAGCTTGCATTAGAGGGTTAGACACTAAGATAATAATAAATCACAGCACTACTTTGCCCACTGTCATTTAGTTTAAAATAAAACTAAAATCTTATCCCATCTCTGGGGTTTAGTAATACTTACACTTAGTTGTTATGTATGAAGCATGCCACTCCCTGAGAATGAGACCTGTAAAAATCAATACATATTGAAACTGACTTGTTAGGAGTTAAAAGTAGGAGGAATTTCACCCACTGGCATCATTAACTCTTTGAGTTTTCCAGTTCAGCAATGTGAAAAGTGTTAGACTAAATGCTTGTTAGCTATTTACAGAATTTCTACCAACTCACTTTCTTCCAGGTATCACAGGTCTGTGTCATTCTTTAGCCTTGTACCTATAATTGACTTCCATCTCCCCTTTTATAAATCATGCTTACAAAAATGAGGAACTGACTGTTACCCTTTTGTTGAAATGTTATTTAGAGATCGAAGATTGTTTGTAAAAGGGATGCTAGGAATACATGAGAGGGATGACCAATTGCCAGAATGATGCTGATACATTGCCCAATGCAGTTTTTAATTCCATCAGTACCAGTAAATACCCAATATATATGATTTTTTCACATAAATATTGTAAAGGAAAAACAGCTGTGAAGCTTAAGGGAAAATGTGAACAGCTGCTTCTATCAGAGGTTGATACAACATAGCACTGGTCTGTTGCAGCTCTCCCCATTAATGATAGTATTAGGCACATGAGCAGAATGAAGTTCTCTAGAACTTCTAGTTGATTGGATAGGGTTGGGTGATAGGTTGGACTGGATGATCTTGGAGGTCTCTTCCAACCTGGTTGATTCTATGATTCTCTTTAATAGCATCTGGCAGCCCGAGCCATAGACCAAACTGTGACTAGATTAGAAACTGTATGGAAGACTGTTCCTTATCAAAAAACTTAGGAATTGTATATGCTAGAGGATACATAGTAAGGCTATTAAACTCAACCCAATGTTTCTGATGAAGTGTATTGTGAGAAAAGCATTTGTGAGATACAGATTTTCAACCATGTTAAACCAAAAAGAGATGACAAAGGAATGGGCAAGTATGGTGGAAGGAGCAAATGGTGTTTCTCACAGAACAAAAGGGATTTTGCCTGCCTGTGGCTCCTTGCCCGAAGACTGAGGAGAGCTGGCCCTAAGAACACAAGCCGTTCTGGGTGCTTCTTCAAATTTAAAAGAATTTTAGGAGTCTATCTAAAAGATTGAAATTAAAGGATTTTTTTTCTTCAGAAAATTTCTTTTAGGAAATCAAATAATAGTAGAAATTCAAGCAGCATCAGATTATCTCAGTATAATTATCTGTCTCAGGATCTGAAGAATTTATTTGGTTGCCTACCACAATTTCCAGAAAGAGAGGAAAAAAGCCAGACTTCCTTAAGCTAGCTCAAGCCAAGGTCAAGTAAAGGAAATGTTAGGCAGAAGTGTAATTATGAATTTGATCATATTATTCTAAATATACATTGATTAAAATATGTAAAGTTAGAACAGGGGAACAAAACAGGCCAACAAAATAAAACAAAAATACAAGTAATTATGGCTGTCTGTCCATACTGTCCTCACACGTTTGTAAGAATTCTGGAATACTTTTTTTGTCCTATGACAGAATTAACCAAGTTGGAAAAGACCTTTGAGATTATCAAGTCCAACCTATCACCCAACACCATCTAATCAACTAAACCATGGCACTGAGTGCCTCATCCAGTCTTATTTTAAACACTTCCAGGGATGGTGACTCCACCACTTCCCTGGGCAGCCCATTCCAATGGCCAATCACTCTTTCTGGGAAGAATTTCTTCCTCACATCCAGCCCAAACTTCCCCTGGTTGAGACTGTCCTCTCGTTCTGTCACTGGTTGCCTGGGAGAAGAGACCAACCCCCATCTGGCTACAACCTCCCTTCAGGTAGTTGTAGATGGCAACAAGGTCTCCCCTGAGCCTCCTCTTCTCCAGGCTAAACACCCCCAGCTCCCTCAGCCTCTCCTCATAGGGTTTGTGCTCCAGACCCCTCACCAGCTTTGTTGCCCTTCTCTGGACATGTCCAAGCAACTCAACATCTTTCTTACAGTGAGGGGCCCAGAACTGGACACAGTACTCAAGGTGTGGCCTAACCAGTGCTGAGTACAGGAGCACAATGACTTCCCTGCTCCTGCTGGCCACACTATGCCTGATGCAGGCCAGGATGCCATTGGCCTTCTTGGCCACCTGGGCACACTGCTGGCTCATGTTCAGCCTACTGTCAGCCAGTACCCCGAGGTCCCTTTACTGCCTGGCTGCTCTCCAGCCACTCTGTACCCAGCCTGTAGTGCTGCATGGGGTTGTTGTAGCCAATGTGTAGAACGTGGCACTTAGATGTGTTAAATTTCATGCTGTTGGACTCTGCCCATCTGACCAGCCTGGCAAGGTCCCTCTGCAGAGCCCTCCTACCCTCTAACAGATCGACACCTGCCCCCAGCTTGGTGGTGCTTCATGCTTTTTGCTAACCAATTACTCCAAACTTCTTGTAAAAATTAGGGTGAAATTAAAGTTTCTTTCTTTGGCAACAATAAGAGATAAAGATGGGGGGGGGGAATAATTTTCCAAGTGCTTTGCACACCAAATTGGGTTGGAAAGTTCTGCTTCCAAGGTCAGTCAGGAATAATCTTTGCTCATCATCACATCATCACTGATCTTGATGTTTTTTAATCTTTGTTTATTTACAGGTGCTGCTTTCTGAATAATATCCTGCTGTTGGCATAACTATAAGATATATTTCTGAGCTATGTTTTTTCTGCTGCAAACCCGCAAGCTGGAGGGAAAGCAACTGACTAACTAAAGTTTCCTGCAACTATTGCATGTCTTTTTTTATTTGGAAAGATAATATTAGTTGAGAGGGATGCTTGATTTCTTGTTTCTGACACTTCACCAGCCACAGGAGTTTTTTTCTCCCAGTGGCAAAGGTGTTACATTGCTGTGAATCCACTCTCATTTTTCTGTCATCTTCTGAATGTCTGCCTCTCCAGTAGCATGCCAACGTGCCTCCAGCCTAGAGGATTTAAAGAAGATGTGTGTTCTTCTGTTTATCCAGAACTTTGAGTATAACCTCAAGGCATATGGGACTGAAGTGCTTCTGCATGCACACTCAGCTGCACCTCCTGATCTCCAGAAGTACACTGGCTGTTGGGGGACAGACATTGTTGGTTCATGTCCAGCTTCTCATCCACCAGTACCACCAAGTCCTTTTCTGCAGGGCTGCTCTCAATGTTGTCATCGCCCAGCCTGTATTGATATTGAGGATTGCCCTGATCTAGGTGCAGAACATTCTACCTTGCACTTATTGAACCTCATGAGATTCTCCTGAGTGCACCTCTCCAGCCTGTCCAGGTCCCTTTGGATAGCATCCTGTCCATCAACTTATCAACTGCAATACTCGTCTTGGTATCATCTGCAAATTTGCTAAGGGTGCTGTGCTGGTTTGGGGCCAGACAGATCGTCTCTTGCCCCGAAAGGGACAAAAGAATGAGACTCACACAAACGGATTGGAGAGTGATGGAAAGTTTAAATGGAAAAGCGATTGGTGAAGCTACAGAGAACTACAAACCACAAAGCATAGTGACAAAGAGTATCCCAAAGCGTACAGAACCCCTCACAGAATTCCCAGAGGCTTCCCAATCCTTCCCTTCTTCCCACCTGAGGGTAAACCCAAACTCCCCAGGGCTCTTTCTTCCCCCTCCCGCTGCTAGGCAAGTCTCAGGCTGGCCAGGTCTGAGACTGCCTCCCCTCCATTCTCCTCCTGGCATTAGGCCTAGACAGGCCTAAGAGGCCTTGAGGATACTCCCCCGGCATTACCCGATAAGAGAGGACATCTCCCGTGGGAGCAGAGAGGGAAGAAAGAGGAAGAGAATGACTCTGCAGATGGCCTTATAGGGTGCAGGATTTATGGGTAGAAATACGTCGTTTCCTGTGTCCACCCCTGTGGGTGGGCACCCAGGACACCAGAGGTGTATCTCATGCAGCAGTGGCAGGGGGCACCCAGCCTAAACTGCCACAGGTGCACTCAGTCATGCTGTTTGTACCATTGATGAAGATATTGAACAGTACTGGTCCAAATACAGACCCTTGAGGGACATCACTTGTCACCTGTCTCCATCTGGGCATTGAGCTGTTGACCACTACCCTTTGTATGTGATCATCCAACCAATTCCTTATCCACCGAACAGTTCACCCATCAAATGCATATCTCTCCAACTTAGAAGAATGTTGTGGGGAACTGTGTCAAAGGCTTTACAAAACTCAAGACAGATGACATCTATTGGTCTTCCCTTGTCCACTGATGTAGTTACACCATCATAGAAACCCACTAGGTTGGTCAGGCAGGACTTGCCCTTGGTGAAGCCATGCTGGCTCTCTCGAATCACCTCCCTGTCCTCCATGTGCTTTAGTAAAGCTTCTAGGAGGATCTGTTTCATGATCTTCCCAGGCAGAGATGAGGCTGACAGGTCAGTAATTTCCAGGGTCCTCCTTTCTACCCTTTTTGAAAATGGGTGTAATGTTTCCTTTCTTCCCATCTCCAGGGATTTCACCTGACTGCCAGGACTTGTCAAATATTATGGAGAGTGGCTTTGCAACTACATCAGCTAGTTCCTTCAGAACTCTAGGATGCATCTCATCCGATCCCATAGATTTATATATGTTCAGGTTCCTCAGGTGGTACTGAACTTGATCTACCCTTGTTGGTCCACACCTCATCTTCCATTGACTCAGGACGGGGACAGAGCAAGATTGCCTCATCTGTTGACACCACATCTCCATTCTTACTCCTCAGAGTGGGTACTTTGATGTATCTGTAGAAGCTCTTTTTGTTGTTTTTTTGCATCTCTTGCCAGGTTCAACTCTAGCTGTGCCTTGGCCTTTCTGACCTCATCTCTATACAACTGGGCAGTGTTCCTATACTCCTCACATGTTTCCTGTCCCCGCTTCCATTGCCTGTGCAGTTCCCTCTTGCTCTTTGTTTTGTCCAACAGGTCTCCATTCAGCTATGCCAGTCTCTTCCCTTCCTTGCCTGATTTCTTACACCTGGGGATTGAGAGCTTTTGTGCTCTAAGAATAAGGTTCTTAAATATCAGCCAGCTCTGCTCTGCTCCCCTGTCCCTGAGTATCTTAGCCATGGGGTCCTACAGAACTAACTCCATACAGAGCTGGAAGTTTGCCTTGCTAAAGTTTAGAATCCTGACCATACTCCTAGACTGGATGATAGCAACAAGTTCTTTACCACAAGGGTAGTGGAACACTGGAACAGGTTGCCCAGGGAGGTGGTTGAGGCCCCATTCCTGGAGATACTCAAAGTGAGGTTCGACAGGGCTCTGGGCAACCTGATCTAATTGAGGATGCCCCTGTTTAGTGCAGAGGGGGTTGGACTAGATGACCTTTGGAGGTCCCTTCCAACCCAGACCATTCTATGATTCCTTGGCACTGCAGGAGTCTTCTTGATTGTCTACATCTTGCGATGCTGTTTTTCCAGCAGATGTTGGCGTAGCTGAAGTCCCCTGGCTGCATCAGTGGGCTTCCCTTGATCAGGTGGCCTGCAGTAGATGCCAACTATGAAGTTCCCTTTGTTGCCTTTGTCTCTAATTCTTATCCATAAGCTTTTTTCCTGTTCATGGCAATTCTTCAGGGACAGTTCTTCACACTCTATCCATTTCCTGACAGAGAGGGCAATGCCTCTACCCCTCCTTCCTCACCTGCCCCTTCTGAACAGCCTGTAACCATCAACAGCTGTACTGCAGACCTAGGATTCACCCTACCAAGTTTCAGTGATGGCTATCAGGTCACAGTTTTCTAGCCACACAGTAGCTTCCAATTCCTCCTGTTTGTTGCCCATGCTGTGTGCATTCATGTAGAAGCACTTCAGCTGGGCTTGTGGCTTCATCATTTTCTTGTCAGAGCTCCCCTTGATTCCCCTTGAGGTGTTTCATGGGAGTTTCCTTGCTGGCTTCTACTGCCTCAGAAGCCCCAAGTGGCTTGACCCTCTGTTTGTCACAGGCAAGCCTGAGTTTTTCCCCCTCCCCTTTCACATCTAATTTAAAGCCATAACAATTAGTCCTGCTAGTTTCTGGGCAGAGACCCTCCTTCCCCTTTGAGAAAGGTGGCTCCCATCTGGTGCCAGCATGCCTGGCGCTATGTAGGCTAACCCATGGTGAAAGAACACAAAAAATTTGATGCTGACACCAGCCACAGAGCCACAGAATGGATTTGCCTGTTCCTTGCAGCGTCTCTGCTCACCACTGGAATGAGAGAGATGAAAATAATTTGTGCTCCAAATTCCCTTACGTTAGTATAGCCCTTGGGCTACATACTACAGCTTTTTCACCACCAACATGGAAGAGTAATAGTGGGTAGTAGTCTGAGGGTCTCATCAGGCTTGGTGATGCACCATGCCCTGTTTGCCAGCACTCCGGGTCGCTGATGCTCCCTGGGACCATTTAGCCCATGCTGGGTCCTGGCAACACCCCTAGGTGCCACATCAGCCTTGCTTGTGAAAGCTGCTGTGTGCTGCTGGGGCTGTGTGGTCAAACCCACCTGCCCATTACCAAAGAAGTCCCCCATCTGCCTCAATCTAGCCTGACCTAGCCTGCAGCACTTACCATGGCTGCTTCTCAAATCCCACTGTGACCATGCCAAAATGGTGTCTCAAAGGTCTCTTCCAGCTCAACAACACAGTTGTTCTGTTTCTAGAAATCTAGAATTTCTAGGCTTATTTTCTCTAGCAGGGTGTGTAAAAAGAAAATTGAACGGTTATGTCCAATCACCTCTCTGTCTTTTATGCAATATATGACACAACAGTTGAGAAGAAATGAAAGAAAAAAAGCTTATAATTTCTAGGAAAAATCTAAACAAATCATTTTTTTGCAAATAACTTCACCCAATGTATTCTGTGGGCTACAAAGGAACACAACAGAACACAAAGCAACAACTGTGACAATTGTTTGCCATAATCTTGCAAGAAAAGGTGTTAGAAGGAGAATCCCATTATGAAACGGTGAAAGGTGGATGTAAGATTGTTCAGTTCACTGTCAACAAAGCACAAGAGTTTCACCTAAAACAGGAAAATATTGTTTCAAGGCTGGGGCAGGATGTCTAGGACTTCAGGGAGGTGACCCATGTGTCTGTGACCTGCTTCATAGTGGTGAGGTGCTTCATTCCTGGCCCTGTGACCAGAAGTCTGTATTGCCCAGAGAACTCTAGGCTATTGTGGGCAATTCTGGTATGGAGTTTTCATAGTTGTTTGCGTCCGGCAAGGACAAGTCTTTCTAATTTACCAAGGAATTGGTAAGTATCTTTTAAACACTTTCCCACTAGTATCTCTTGACATTGGGAACCACTAGGAAAAATCAAAGGCTTTTGTCAAAGTGGGGAAGAAAGAAGACAGGAAAAGACAATAGGGTTAAAGGAACGTACAGTCATACAAGAAAGGTGCTTGAAATCAAATAAATAGGAAAAAAAACCCTCCACAAACAATACTGTAATTCTATAATTCCTCCCAGGTGTAAAGGTTGGTCCTCAGCTATGCAAGTCAGTAAACAGACTCTTAAGATCAAGCTACTGGAAGCAAAGACTAGTGCAGTGTTATGTTTAAATAATGGATACTTCAGCTTTTGTATTGCACTTAATCAGCATTTTCCCCCTTTTTATCACTTGCAGAAAGTCTGACTGCTGTCTCTTGAGAGGCAAACTATTTAGACTGTGTCTAGGAGAGCTAAGATCTAGGATAAATAGCTATCATCAGTGTGATAGAGCCTGAGACAGCATGGCACATAAGTCAGGGAGCTTCATGATTGCTGTCAGATTATTAGTTTGGAGACATGTTCTATTTGTGCTAGCATAAGAACAATTTGCTATAAATACATGGTAGAAGGGGTGCAATTTGTTCCTCATATAATGCCTGTTTCATGCTCTAGCAGAGCCATCTGAGTCATTGAAGCATCAGTGCACTGTTACAGTGCTGTTTCTATAAAGTATTTCCACAGAATCTGAAATTTTGACTGTAACTGTTTTATTATCAAAATGTGTAAGTAAATATGAATACCCTGCATCTTGCAAGCTGCAGCTGAAAATCGAGAGCTATTCTTTGAATTGCTAAGTTAAGGTGTTCTCAAAAAATCAGGCTGTGGAGATTTCAGGCTGGACTTTCCAAAACAGTGGTAAGATTTTCCTGTTTCCACTGCATCTCAGTTGCTTCTTGTTCAAATGGGAAGGAAACCCTCTCCTTCTACATGAACAATGTGGCAATTAATTCATTAAGTCTCCTGAAGCACCTGTATCAGGGAACACAGAAGGAGCCATGGAGAACACATACATCATGCAAGCTGGGCTTGCGTAATGACTAGTAAACAAGGCAAGAGGCCTCCCGTAAAACAGCACAATGATGAAAAAGGAAATAGCTGCTCAGGAAGTAATTCCACTGCCAACCCTGGGCACAGATTAATATACCAGGACTAGTGGAGAAAGAAAGGGGAAAAACCAGTCTTTTAAAGACTTGCATTACACTGCAGATTCGCAAAAGGCATAAGCCAGTGTTCAACAGCTGCCAAAACATGTACCCCTAGAGTAGCTTTAGTTTGGAGAGAGGAATTTTTAACCTTACAGAAATGCCATTAACAATTTGGTTAACATCACTGAAAGCCTTTGTCTTATTTACACAGGTAGGACAAAACAAAAACTGCAGTCTTCTTCAACTACAAAGAAGATAATCCTGATTAAAACAAACTTTAACTTTTCAGTGGGCCTTATCCCAGAAGGCAAAAAATGAGCATTTTCCCCTGTTAGAAAGATGCTCACAGCTTTGCACTGAAAAATCCATGCACTGACTTCTGCTGCTCTGTCAGTATAAATGCATGAAAACTTCAGATACTTGGGAGAAGAATTTGAGATAAAGCACACTGAAAATTTATTTAGCTGGTTCCTAGCACTTACCTATATGCATCTGCGTGGTGAGTGACTAAGTTCCCTTTTCTGCCTTTCATTAAGGACCAATGGAGATTCTTACAAAGAGAACAGCAGCTGTGAGTGGCACTACAACAGGAGACCTCTATTATGTATAACTCTGTCCCATTATTTGTGATATTAGAGATCCTGAACCTGAGTACCTACATCTTGTTTTTCTTAATAAGGGACTCAGTACTAAAGGCACAGAAGACACACCATTTCTTTTATTGCTCTTGCTGGTGAGTAGCATGCAAAGGAGCACCTTATTAGATATTCTTACAGATGGCTGCACTGAACCGTAGGGAGGGAAATACTCATGCAGAGAACCTAACATAATGCTCAGTGCTGCCTGTGCTCTCCCGATGAGCTTCTGAGAGAATAAAGCACTTGGTGGTGCCACAGATGCTAGTGTTCAAAGTACAAACATAAAATAAGCTTTGTCTACAAGGAAATGTAGGCAAGTTCCTAACTCTACATGAGATGTGCAGATGCCTTTTTGAGTGAGTGCAAGGTAACATCCTTTCCTCGTTGAGTTACTTACTTGATCTACAGAGAGCTCAAGTTCAAATGTCTTTCTCACAACACTCATATCCCTGGACCGTATCCTGGCCAGTGAGATAGGCTCACGTGAGCTTCTTTCAAACTCTTCTGCTAAAGCTTATTTAAAATATCACTAGGTAAGAAGGAGAATCAGAGCTAGAGTGATTCAGAAGCCTGCACACTGTATCTGCAGGAGGCACATGGGCTCTCCTTTCTGAAGACAAGGAATTCTAATCATTCCATATGAATTAAAAAACCCACCAAACTTCAAAATGCAGCACTGAGAGTGTTACCATGAAAGAATAGCCTCCTGCATACTCATGAGGATTTGCAACTCTAACATTTCTAACACTTCTAACACTTCACTTAGAAATGTTGATTCAGCCTCCTTTGACTGGTCTTCATACTGCCTCAGAAAGAAATTCAGAGATGGGATTGATCACCAGTGCTTCCCCCTTCCAGGTCTTCAGCAGATTAAAAAGCCAATATGACACATGCTTCCTTTGTGGTAGCACCCTTTTCCTTTTATTGGCCCACACTTCCTTGGCTTTCCTAGCATATGCTTAAAGAACAGGACTGCCTCTCGGCTTTACGTCCTGGATCTGTCCATGATTTGATCTAACATCTGCAGCATTTTTATGCTTCAGTTTCTCCACATAAAACACTGTGTTGAGCTATCATCTGCAAATATGAAGGAAAGGATAAGGATACAGGAAGCTGGAAGAGTTGGCAGGGTTGTATTTCTGGAAATTTTATTTCAAAGCATTATTCAAAAATTTACTAGTCTATCCAACTCACTGGTGGTCCAAAGGAATGGTCTGAAAAACAGGGATATTTCACATTGGAATACAAACTGTGAGGCCAGTTGGGAGGAGGTTATCATTGTGTATTCTTAGATAAATAAAAAGAGGAGAGAAAAAAAAAAACACTGCTGATAAACTAAGCAAACGATAAGCTGTAACGGTGCTTAGAGTACTAAGTTACACTGTTTGCAGTTGCCTAGAGAAATTTTCTTCCACAGGAACTAGAACCAGTTTCTAAAATTTGCCATTACTCCATTTAGAAGCAGATGGCGTTTGTAAGGCTGGAAAGATCTGTGAGTCTTTGGCATGAAGCCAGTTACGGTTTGGAAAGCAGAGGTTGAGTTATGGAGGAAGTGGGTTTTCCTGCTGTTATTTTTTTCATTTACTCTCCAATACAGAGAGCTGGATCAGGGCAGATACCACTCAAAAATGTCCCTGAAAAGACAAACAGGCCTGTATGCACTCTTGCATGTTGACGTCAGCTTTCCCTGCTAAGTTTCTACTTTACAGCTTCATCATAAAATTTCACAGTGGGTTAAATTTTGGCATGATTCAGAAGAAGATGAGCCAGTAGGAGCTAAAGAAAAGGAAGACTCAGCAACACAATAACGCGAAGCTAATGCTGCTGCTGTTTCAAAAAGTGAGGGGGAAGGAAAAAGACAAAGGGAAACGCTATCAGCAAAAAACATTTGCTGCTCTTCGTTTCTTCATAGACCTGTTCCTTGGAACTTCAGTTCCCCAGAGAGATGTGTTGATCACTCCTTATCACTGTCAATAAGACAAATTGATTCAGTAATTTCCTTTCAGTTTAGATACCATAAAAACTTGTGAGGTTGCTGAAAACCAGCTGTTACCTGCAAAACAATTTTTGCTTATGAAGTGAATTAAATGATAATGCCACATTCAAAGGTTGAATACAAAAGAATTTGTATATCTCTTCCAATTTTCTGGGAGTTAGACTAGATGACCTTTAAACGTTCCTTCCAACCTAAACCATTCTATGATTCTGTGATCTCTAAGTTGGGCCCATCCGTAACAAATGTTAGTAGAGCAGAATTCTTGTTTCTCCAACCAGCAGAGCCATTTGCCTCTGTTAAGCTTAGTCTAGCTACATCTCTGCTATGCTGAATAGTATCTAAAAAAATAAAAAAGGAAAACCAAAAAAGAAAAAGGAAAACCAAAAATAACCCAATCCGAAACTAACCAACAATGCCTCCCTTGACAATATACAATTAGTACAGAGCTTGCACAGAACTCTGTGTGTCTTTTTTCTCGTTACTTGTTCTCCAAGGAGTTAGGATTAGTGTTAACATGACATCTCGGCTAGCTCAGCTGCTAGTCCCTTATTACAGCTTCTATGCTGCAGCTGAGACAACATTGCATGTCTTTTTAAGCACTGGCCTTGTGATGCAGGCTAGGAAACTCATAACTTTGGTATCTATGATGAAAAAAGAACAATATCATTATCTTGTCATGGAGTTCTCTCATAACAAGGCTTTGCTGTACAAAGTTCTAACTGCTATTTCCTCCCTCCATCACTTTTCTAAAGTCTTATCTAACAGGCCAATAAAATGATTTGTATCAAGACTTGCTAACAGCTGTGATTTTCCCTTCAGGGTTGTGGAGTGCAATAAATTTCTGTAAAAGAAAAGCAAATTAATCGTGATTATTTTTCAATGCATTCTAACTCCTCATCCAAGCCATCATTACTTATTTATCAGGTAAGCCCTACAATCACCAATGCTGACAAATGCAAAGACAATTAATTCTTCACCTGATACTGAGGCCTGTTTACCTCTTCAGCTCAAGGAAAAATTATCTGACTGTAAATAGAGTTGGTTTTTTTTTTCCCATTTTATCCATAAGACAGGCAGCTGAATTGCAGCAAAGCCTCAGGGAGGGCATTAGGTTGCACACAAGCATGAGTCATCTGTTCCCCCTAATGATATTATAACACTTATGTATATAGCAATACCAGATAACAAGTGAACATTTCTGCATGCTCAGTAGTGAAGCATGAGTGCATGCACAGGAAGTGATTTTCATCATAGTCTTAAATGCTCAGGCTCTGCCTCTTCAGGTTGTTACAAGCCATCATGTGCATGGTCAAGTTATGTGACCTCTGTACAATGGGTGGTTGCTTTTTTTCTTCCCAGCAGAATGTCTCTCTTATCTTCAACATTCTTAAGGGTATTTCCTGATTAGAAATCTAACATCACCAGCTGTGGCTTCTTGATAACCTCAGTATGCTCCAGAGCCACCAAACAGGTAACATACAAATTTTAGATAGTCACAGCTTACTAATAAAATGCACATCTGTAATTCTTTCTGCAGCATATTGTATTAATATCCATTTAATATCCACCACAGCAATGCTAATGATGATCTTTTCATGTTACATAGTCCAGAGGCAGCCATAAGTATGTGGTGTGACCAAACATGTAGGGGCTCCTTCCAGTTCAACTGTTCCTTCTGTCAGGTGGAAACAAGATAAAACTTTGGAAGACTTGGTGTGTCAAATAGCCTGGTGTTGAATAGAGAAGCAGGACAGGGGGCCTACAAGAAAGCTGGTGAGGGACTTTTTAGAATGTCAGGTAGTGACAGGACTAGGGGGAATGGAGCAAAAGTAGAAGTGGGTAGATTCAGATTGGGTGTTAGGAAAAAGTTTTTCACCCTGAGGGTGGTGAGAACAGGTTGCCCAGGGAGGTGGTGGAGGCCCCATCCCTGGAGGTGTTTAAGGCCAGGCTGGGTGTGGCTCTGAGCAACCTGATGTAGTGTGAGGTGTCCCTGCCCATGGCAGGGGGGTTGGAACTGGTTGATCCTTGAGGTCCCTTCCAACCCTGACAATTTAATGATTCTGTGAGAGGAGCACTGCCCAGAGGAAACAAGATGGGATGTGCCCTGGCACAGGGAGATGAAGAAAAGGAGCTTAGCTCAGCTTCTTTTCTTCTTTCTGTGAAGCTTCAAGAACCTTCCTGAAGATTTACCTCTATCAGAATAGTTAACAGGAAAAGTGAAGGACCCATTCCAAGAATAAGGTGATGCACTCCATCTTCGTGGCAATAAATAATGGAAAAGGATCTGAGTGAAAGTATCAGTCAACACGGGTGTATTTTCTTGCTTAAAGCCAGAATGCCCAAAATCTGATTTTTTCCTACCACTCTGCTCTTGTGGTTTAAACTGTCTCAGCACCTTCAGAAGTTATCTTGTAATTCCATCTGGAAGATTGCAAATTTTATTGTAAAATTCAGCTACTAAAATTGAAGGTTTCTTTTTTTGTTAGCTAGTGTTTATTGATTAAAATTTCAGATTTTCCCGAGTTCATTAATCTCTGACACAGCTGTGTCTTTTGGTCAATATCCACTTTCTAGTAGCTAATCGAATTTTACTGTTAAGTTCAGCATGATTGGTTCTAATATGGTTATTTTCAGGAAAAGAGAGGGTAAACATTTCAACAAATATAACACCAATACCAAACACTCCAAAATCAAATCCAAATTCATCTCAGCCATCCTGAGCAACATGAAATATTTATTGCTTGTTGGCCATTAGTTTCATTTTCATCTGGCCTATGCACCTATGTCCCTTGTTTCTGGGTCTTTTTACTCAGCCAAGAAGGCCTCTTGAGGTTATGTATCTCTACTGTACTGTCACAAATGGGAGAGCTGCAAGCACCTGGAAACAGAACGCTCAGTGGTGCACTAGTTCTGTACCAGAGCTACAGTGAAAACAATATTTGCAGATCTTTCATTTGTATTTTTCTCTTCTCAATATTGTGGAGTTATGGATTAGAGCAGCATGAATCTGGAGCGGTTCTGTTTGAAAAAAAGTCTTAACTTAAGACAGAATAAGACACAGGAATTCAGATTTTAAAAGATACTCCTCTAAATAAAGCCCAAGGTAAGATGTTCTGTATCTGTAAATAAATAGGAATAGGAAATAACCTGCCAGAAGTAACCCCATTTTTAGTGAAAAACCTCCTCTAGATAATCTTTTAAAGTCAAGGTTGTTCTTTAGGTTTACTTTAATAAAAAGCATTTTTCAAAGTCAATAGCATCTCATTGACTAGCTCCTACTAGGAGCCTTCAGTGACGTCTCCTGGCACTTGGCAGTATGATGTGAGATAAAGGAATTCATAGTAACTGTGGGAACTTCTAAAACAATTTCAACTTTCTCAGAAATGACAAGTATGCTTGTAGAAAAGTTACAGGGGTAAACCTCTAAAAGAATTATTCTGCTTGTCCCTTGAAGTCAAAACCAAGCCCATCAGAGAATTAAAAAAATAAAAAACAACAACAACAACAAAACCCCACACAGTCAATCTTAGGGTTTTACTTTTAAGTGTAAGAGATCAACCATTTTGGATCCTTTTGAAAATAAGATGCATCATGCCTGCAACAGTACTCACATGAGGAGGAAAAAGTGTCCTGTCTTAAGGATCTGTCTGGAGTACTCGAATGAGTAAGAACAGATTTAATTTTAAAACATCAGCAAGCAACTCCAGGGTGTGGTGCATGTAAGGAAGGGGGGGTGGGGGCGGGGGGCGGGAAATAACAGTTACCACAAACAAGAGTTGGGGAAAAAAAAGTTACAACAAACAAGAGTTGGGTATGAATCACTGAAAGTTATGTGATTGCAGTGCAGATGGCATAGCAAGCATTTGAAACTTCCAGAAGAGGGAAGCAAAGAATAATTATCAGCATTTTAGGATTTCAAATTAATTCATCAACATTTCTCTCTCCTGGACTGTTTTTGAAGCAACCAAACCACATCAAGAACAAGTGGAATGACCGTCTCTTTAAAGAGTCATGGTGATAGCTGAGATAGACTGTGGCTTCTTCCTAAAAGAGTTGCTAGTTTTCATCTCTGAGTTGAGCAAAGCCTGAGGAAATTCTCAGCTACAAGAATCATTATCTTTACAGTCTGAGTAGTTATAACCACTGCTTTGCTCAAGGGCAGGCTGTTAGTTCTACTCTGTGCACTTTTGTGTGGAGTCTAGAGTAGATGTGACACACTGTTTGCATAATTGAGAAATGTCTATATATATTTTTTGTCTTAAACTTCAGCTTTCGGAATCATGTGACTAAGGGTGAATCTCCAGATTTTGTTTTTCTTAATTACAATTCTTCATTGTCATGGTTTCAGAGAAACAGTTGAAAACAGGAACCATGACTGCTAAATAAAGAACCTGATAAACCAAAACACACATATAAAGATCTTATTCTGAGACACTACCATAGGGGTTTTTTAATCCAATGATCAGAATGAGGTTTATCCTGAGCAGCCTGCTCTTGCTGACCTTGCTTTAGCAGGGCAGTTGGACTAGATGGTTTCATGAGATGCCTTCTGGCCTCAGTGATTCTGCGATTCTGTGTTTGCAATACACTTGATTGTCATTTTAAATGCATTTGTCTTATAAACAGTAAAAGGAACTACTGTTTTCTGTTGCTGTGTACTGATCATTTCCCAAACACTTCCCCTTGTGCATGAGGGCATACACACACACTCTTCCTTATGTACTAACAGATACACAGATGGTCCTTGCTCTTATATAGTCTACATGAATAATGATGTGGAATTTTACTCAGAGTAAAGACTCAGAGTACTTTTTTTCAAGATAATCACATGAAGAAATGTTTTGAGTGCAAACACCTCTATGAAGCACACTCGAGATTGTAATGAGGTCATGGAGCACAATAGAAACAAATTCTTATTCATATATGATTTTTTTTAAATAATCATTAGAAGTTGTCACAATATGTTCAGTATACTGACTGCCCATCAAATAAATCCTGCAGGTGTGAGAACACTATGTCCAATTAAAAAAAAAAAAAGTGAGTCCAGAATCCATAGGTATCATACTAAATACCAAGTGCCAAGTCAGTATTTGGAGAGAACATAGATGTTTTCTCTTCACAAACCAACTGAGTGCAAAGATATGCTAATGAAGGATTGTTCTGCCAGAACCACAAGCCTCAGGAATGAGCAGCTTGCATAGGGTGAGCAGCATGCCAGAAGCTGTGATGAACTTTTTATACTTGCTCGTCATCTTTAATGAGTGTATTTTACCCATTTTGCCATTCAAAACCAAGAACACTATTTCAAATTCTCACGTTCCACTGAATAACACAGAGAAGGAAAGGTCACAATTTGAGACCAAATGTCAGCATCTTTCAGCATGTTCACTAGTAGTCACTCTTTATCTGAAAAGATACTCAAAAGCTACTCAAACTGTTTAACACAGCTGCTTGCATTAATATTACTTATTTTCTTGCTATGTAAGCTTAAAGGTTCATTGAAGTTGGCCATAAAGAAAATGTCTATGGCTAAAGGAAACATCCCTTAGTTTATGGACTGAGTATTTGCAAATGAGTATGTGCCTGAGACATCAAAGCTAACATTTCCCTGAGTTATTATGCTTGCAGAGCAGTGCTTCAATGTTGAATGCATACAAAAACCATTTAGGTGGTACCTCAGCAGCAAGTCTGGCTGCAAATTTGTTGAGCCTTCCAATAAACTTTTCATATTTAGCATCTGGAACTGTTATCAAGTTTATCTGTTTTTTCCAACAGCAATCCAGCAATGTGAACGCAGTAATGTTTTGAAAACCATTAAGTGGTAGTTTTTTTTCCTTGACACATCTGACATATGCTTATAGAGAGTGTTACAGAATGACATCTTCCTAATTTGCCACTCATCTAGTGAGAGTGTTCACATCTTACTATTTTAATGAATAAACAGAACAGCTCCTCTAACTGCAAGCATAGCCTCATTGCTGTAAACTGCTTAAACTCTCTTTGTGTGTCCTTTTGCTTGGGAAAACAAAGTAGCATAAATGAACAAGCACCACAGCATTAAACAGAGCAACTACCATTTGTCTCCTGTCCATTTGTATTAATCAAGTGTTAACAATGCATTTGTAGTAAATATTTATGGAATGCTTTCTCTTGCATCCTGGGAACACACTGTAATTCTGAACACATGGCTAAAAGCCAGATGTTTCTCTCAGACATAGCAACATACTATTAAATAGTTCTCCAATGTTTATGTCCATGTAGAAAGTGAAATTTTATTTCACTTAACCAAGAATAATAATAATTTATTATTAATAATCACTGCCAGTTCTTTTTTACAAATACGTCTTTTTCCGTGGAAATGCAACAGTAGAATCTCTGTAAGTTTGCTGTTCCTTTTACAACAGGTTTGTTTATATTTGTTCTATTTACCAGCTGAACACACAGATTTCTATTGCAGTATTCTCAAGAATCATTCTGCATTTTACCTAGTGACTGTTTCACACAAAACACAGAAACAGGCCAAAGAATGACACCTCTCCTGACATCCCTCCAGGCTAAAAGCTCCAAAGCTACTGACATATCCCTTCTCTATCCCTTCTACTTACTTCCATGGCTGTTTTGTGGAGACTTTCGTTATAAAGCCTTGGCATGTGCTTCTCAACCATCCTACATCTGGGTGACACAGGCTATGAGGAACTGCAGTCATGTCATGCTAGCTTAGTACTCCTGAATGATTTTGGAAACAGCACTGAAGCAACATGCAGAAAAAGATAAAAGAAAGTTAAGTACATTTTATCACTCTGCTTCATTACTTAGTTAGCAACTGGCATTCATGTTATTTTCTCTAGAATGAATTTCCTGCAGAGAAATTAAGCCTAAACCAAGGTGGATACATTCTAATTGTAAAAACCTCATTTTTTCAGGGCAGGAAGGAAATGGGATGATCTCCAGACATCTGTGTGAGTCATAGCACGCTAACAGAAGACAGATGGGCATGCTTATTTGGCAAGACTTTTTTAACTTCTCATTTGGTGTAACTATTCTTCCAGCTTTTGCCTTAATTACATTGTCATGAGGTGAAAAAAAGCAACAAGTATCAGGATGTTTGACTTGGATTTTCCCTGGTTTGTACAGATAAATATTTCAGGATTTCATGGGTTAAGATCAGATAAAGTCAGTGACTTACATATACCCTTGTTTAGGACTCTGTTTCCTTAAATCACATTTTAAGAACATTACCTTGAGGAGGGGACTAGAAAAGCTTGGAGTCAGTGCTGCTAGGACTGAAAATCTACTAAAAGCTTGTCTGTCATTGTAGCTTCAAAATATATTTTATTACTCTGTTTCACTAGCCTCAGCAGTATCAACCCACTAGAAAACCATGTATGTATGGTAGAAATGGAAGCACAGCAATAATTAGATGCTATGATTTTCCATGAACCAAAAGGAGATCAGAGCAATTCCACTGCACTGGAAATAAACTGCCATTGCTCAATCCTGCCTCAAGCACCACATTTTCAGCTGGCTAATGCTACCAAGAAGATAGGCTGTTACTTAATATTCTATTATCTAAGAGCAGCTTCTCCCAGAAACACAGAAGTGTCTCAGCTTCTGTTTTAGAGAGTATCACACAACCATGAGTCCATGGAGCAATAAATTATTTCAGGGAAGGGAAGGGAAGGGAAGGGAAGGGAAGGGAAGGGAAGGGAAGGGAAGGGAAGGGAAGGGAAGGGAAGGGAAGGGAAGGGAAGGGAAGGGAAGGGAAGGGAAGGGAAGGGCTAGGCTTATTTATCTGAACTTCACTGAGTGTACAGTCTTAAATGGAAGCCCCATGAATTCCAGTTATCTGGTCTTTTTTAGCCTGTATGAATAAATAAATCATAACCCAATAAAAGATTAGCAGCTGTTCTCACTGCTAGATCAGAATCTACTTAACCAGTGTAGTACACCAGGTTTTTGCTAGTTAAAAGCCTCTTGAAGACTTATACTGATACAAAATTAAAATCTCATAGTTGCATAAAGAAGAAAATCTCCTTCCAAGGGAATATAACATAAACTAGTGCTTGGCATTGTGCCATTCAAATAGACATGTAGTCTGTACCAGCTAGGACTTTGTGAATATTCACTCCTGACTGAGGTCTTCTTCCAAATCCAGAGCATGCAGAGATCCTGTGAGAAATTATGATCCTCCCTGACATCAGGAGAACGTGTACTCAGAAGTTGTTTTGTTGCCGAGTGAAGCTCTCTGGAGGAAGTGGGAAAGTTCAGTCTTTGTTCAGCCAGACAGTTCAGACCCCTCCCAGATGCAGCTGTGTGCTGCCCAGCGCCCTGCCCTGCACAGCTGCATCTGACCTAAACAGGCAGCCAGGGTCTGCCAGGGCATGGAGCAGGAGCACAGAAAATACTGATGACTAACTCACCACTCACACCCTTTCATTACTTCCAGTTTGGCTTAGATAAGACTGCACTTTTATGCTATTTTATGTTGCCATACACTCACTCACTTCAAGAGAGTAATTTTTCTGACATGTTGATTTTACTTATTTAGCTCTTTTGACAGAAGTCAGCATTTGGATACCAGCTGACTGTTTGTGGCAGTTTAGGCTGGGTGCCCCCTGCCACTGCCACATGAGATACACCTCTGGTGTCCTGGGTGCCCACCCACAGGGGTGGACACAGGAAACGACGTATTTCTACCCATAAATCCTGCACCCTATAAGGCCATCTGCAAAGTCATTCTCTTCCTCTTTCTTCCCTCTCTGCTCCCACGGGAGATGTCCTCTCTTATCGGGTAATGCCGGGGGAGTATCCTCAAGGCCTCTTAGGCCTGTCTAGGCCTAATGCCAGGAGGAGAATGGAGGAGGGGGGCAGTCTCAGACCTGGCCAGCCTGAGACTTGCCTAGCAGCGGGAGGGGGAAGAAAGAGCCCTGGGGGGTTTGGGTTTACCCTCAGGTGGGAAGAAGGGAAGGATTGGGAAGCTTTGGGAATTCTGTGAGGGGTTCTGTACGCTTTGGGATATTCTTTGTCACTATGCTTTGTGGTTTGTAGTTCTCTGTAGCTTCACCAATTGCTTTTCCATTTAAACTTTCCATCACTCTCCAATCCGTCTGTGTGAGTCTCATTCTTTTGTCCCTTTCGGGGCAAGAGAGGATCTGTCTGGCCCCAAACCAGCACAGATTTTTGGTAGCAGAGGATGGTTACGATCCATCGACCTCTGGGTTATACGTCGTTTCCTGTGTCCACCCCTGTGGGTGGGCACCCAGGACACCAGAGGTGTATCTCATGCGGCAGTGGCAGGGGGCACCCAGCCTAAACTGCCACACTGTTCTAGGCAGGTCTAGGATAGATGAGCTTGTTGTAGCCACAAAAGCCACTTTGTATCAGGACTAATATCATCTCTATTCCTTATGCAGAGTCCAGCCTTGTTCTCTTATACACAGAGAAATAAATTCTGTGCCTCTGTTTCCGTCTGTCTTTTCTGCCGGGACACAAGCTTATTCAGAACAAGCAGACAAGCTCAGGAGGCAACACAAAGACATCACCAATAGAACTTGATACCTACCCATGGGGCCGCTTTGCTTTTCACTGCATAACTCTCCCTGGCTCTGAAGGACCACAAAGGCCAATCTTCTTCCCACAATTGCACCTTCAGGCAAGGGCCTTCTATTTTTTTTCTCCTTTTCCCAAGGAACATTTCCTGCTAGGGCAAACTCTGGACTGCACTTTTCTAATGATACTGAATGTTTACCTTCTGTGGTCTTCTGCATGTTCAAGCTTTGTTAGAAGAAGCAGCATCTCTGTCAGGTGTGTGAATATCTCTACAAATCTGTGTTATCTACAGTGGTCCTGACTAACATCTGATGAAGGATATTCCTCTTCACAAGTGCAGCAGATGGTGTTACAGATTTTTATCTGTCCCTTCCACTGCTGTAGCCATGTACATGCAAATGCCTGGTAAAATTGTAAGCTGAATCTCAGAAGAGGTGAAATATGATTGTCTGCCCTATTTATAAGCTTTTTCTTCTCCAAGTGAAACTAATGTACATACAGGTGTTCTGTTCCCAGGAAGCCATACTTATTATGAGGCACAATTCAAATATGAATAATTAACCTATTTTACTGTATCCTAATTAGGGCAAAACAAGTACACAAAGAGGAAATAAACCCCAAGCAAATAGATAGATCCTACTGAAACAAAAACTTCTAGTTTCATTCTGATGGGACAGTTATCTTACAGCTTCTGCTGCTATGAGTAAGTTTGGCATCTCCCTTCACTGACAGAGTATTGCTTTCAGAAATAAAACTTCTTGCTTTGGCTACAGCTCACTCTTCATGTGCTTCTTTTAATATTTTATGAAAATTACATTTGGTGTGTCAAAATGCAGTCTTTTTGCCTGTCTCTGCAATTACAAAGCAAGTCTCCTGTATACTATTTTCTTCTTATTTGAGTAGATGCACTGATTACATAACAAGAGTGCATATTTCTCTATGTCTCTGCTTTCCCAAATACAGACAGCAAGACTAACAAGACGTCATTTGAACTTGCAAGATTAATACTGCTTCTTTCTAGGAACACTAGAAGAAAAGTCCTTGCACTCCATCTATTACATATTAAACATCAAGAGAGAAAAGTACTGAAGAACCTTAATGGTGGTTCCCTCTGCCAGTGCCTTCTCTCAACTGTTTTCAGTCCTGTTGCCATTGCCCTAAATTTCCTCAAATTGCAGCTCTGTAACACAGCTCCATGATTCTAAATAAAACAAAAACTTGCCTTGGCTTTGCAGGCAAGCTCTCAGGATACCATCTTACTCCAACATGAGGGCTGGCTTCCTTCCCTAGTTCCTCAAGGACCAAGTTCCATGCTCAGATATCTTTCAAAGTCTTCTTCCATCATGCTCCATAAATGCTGGCCTTGAATTTTTCTTCCTGATCTTCCTCATGACAACAGAGGCCACCTTTGCTCAGCCAACAGCAGGAACCCTCCTTCAGCCCTATCCTCCTCTGAGATGTACTGAAGCAACCAGTCAGCTGCTTTGAACAACTGCACAATGTTAAAAGCAAAGCAAATACTTTAAATACTATGGTAAACCTATGGGAGCAATTAAAGAATTATAATCAACATAAAAAGTCACATTTAGGATGACTGTTTTCATAAGTGCTAGGGAGAACAAAGCCAAAATTGTAAATATTCTAGCACAGAATTTATAAGAGATACAGAAACAAACCAATCAAGTTCTATGAGACTGGCCTTATAGCTAAAGTTCTAAACATTGTTTTGTCTTTAAACCAAACACCTTGTAACCAACAGTTATTTGGGACTAACTTTGTTAGTAAGATTCACAACAATTTAAGAGCAAAGGTGCAAAGGCCTGAGGCAGAAATTGACTTGGTTTTTTTTAGAATCCCTTTTTCATACTGCATTTCAAGTCTGGGGGGCAGAGGAGAGAGAAAGGGGGGGGGGGAATAAAAATTTTCAGCTTCAGTTGTTCACAGCACAAACTATGCTGACCTTTTCCAGACAATTACATAAACCAGCAATGATAAGCAGTAGGGATCCCTATTAAAATACAGCCCACGGCTTTTGTATGTGTCTATGCCTTCTTTTTGGCCCACAGTTACTAGCTACACTGAAAAAGATTTTATGAAGAAAAACAAGATATGATAAATTCCAAGAGAAATCATCTTCCAAATATGAACAACTAGCATAACCACAGCTGAATACAGCATTTTCTTAATTCACCAGAGATGGTCTGAGATGTCTTTTATCCTTATACTCAACTCAATCTAGGCATACTAGTAAAACCCCATTAATCTGTTTCATGAGTCATAGGCATCTTTGTTCTGTGCATTGTGCTGACAGTTTCCTTTATCTGAGGGTGGAAAATGTGCTCTATACAAAATTCCAACTTGTGTGTAATTTCTTTTTGGCACAGCACATTTGCCCTACCCAATAGATTGTGCTTTCCTTTACCACATACTGCTACAGCTGAAATAAAATGAAAATGTTGAGCAGGAAATCCCTTAATGTGAACCACAGAGTTGTACTTGAGTGGTCTCAAAAGACAGTCTAGGTTACAGCTTCCCAGAAATCTTGCTGCTCACATACTCTGTCCTCTGTAGATCCCTTTCTTCTTTCCTCAGTCTTTGCAAAGAAATGGAACTAAGTAGGCCTTTGGTTGCTTGTTTTTTTAACATACAGGCTAGACAGTTGTATTTTAAAAAAGGGAGTAGCAGTCTAACATCATCAAACAGTTTGTTTGTTGCATCACCCATACACTGATTGCATTTGGGAAATAAGTTATGCTGGGGAGTCGTTAGCAGAAAGCACTTGGAAAAGCAATGGCAATCTTTCCTGCACAATTTGGAGGAGATCAGATGTCAGTTAACTGCTACTCCTCTCAACTTCTCTAGCAGGCACTGACATTTCTGAGACATTCCCCAAATACTGTCTGAGGGTGGCAACACAAATGAATTAATTTTTTATTTTTTTACAAACAAACTGGAAGACACAATCAGTAATGCATGCATAGCCACACAAAAATACATATGCCTCTCCTTGCAATAATAGTCCTACTTCAGCTTCTGAAAAAACATACTTGTGAGGGTGTATAGTTACTGATTTTCTTCCTCTCTTCCATTCTCTACTAAGGAATGTTTCTGAGCTCTTAAATAGCTCTGCCCAAAATTAATGCTGCTGAGTTAATTAAGGGTCTGCAAGCCAGATTCCTGAGAATTTGACCAAGCAAACAAGAGTTGTTTTTTACCTTTCTATATGATAGAAGTTTTAACAAGAATGTAAACTTAAACTTTTAGTATTCTGATCTTAAATTGTATTAGCTGAAAAACAGATTTTCTATAGATATCAATTTGGTTGTGTGTATCATCTTCACATTATACTTGTAAAATCCTTTATATCGTTATCCAGATGCCTCACTGAAGAAATGCTGATAACAGGGCAGAAGACAATGTATGATATACCGTGAATTACACCAGCAATTAAACATACCTGGAAACTCACAGGAACTAGGATTATGCTAAATGAAAAGGCAAAAGATCACAATGCCATTAATTTTTTTAAACAAATGAATGCTGCAAGTCATGTGACTATCTGAAAGAGTTGTATAAAAAGTTAAAAGGAGTTATGTAAAAAGTTAAAAGAAGTTACATAAATTATTGTTTGTAAATAAAGATGAAGTGGCATGTGCAAGAACAGCACAAACATGACATTCAGCTGTTGCCAAGTGAGGACAATAAAACAGCAGAACTGGTGTGCTGAGCTGATGTTTTCTTTAAATCCCATGGTATCGAGTTTTAAAAGTTCACTGCAAAAGCACCAGGCCAGAACAGAACTTGTCAGGCCTGATGCATGTTTGCCCAGTGCTTCACCCTCCTCATGCATTCTCTCCTGCCCAGCATTACTTCTGAAGTAGAAAATTCATTACCATAACAGAAACAGATAAGCTAAACTCTATTTTCCTTCTCATTAGACACCTTTGGGATGTGAATACTAAGGCTGATGAGTAGAGTTAATGCAGCAGAGAAAAATACCATGAATCTGTGGATTTTCAGCTATGTTTAAGACAGTAAGGAAGAGTTTCTTCTGTGTGCTTCTTCTCAGTGTGATCATCAGCACAGAAAAGAAAAAGACAATGGGCAAGGAAGCTATTGTAGAGAGTGGCTGATAGAGGGTGGAGGAGACTTATCTTTTGTATAAATTTCTGGAATTCAGTGGGTTGTTGTTGCTGTGTCAGAGAAACAGTATGTCATTAAATATCTGCCTTTTTCTGGTGGTGTCAGTTTTGTGCTACCTAATCCCCCGAGCACCAGAAAGTAGCAAGACACAGCTGAGTCTGAGTGTGCTACATGCTGTGCTAAATGCACAACCTCTGTGAAGATGTTGAAATAACGTTTTGGTCAAGTTTTTCAGCTGTGTCAACTTCAGCTGCAAAGGCTGAAACATAGCCTTCTTGGTTCTGTACCCTAGAAGACAGAATTACTTTTACACCACTTGTGGTCTGCTCAAGTCACCTGTGGCACCTGCATTAGCTGCATCCAAGGATTACATCTGAAATATTCGAGCGTGTTAAAAAATTAAAGCTAAGTTTTGGACGTTTCAAAGGTGTCAGTTCACTTGTAGAGCTATGGAAAGGGACAAGAGGAAGAGAGTCTGATGTTCAAGATCACAAAACAGCAGCAGAAATAGAAACCTCAACTACTAAGCTCCCTCTTTGTACCACTAAAAAATTACTCCTTGCCCAAAAATGTGGGAAATCCTTCTTTTCGAACCTTTACACACACCAGAATCATTTTCTGCTTTCTGTACTCTAATATAAAGCAGTGGCATTCTGTGTGACTTGGCTAGTTTAATTATAAAAGAATAGCTTATTACCTGTAGCCACAATTCCTCATAGAATATTCACAGAGGGAGACTAAATGCACCTTTCTCTACCATTCTGCTGAAGTTCAGACAAACTATAGGCCACAGCTGCCCTTTGTGTCCTATTACATGGTAGTCTCCCATAGGAACTCATGTTAGCAGCATGAATCTGGAGGAAGGGGTTTGAGATGGCAAATGTATGTATAACTGTCACTAAAGCACAGAAACGTACACATAGTTCTTACTAGTGAGCAAGAAGAAAGACATTACAGACTTATGTAGTATTTTGTAAATTTAAAAAGGTGCCAAGTGGTAGAATGCCCTGGAGAAACCCATAAACTTTACCTCTCTTCCGTCATATTGTATGATCAATGTGATATGTTCTACTTTCTTAGCTGGTTTTAAAATGCTGAAGTCTGTCACTACACTCAACACAGTGCAGACAGAAGTGTAACAAACCGTCTTGAGGTTAGGGTTTGGCCTGGTTTTGCACAAAAATGAGGTACAATGTAGTCAGTAGCAATGCAAGACCTCATGGATACACGCATTCATGCTTTTCATCCCTCCTCATCTGATATCGCTGTGTAGTTTTAGCTTCTTTTAAATATTGGTAAGCTTCAGATTCTACATTGCAAGGGTGTTGTGGGGGAACTGTCTCCATGTCAGTCTTGGCTTGGCCTTTGTGACTCCACAGGTACTTAAAACTAAGGCCATGATGAATTCCTTTGCTGGATTCTCTCTGGAGCTCTCAGCAGACAGCAAGAGCAAGCTTAAATGACTTTTCCGATTACCCAGATGCAGAAGAAGGAGATAAGGTGTGGCAGTTCAGGCTGGGTGCCTCCTGTTACTGCCACATGAGCTACACCTCCGGCATCCCGAGTGTCCAACCCAATAGGGGTGGACACAAGAAACGGCGTATTTCTACCCATAAATCTTGAGCCCTATCAATCCATCTGCAAAGTCATTCTCTGCCTCTTTCTTCCCTCTCTGCTCCCGTGCGAGATGCTCTCTTATCGGGTAACGGTGGGGGAGTATCTCAAGGCGTCTTAGGCCTGTCTAGGCCTAATGTCAGGAGGAGAAAGGGGGGCGAGGGGGGGCCATTCTCAGACCTGGCCAGCCTGAGACTTGCCTAGCAGTGGGGGGGAAGAAAGAGCCCTGGGGGTTTTGGGTATACCCTCAGGTGGGAGGAGGGAAGAGTTGGGAAGCCTTTGGGTGTTATGTAAGGGACTCTGTACGCTTTGGGATGTTTTTGGCACTATGCTTTGTAGTTTTTTTGTAGTTTCACCAATTGCTTTTCCATTTAAATTTTTCATCACTCTTCAGTCTGTTTGTGTGAGTGTCATTCTTTTGTCACCCTCAGGGCAAGAGAGGATCTGTCTGGCCTCAAATCAGCACATAAGGCAACAAAATGGAGCCGTATACGGGGAAAAGAAAGTGAAGCAATGATAGGAAAGGCCAGCAGTATTGTTTTGAAATTTTGAACCAGGTAATAACTGGCCTCATATGTGAGTTTGGCCCTATCAGGACCAGTGAAACTTTATTCCAATTCCCCACTCCACCCCCACCAGAAAAAGGAAGAAGGATTTGCTCTCATTTGTTTAAGCTTTCTGATAGTACTCTGGGCATTAGGAAAAAGAGCAGTGTAAAAATAAATGAGTCAGAAAAACAAATGTGGAAATGACAAATGCATGAGCTATTTTTCTCAAGTGACACTTGCTTTCCGCATATCTTAAATTCTTTGGAGAAGTTATTCACAGCTAGTGTTCCCAAGGCAGGTACAGTTATCATAGCTTGTTTTATGAACACAAATCTTATGTGCTCAGATGGAAAATATTCTATTGTTTGACTTTTCTTAAACTACAGAGACAGGAAAAGAGGGTGTTCCAGCTGCACAGTTTGTATTTCACTTCCATACCATTTAAATTTTGTCTTGAATTTATTTTCTTTTTTTTTTTCTTAACTTGTGCAATGCAGTAAAAAAAATCAGACAATGAAGAACATTAGAAGCTTACGTTAGTCAGCTGCACTTCTCTATGTTGTGCACATTCTCAATGATGTTAATGTTCTTGCTCAAAATTACAGTGTAGATCTGCCCCTCCAGATCCCAGCATTTGCAACAAAATCACATATAAAGATGTAAATTTTTATTCATAAGATATCCTTTAAGGAGATTATAAAAGAGAACTTGAATTATTTAGGCTTACTAAGTGCCTTTCTGTTATATGTGCTTTTCTTCTGTGAAGGCAGGAAGACAGAAGCAAATAATTAATAGGGAATTGGAGGAAAAACTATTTCTGTCTCTTGGAAAACACTCAACCCTGTTCCTGCCCTTAAACTGACTTTAAATCATCAGTTTCAAAAAAACCCCAGAAAGTCCAAGTATAAATCAACTAATTTACTTATGAAATATATTATTGTTCACTGGAATAGTTTATAATAACAATGGAATAATTTTAACTGCTTTTGGCCCTTTTCTCTACCACTGCTGTACAGACAGCTGCAAGGCAAAGGATACAAACAGTTATCTTTTGGGACCCAAACTCAGAAAATCAACTTTGTTCACCAAAAATGTGTATGAGGACAGCCATGCATTTCTGTGACACAATCCAACAAACATTCTATGGACTGAGGAGGGAGCCTAGTGAGCTGGCTAATTGGCATTGAGCACAAAGACAAAGACTGCCATCTGCTTTAAAATGACAAGATAAACTGCAAGAAAGATCCTAAAGCAGGAAATCCACTCTAATGCTGGAAATTTTTCTTTAAAGAATAATTTTAAAGTTTTTAAAGGGAAACCAAAACAATGGTTTCTTACCCACCATTTTAAGCACCCACACGTTGAGGAGCATTTGCCTATTTCTCTTTGATTGCTCTGAAGACCATCCATGACTAGCAATGTGTTTAGTTCTTCTGTGTGCAAAAAGAGATTAGTTCAGGGTATTCCCATATTTAAAGCATTGAAAGGTTTTTGCTGCTATGATTTTGCATTCATTTATATAGCTCTGTCACTTCAAGAATGGATGGTATCTAATTGTCCTGGCACCAAATTAAGCATCTTTCCAACACACACACACAGGACTTAGAGACTTGAGCTTATTTGGGCCACTGAGTCCACAGCCAGGCTATGCAAAGATAGAAGCCACTGTATTTCAAACTACACCTGAGCCTGAAGCAAACATTTAAAACCTTTAATCATAGACTGCTTTGGGTTGGAAGGGGCTTTAAAGATCATCTTGTTCCAAGCTCCCTGCCATGGGCAGGGATACATTCCACTAGATCAGGTTCCACTAGGCTATCCCTTGTCCTATTACTACACTCCCTGATACAAGCGTCCCTCTACATCTTTCCTGTAGGCCCCCTTTAATTCCAAGTGCAACAGTACACTTCACAGCACACTGGAGCAGCTGCTTCTCTTATTCTGCAGCACACAACTAAAATAGCTTATGCCTATCTTAGACTGTAGATGACTGAAGCTGCCAACAGCATTTGCCTTAGCACCTTAATGAAGGATTCTTATATGGAAATCTAAGCATGAAATACAGAGAACTTTTTGTTTTATCAGTGCAGCTCAAAAGATTTTGCCCCAATGTGATGCATCTAGCATGCATACACAAAATCATTATGAACAAAATGCCTTCACAAGTGGTTGCAGAATTCTTGCCATGTTTGTCAGATCTGACAGCCTCTTTCAAGAATCCAGCTACACCCTCACTGTGTTTATGAAACTGAGCAGTCAGATACCGTGTGATAGAGATATAGAGGACAACAAACCATGGAAGAATGAGCTCTCATTAAACCTTATCTTTCTTCACTGCTCTAAATCAGTTGTTTCTAATTTGAGCCCTCAGCACAGCATATAACCTGGGGCTATCTCATTGAATAACCACTGAAATTTCTAAATCCTGGTCGTCTTGAAGTTCACATAGTTTGGTGTCAAACTGCCCCTCAAGCCAACCAGTCCAACTCACATCTCTGGTGCAGACGGCCTTGTGTCCTGTGCTGCAGGAGGCACTGGATGAAAGGATCAGAGGGCACACAAGAAAGCAAGCCCTAGTAAGCCCTAGTTACCCAGGGCTGCACTCTCTAGGCAAAGAAAGGACAGGGAACACGTGCAGTAGCATGTATGACAATGAGATATGCGGACTTGAGTTTGAAAGGAAGGTTTTCAAGAACAGAGGACCCTTCTGCTTTGTTTTACCCTCTAAACAATGTCAGTCCTGGGAGTATCACAAATATTAAGTATTAAGTAGTTTATGTTCAGGTAATATGATAGGTGGCAACAGTAGCTGAACAACTAAAACATACTCACATATTCCTGTTCCATAGAATGAAACACCTGTAATACAGGTCAGTGGTGCCGAAATCACTTTCATTTAGACTAGGAAGAATGTATTTCAATCAAACAGTACAAGTGTCAATATGGCACTTACCTATTTAAGAATTGCTTCAGTCAGTTTTCTCCTTTCTCTCTGAAGAGCAGAGACAAACACAATTTAACATCAGGGAAAATAACATACAAAATCAGCACTAAGCAATCATCTTAAAATTGAATTATTTTGTTATCAGAATTAAAAAAATAATAATAAAACATTGGACATCACAGGCTTTTCAAAAGGAACAAATATTTCATGACTGAAAATGCCACTTTGCCAGAAACAGAGGAAAGGTATTCCAGGTTTTCTTTTCAGTAAGTCAAATATTTACATTTAAATAAAGTGACTTAAAATATTCAAAACAAAGTTTCATGGTGAAATGCAGATATAGAAGAAACATATTTCAAAAGATATATAGTTAACCATGAAACCTGAATCTCAGCAGTTAAACTACAGAGACAGATTTATACAGTTAGCATAAAACTGAAATACCACTAGAGTAATCAAGAACTCCCATCAGCAGAAGACCTACTTTACTTTCATTGGATACATCTACACCATGGCATAATTTACAAGGCTTTGTCTTTAAAAAAAAAAACCTTTTCATTGAAATTGATAAGCCCATGTAGAGGTCTATATCCTATAGTGCTATAATAAGACTGCTCTCAGAATTTCAGCTAGTCTAGATATTTCCATCCCATACTGTTATGCAGCCCAAACTGTTATCAAGAGCTCTCTGGAAAGCAAAAAATACAACTTACTAGAATTCAGTGAAGATACTATTGTCTACTGAAAGCGAAATTAAAGAAATCTTTAACTGAAAAAAGTGAGTATAAATAATGATTAATAAATAATAGAATTTTTAACCCACTGCAGTAACTGTAAAAGGAAAAATTGGTTTCAACAGAAGAGGAATCCATAACATACAAAATAATAAAACCTCCACATTTGGTATGCTTAGCCTAAAAGTACCACAGAAAACTGTAGGAAACCTAGTTCCTCAAGATCTATGTATTGATTAAGATACTCCTAAAAGAATTAACAGTAATACTTTTATAGCTATTAACACACTTGAATAGCCTATGTATCACCACCACAAATCTGGTTAACAGCCTTCCTGTGTTCTACTGCTAGATACATAAAAGCATAGCTGACCCTCCATATAACCAAGGAAGAACATGTTATGGGTTGTTGCTGCAGGCTGTGCTTGCTTGAATGGTGTTATGCAGGAATTGAAATATTTCTCTGTTTCTGATAGAATGCAATAACACTAAAAATAATATAATCTTACAAGAGAAAAAAGTTATTTTATTCTCCAATAAGCAGCATGTTCTATTATGGAACTAAAAGTTGATTCCATATAATATAATACAACAGCTACTTTTTAAACAACTTTTCACCTAATGTCTCTTCAAATGTAGATTAATATGCAGAAGAGTGTTCTATAAAATCATATTTCTTTTTATGAAAAAATATAATAGACATAGAAAGGTCTTAGGATAGTCTACAGGAAGCGTAGTTGGAGTATGTACAGATGTTAGAAGAAGATAAAAAACAACAAAAGAAAGTATAATGTTATGTGGAAGGAATCTGAAAAGGAAACAATACCCAGATGATAGTTATCAAAGGAGAAGTCTCTACAGTAGTAGAAATGGGATGCGCTTTAAAAGAGATGGGCTCTTAGCTGCCATAGACCTAGAAGCGTTACTGTCCAGGATAGTGCTTTAAGTCACATAGGCATTCTGCAATAACTGCTGCTAATGGAAGGGAACAGGTGGTTCCAACAGAGAGAGGGCATTTACCACAGGAAAAGCAGAAGGTGACTTAGATCAGGCAACTGGCCTTTGCAGAGGTTGTTCATCATCTGCACATCTACTGCAGAAACTCCTTTCTGTAACAGTATCTGTATTGAACATGCTAGTTGCAGAGGATTCTAATTGCTTAGGAAGAAATCCTTAGGTCTTAATGTCTCTTCTATCCTGCAAAGCAGAGAGCGTCAGAAAATGAAGCACATCAAGGGAGCCAGGCAGAGGTTACATAGCAGATTATGGACCCACTTTGGACTCTGTTTTATTCTGAATATACTCTTAGAACTGGAAATAATATTGCTGCTGCTTCAAACAAACACAAACCCAAACAAACAAACAAAACCCCACAAGCAAACAAACAAAAAACCCAACACAGCAAGCCATGAACAAACCTTAACCAGTTTTTATAATCTTTACCCAAAGATAAAATGGGGGTTAGCTATGTAATCCATGCTTTATATTCCATTCTTGGAAAGCCATTTCACAATTGCATTGACTGACTATACCACATCAGTTTGTAGCCCTAAAACTTTAACTTGTTGCTAAAATATTATGTTTATTTACAGGAAACTTTATTGTTTGTTGTACTTTACTGGAAGTAACCCCTTCTCCCATCTTAAGTATGAGGAAAACATTGGGAGAAAATAAGGTTTCACATGTCTGACTTACCTTTTAAAATAAAGACAAATGTGAACCTTTACATCCTAACACCAAGAAGAAACATAAAGGTCAGAACCCACGCTTCAGAAGATACCATAACAGAAACCATCACTGAAGCCTTGACTGTCAGTTTCATTTCCAATTGATTAAAAAGAAAATGATGTTTCTGGCAAACAGTTTTCTGATACATGCCCTTAGATGGGGCCACAATCACAATGTCAGCTACAAAAATACTTCTTACACATGAGTGTTCTTGGCATCAGAAACATTGCACCTGAAATAAAAAGAGTCATTGCAGAGTATTGCCAAATTCTGGTGAACAGTAAAAACAAAAAGGGCAATGTAATTTCCAGGATTATTTTTTGTACCAACTTTGTAACAGTAACTGAATGTGTGTGTGCATCTAATAATCGTTTTTTACTACTGCCAGTACCACCCACCTCTTTTCTCTTTTTCCCTAGTGCTGTCTTAGTCCATGCACTTCACTGTCCACTAGCAGAGGCTGTGGCCCTCTTCTTCCAAAAGGCATCTTCAAGCGATAGTAAAGTTTTAACTGTTCCCTAAAGACTCTGCTTTTAGAAAATAAATGTCTATTTGTCTTTCCTTTCAACATCTGGAGAGCTATGCTGTTTCTGGCAAGGTTGAGAGCTCACAGGCAAAAGGGGCAAAAAGCTATGCTAAGGCAGAAAAAGACCTGCAATGATCTTGCTTCAGAAAAGGAATTGGAGGAAACTGCGAAGCAAGCACATTTATCTTTGTAGCTCACAGCTCATTAGCTGCTCACATCTCTGAGTTTGATCAAGTTTTAACAGTTTCATCAGGATTTACAACTTCCAGCCTTCATCATGTAAAAGTTATGATTTCTTTTGGGCCAAACCATAAACTGTGTATATCTTTTAAAGATCCTGTTCTTCAGAAAAAAAGCCTTGTGGTAACCTCCTCTCCTTCCAAGACACCTCAGATCAGGCAAATGCCCAAGCTGTTTGCAGAGGCTCCCTGGTAGAGACTATGAGCAGGACATAGAGGGAAAGACCTTCTAGGACAATCATTGCAGGTTGAGCAGGTTGAGCAGGTTGAGCAGGTTGATAGGTGCTATAGGAAGAAGTGATTCTCGGATTATGCATGTTATTCATACAATCAAATAACCTGCCCTAGTACTAAATTATTTTTATTCTTACAGACGAGTTAACTTTACTTGTGAAATTACAAAGCCTGTGGTTTTTTTTCCACAAAGAAAAGCTGGTAACTACAAATAATGAAACTCATTTTCACAAGATGTCAGTGACATGTTCAGATCAAAAGATTAGTAAAATTAAAAAAAAAAGCAAAACCAAAAACTTACCTGATATTCATAAACCTGGAAAATTAATTAGCCATAAAGTAGCTAGTGCTGGGAAACTATATCCCTGCCTCAAGGATCAAAGCAAGTGGAAAGCACTAGCCCTAGTATAAAAGCATAATTATCTCACATCTGTTCTAACAGGAGACTGCTTTTACCTCATCTGAAGAGGATAGCTTTGACAAACATTAAGTTTGGAAACAGGAAGCTGCAGGGCCATGATGTGATGTGGTAATTCCAATGAGATAATTAGGCTTTCTCTGTTAGTTTTGCAATCCCTGGGGAGGGGAGGAGGTGGGGGACCCAACCACGTCCAACAAAAGAACCCAAATGTGATTGGGTATGATGGGATTTAATAGAGAAGTGCACAATACCAATTCTTGTTCTTTTTGTCATGAGAGAGAATTCTTAAATGATGCTTAACAACAGCTATAAACAAACACTCTGTTAAAGGACATCCTTTGAGCAACAGTAGTAATTTCCTGTGTATGTGCACACAGCTAGATCCATACTGCTGGATTATACAATGCATGTGCATTTTACCTAATGGAACATGGAATAGATTTGATGGTACCAAACTGAGTGGAGAAGTGGATGTTTTGGAAGGGAGTGCCACCCTGCAGGAAAACATGGATAAGATGGAAGAATGGACTAACACGAAGTCAGCAAGGATAAGTGTAAGGTCTTGCACCTAAGAAAACAATCTGGGAGTGTAGCACATGTTAGGATCTTCCTGGATGAGGAGCAGCTCTGCAGAAAGGGACCTGGGAGTCCTGACAGACAGCAAACTCAGTGTGGGTGAAGAGTGTATTGCTGCAGCAATGAAAGCCCAACAGGATGCTGAGTTGCATCAACAAGGGCATCACCAGCACAGATAAAGAAGTCATCATCCCACTCTGCTCCGTGCTTATCATACCTGGAATACTGGCATTTCCCTCTCCCTTTCCCCACTGGCTGAGGTACTCAGAATTTACAGAATTGCCAGTTTGCATCCTACATGTTCCCCCTTTACATGTACCCCCCACCTTGCATCATACATTGTATGTTCATTTAAATTAGGTTCTTCACTTTTCTGGGTGGGGAATTTAATATTCAGTTGCCTATTAAGCTGGTACTCTGTCCTAAAAGTTCAGAAGTTCAGGGTGTGTTCAGTTTGGTATCTAGGGAGGACAGTCCTCTGACGATTTACAGTAAGACTTCTGGTGAGACATAAGCAGAGGCTTTTTGTGGCTTACATATTATAAAGAAAAGGCTGGACTGTTGAAATTCCTAGTCTGTTCTTTTTTTTTTAATCTCAACTTCCTCTAGCCAGCTCTTCTTCATGCTTATGATTAGTGAATCCAAGTCAGCCAAACATCATTAGTCACTTTCTGAGCCGCACACTGCGTGTCACTGAACTACTCATTTGCCAGTCAGTAATCAGCACATTCTCAGCAAGTGGAAAACCAGGATTTTGGAGAGGTGTTTTTGTCTGCCTGAGCAGAGCTCAGCACAACTGCATCAACATAGTTCCCACCCCAACTCACAGCTGCAGCGCTTCAGGATGCTACAACAGCACCCTGGGGGACCCAGAGATGGAAGCATCCGATACAGGACACAAAACAGCCGTTAGAAAAGGATTTATGAAAAAAACAGGGTCTTAAACATTCATCTTCTCACACCAGCAAAACTTAATTAAGAAAACTGCAAAATTAATTAAGAAAACTCAAGTGCCATTCTGTGTTACAGGTTTACGTTTGCACCCATCAGCTGCGGGCCCAGCATGGCATTGCTTAAAAATACAAAAGTCAAAGCTGTTTTGCCCACTTTCTCTCTGACCAGAGAAAATGCAAGCTTCTTATGGGCAAGATTATTAAGTGTCCTAACATATTCAGCGCCGGGCAACATTTCCTGAGAATCAGTTGGAAAAGAGAGCGTCTGGGTGAAGAGAGAGCATTGGTACAAGAGAGTGCATCTCTATTAAAACATGTGACCAACTGCTTATGCCCTGGAGCCCATTTCATGGATAAAACGGAGTCTCCTTTCCGGGACCCTTGGTCCGGTGCCTCCGTCTGTTTTCAGGCGGACTGCAGAGGAGCGATCAGGGCTAAGCAGCCCACAACTTCACGCTCCGAAGCCGTGCTTCTTCTCCAGCCTGCCGGGGCCGGGATGCCTTGGCCCGGCCCACATGGGAAAAGCGGTTCCCGGCCTCAGGCCGGCGCCTAGCAGCCCTCCTGAGGAACAATGTTGTTCCACCACGGGCGCGGCAATAGCGGGTGAGGGCCGCCCAGAACCGTGCCCTGAGGGGAGCCGCGGGAGCCCCGCCACACCGAGGAATGCCTTCCTTTCCCGCGCCGGCGGCTTTCGCGCCACACCCCAACTGCTGCGTTTTCAGGCCGGGCGCTGTCCCGCAGGACGAGCAGTCCTCTCCTTCTTTCTGCGTCCGCGGAGTGGGGACGGTTCCCAGCCTGACAGCGCGGCGGCCTGGGCGTGTCCGCGCCGTGCACCCAGTCTCAGGGAGCGCCCTCCGATCGGGCGGGAGCAACTGCGGCGAGTGCCGGGAGCGGCTGTCACGGAGCGGGCGGTGTGTTGGGACAGGCAGCCATGCGGCGCTGGAAGCTCCTTTCCTTGATAGTTCTCATCGTCGTCCTCGTCCCCGTCAGAGGTGAGGAGGGGTGGGCATCGCTCCTGCCACAGACCCTCGCTTCGCCGCTGAGCTTGGGCGGGGACCGCTCCCCTGCCCTCTGGCCCCCGGAGTGGCGCCATGCGCAGCTACTCCGAATGGAGATAGGAGGGTGTCGGTGGAGCGGCCCCGGGAGGGAAAGGAGCCCTAGAGAGCACCGAACGGGGCCTGGGTACAGGCTGCCCATGTCTGTCTGGGGCAGGGGAATGGCGCTTTCTGCCGCCAGCCCTTTTAGGGCTATTTTTGTGGCTTTGGGGATATTTTTCTTCTTCTTTTAACTAACTGGAGCTCCTTACTTGTTTTGAATCTTTTCGGTCAATACGTGGTACTCCCTCCAGAGGGAGCCTTGGGTTCGGGGGGGTCCTTGAAAGGGGGCTTATAGGTGGGTTTCAGGACGGTGGGGAACTCTGCTTGGAGCTCGGCTTCCATTTTAGGAAAGAGTAGAGTTAGAACAATTCCAGTGCATCAGAGAGTTACTCACCAGAAAGTTTGCTGTCACGCGGTAGCCTTTTGAAAATAAAATTACTGTGGCCAAGCTGCAAGGTACAGCACACCAGTGTGTTTTCTGAGAAGCTTCTTAACGGCTTCGGTCTATATTAGGGACGATTTTCTTGAATCCTGATCAAAACATTGTGTGTGTAATAGCACGTTGGTATGTGATATGAGAGGACACTTTGGGCAGGGGAGAAAAGTAGCAAAGTTCCCAATACCAAGTGTTTTTCAGGAAGAAGGCTCCTGAACTGGAATCTGTACTGCAAACTCATTTCCCATTTACATTACTTGTTGTTAGGAAACCTTTTTTTTTTTTTTTCTTTTTCCTTTTTTTTTTTCTTTTTTAAATGATGCTAATAAGCATAATTGGTACTCTGCCCAGGTATTTTATCCCATCTGCTTTGTAAAAGTAGCACTTCAAAACTTAAACATTTGTCTCTTTTCTGTTAGAGAGAATGAAGAATACCTGTTCCTGACATTGACTAGGAGCTGTAAATACTGCATGCAGGATGCCAGATACGCAGTTTGGTGTCAAGCCTGTTTGAATTAAGTTCTGCTGTGAATTTACTGTGCTCTTAACTGCTAGATTAGAAAATCTGAGGTCTTGGAAGAGTAGTACAATGTTTACAGTAACTGGCTTTTAAACTGACAGGCTGCTAACATTCAGATACCACCTTACTGATTATATGGAAACCTTGCTCTGCTGCTCTGCAATCAGTCCTCACAGTCATGGACAGCAGGATCTTTGGGGTGCTCTCAAGATATGGAAGTATTTGCAGTAACTCAAAACCAGTCTTTCTAAACTATATGCCAAGTAGTTTGGAGGTGAAGAGGGTCTGTCTGGTTTCTGCTTCGCTAGAGGGAAGGTACAGAGAAACTGTCTTTGGGGGTTTTGCATCAAATTCTGAGAAAAACAATGCTATGATTTTAACAGTTTTCCCTAAAAACCTGGTTAACTTATCTGGGTACTGGTTAATGCCTATAATACAAATCAAGTAGGTATTAGTTTGGGCAGTTTTTCCTTAAACAAAATATGTATGAATTCAATCACCATTTGGAATGTCAGCCTAGGGATGTTGGGGCCCTCCAGGGGAGTTTCACATTTGTGATGGTGCAATCTTAAATACAAGGCAAAACCTGAATTACATACTTCTGAGAATTTAAACTTCACTGTTGGTAGGTTGTCTGTAGTCTGAATTTGTAAAACTTCTGTAGGAAGTTAAGGATCTTATAAAACAGTTCAGCAGTTGTGCAGTGGTTTGCAGGTGACTGGTTTCATTGGGACTGCATGCTTTTATGATTCAAGTGGATGAGTCTCTGTCTCTGGACTGAGAACTTATGGGATCATCTATTTCAGGCACATAAAAACATTTAGTGTTAAAGTAATCATATCATGAGGATTTGAGTATACTATTAATCAAGGATGAACTTTATTTGAGCTGGCTTAGACAAAGAGCTTCCAGTTTTAACATCAAAGTTGGTATTTAAGTGTTGTGTCATTTGCCAAGCATGAGCTCTGCAAGTCAGGCAAAGCTGGAATTTACATACCGTTGGGGCTGGATCCAGAGTGAGGTCTAACATATGTTTTTATATCATTGATTTCTATAGGCAGTCTGACACCTTGCCCCTGCTGAGGACTGGGATCTTTCCATTTTGCTCCTCCTGTGTTTGGTCTGGTGCCTCTACTGAGATTACTCAGTGTGATAAATCAGCAAATGACTAATCTGATGCATTGAGTCTTTACTCTGCAGAGTATTTGATGGGTGTCAGAGCTAGCACAAGGGAGTGTCAGTGCCAGTCACTGGAGAGTAGAAATAGGGTGGAGGCAGGGGAGGAGAGGGCAGGAGGCTTCCTGCTTTGGCTAGCTGTGAAGTGTGAGACCAGCTCAGCCATCGTACATCTACAAAACCACCACATTAGCCAGCATCTAGTTACCAAAATACAAACAACAATGAAGCACGACAAAAGTAGGATTAAACAAAAACCACACATGCTGAGCGACAGACGCATGGCACAAAAATCCTCCTTACCGACTGTAGAAAGATCAAGGCATAAAAACCTGTCTCCTTACTGAGAATCTCTGTAATACATGCTTTATGTATTCCTTGCAAGAATTTGGTAGAGCTTGTTGATTGAAACACAGTTGTCATAAGAAATAGTTCTGGTAGTGAACATCTGGAAGTGAGCAAAATACATGCTGGAAGGAGGTTACCTGTTGTAAGATCAGTAGCCTAAGGTGCATTACAAGTGGAGATGCCTTCTTTGTAAGACCACTGTAATTATGGGGCTATGAGGAAATTCTGGTGCCCCCGACTTCTTGTTGAGGCAAGTCAGCGTTCAGAAAATTGACTAGTTGGATGAAAGGTGGTGAAATGAGCCCATCTGTAATCTAATAGTTCTAATGGAACTTACAGCCAGGGCAGGGAGGTGGCATAGGGGTTCCTAGGGTCTGATCTCTCCTTTGTGGGCTCTCTAGTCATTTGCCTTTTAAATCTGATTGAAAAACAACCAACCAACTACACAACTTTCTTTTTATTGAGCAATTTTAGTAGCAGTGCTAATGCATCATGAACTTGAAAAACACAGTGCATTTCTCCATCTTGCTATTTCCTTTACTTTGAAATGGCTAAGAAGGTTTTTTTCCGTGTGTTGTTACTTATGTAAAATGGCCACTGCACTGTTACGTCAAAATGACATCACTACAACAATCCTTAGGCTTTCCATAGTTACAGTGATTTAACTTGGCAAGAGTTAAGCATGACTCAGCCTACTGCTGTCCAGCCAAGACCAATTTCAATGTTTTCCTGATGTTGCTCTGGTACATGTGTTGAGAAAAGGCTCTGCTTTAACTCTTGATGTCTTGAACCTCTCAGAGCAATCAGCTTGCCTTTCATGAGGTTACAACTGTGTTAGCAAAATGCAGTAGTAATAATAATTTTCATCAGTTCAGATCATCTTGCTGGGGGGTAAGATCCTTTCTTTTAGCCAAGCTGCTTTTCCATGCTCTACCGTGGGAGCCTACTCTTTGGAGTGTAGCAAAAGCATTTTGAGAGAAAACAGTGTCAGCTTGGGAAACTTTTACTTAAATTAGCTTATGGCTAGTGAATATAAGCTTCTAATAATGGACTTGGAAACTGAGAGAAAGAAAATGGTCAGTCAAACCCCTAAGGTCTTCCCTTTCTACTTCACTTAAGCCTAAGACTCCTACCCACTCCATCTTGTCTTGGCTGGTTTTCACTGCAGGTTATGCCCAGCCCATCCTCTGCTGTTTTGGTGACATGACTGGCAGAGCAGAAAAGATGTATGCCTAATAGTTTCTTTCTGCTGCTCCTCCTTGCTTTCTGCTGATTTTTCTCTGCATCCCTCTGCTTCTCAGTGTCCCAGCTCCAGTGAGGGTCTCATGTGGTCCCTTAGGTCTGTTGCTGCTCTTGTGTGAGTGGTCCTGCTGTGAGTGGCCCACAGCCATTGTACTGCAGAGGTGTCCTTGCCCGGATGTCAATTGCTTATAGCAGCAGTCTCTTGCAGATGTATCCTCGTGGCATGGAACCTCTCCTGCCCAGAGCACGCATCTCCAGCCACACGTTCCTTCTCTTGTCTCACCTTTTGTGAGTCTCCCAGACCATATCCTCATGTGTCTCCTGTCCTGCTGGCTGATGCTCTTTCTTAAGTGTGTTCAAGCAGGAATACTCTGTGCTCCTCTGACCAATCAAAGGTTTGGCTGCACCATTGGTGTTGGTGCCAACATGACATGACTGTAAGCAGCACAGGACAGTTCATATCCTCTTCCCAGACAGGGCACCCTGCAACCCTCTGCTGCTGAAAACCTGCCCAGTATCTGCCCACATTCTTGAGGAACATGGACTGTTTGGACATACATCTTATCTGCAAAGACATACATGGTATCGTTTATGTGTAGGAACCCAAAGGGAGTAGCTAATAGAATGTTTAGCTGGCCTTCACATCTATGTGAGAGCTCTGGAGGTTGATAAGTGATGGGACATTTTGTTATACTTTGAATCATGTGGGAAAGGGTGGAAATAGAGATAATGAAATGCTGTATCTTGGAAGTGGATAGGAAAAGCAGTTGGGGAAAAAACCCATCTGTTAGAGTAAGATAAACAGTGGGCTTGAGCAGGGTAAGGGGTGGGAAAGTGAATTATACCATGTATGAACTTTTCAATAAATAGCCACTGGCTTGGCAGATCAAGGCCATTCTGTCCCAGCTGTAGCTGTGGCCACCTCCTTGCAGACTGGTCTATTGGTTTGTATTTCAGCTCACCATGGTGGGGCCAGCTGGATCGGGCCCACGATATTTTTCAGGATTCTCATGAACCACACCATATTACGAAGTAAAATAAGATTATATATTGTATGTACCAGCACACATTTAATTTCATGATCACTTTTCCAAAGGCCACTTAGTAGGTAATTGCTGGTCCTTAAGTGATAAGGGCTCCTTCCTTAGGGATTTCAATTGCTGCAGGATATATACAAACTTGTGTCTTGATTCTAGTGTTCCCAGGGCTGGCTGGTACTTTGTCACGCAGCTGAACTTGGGGTATATGGTGTTTTTCAGGACTGCTATGATAGTCTGCTGTGTTATGTGGCTCCCCCACAGCTTCACAGAGGTGAGATTCCCTTTGCCTGGGGTGCAGTTTTAAGGAAGCCATGTTCCATTCCACCTTTCCAGATGCCTGAGGATTAAGGGGATTTGATATACCCACTCCGCTCAACAATCATTCTCTTATTCTTGAACAGCTATGATTTCGAAGTGACTACCTCTGAGTCCAGCCAAGCCGAGGACCCTGGCTGTATTTTATTCCCAAGTGAAAAAGCTAGCAACCCATTTCTAGCTTTGCCACTGTGAGGACACAGCACCAGACTGTGTTGCTGGAGAGGAGGAGGCAGATCTCCTTTGCAACTTTCTTCAAACTTCCCTTTCTCCCGTCATACTGGTTCACCATTCATACTTGCCATGTGTTGTGTATTACTCTGTAGATCTCACATTGCCTAGCTGCTTGCACTGTGAATTCCTGAGACAAATCTAAGCTGTGTTCTCTGCCCCAGCACATGAGCAGCAGTTTTGTGGACCCGCCTGCCTAAAAATAGCTTTCCTTTATGCTCACACCCTAGTTGAGCTAACTGGTCAGCCTGGTTATTATGTTTCTTAATTTGCCTTTGAATTTCAGATCTGTATTAACAGTGTGTTCAAGGAGATGTTTCTCCGAGTAGCTGTTGTATTACTTTCTATTCTTCTGCCTCTGAAAGTGGTTCTCTTCACTGCTGCTAGGTACTGTGATTCCAGTCTTTGACCCTTTTCTGCACTGCATTAGTGATCACTCAGGAGTCTGTGGATGTGTATATTCAGGGCCACTGAGTGTTTTCCAAGGCAGCTCCTAAGGCTTGTTTAATCCAGTGGCAGCCTCTTGTCCCTTTGTAGGTTGAAGCCTTGAAAGTTTTGTGGATGATGCTGTGACAGGTGGTAGGGCTGTGTTTCCATGCCTTGCAACAGCCAGTTTCAGGTGTATATTGCCTGTCATTCCAGGTGAAGGCAATTGGGATCTCATTTCTGCATCCAGAGGGATTGAAAAGAAAGCATTTGCAACATCAGCTGTAACATGCTAGGTGTATTTTTTGGCTTCTGACTCATGCAAGAGTTGCCTCACACCTGGAACTGCAGCTGCTAACATAGCAGCTACATCATTCAAAGCTCTGAGGTCTGTTGTTAACTCCTGTTCTCCAGAGTCCTTCTGGGCAGGCTGAACAGGACTGTAATGTAAATGTTTGAGAGCCCCACTGCCCTTGTTTCTCCAGGGAATCAGTTGCTAATTACTTTTTAAATCTCAGCAGTGGACACTTCATCAGTTTTGTTTGCTAAAAGCAAATTATTTGTCTTGCTAAGGGCAGAACAACTGAGTTTTAAGTGCATGCAACATTGCTGGGGTCAGTGAGAGTCTGATAGCTGGATCCCTCCTACAGAAAGCAAGATCTCTCTTACACAGAGCATACTGCTTATACCAAAAACAAAGCACTTCACTGTCTCATCTGTCCACCTACTGTGGTGAAAAAAGTCAAGCCCAAGGAGGGCAGAGCAGTAGATGTGGTGGCAACACGTAGGGGCGTCCAGTCTTGTCTGTTCAAACTGAGATGCTCTTCCACTGTAGATAGGCTTGTGTCTTCCCCAGTTACTCTGTTAACTGCTACACTAAGGTTTGTTGAACACCAGTGTTCATTAGGATGTGATGTAGATGGGGCCAAGTGATGCCTGAGCACCTCACCCAGATAACCCAGTATATTTGATTACCTGCAATTGTCACCAGGCCAGCGGCAGATCCCTCCACAGTGCAGTGAATTCAGATGGATTGTCAGAACAGTATGCAGTCTGGAGGCTGGAGCAGAAGGCAGTGGTTGAACTGAGTGTTGACTCTGCCCTCGGCTGGCAGTGCTGCATCTCTGAAGGGCCCTCTGTTCGACTCAATCATACCCTCTTGTTTTCCATTCAGGAACATCTGTAAAGTCCCAGCATCTATGACTGCAACAGAATTCCTATCCTTTTCAGGCATTTTTACCATAGTGGTGGAATTTTGGTATTATCCTTGACCTTACTGTCAGTCCTGCAGCGTACTTTCTCTGGCATGGTACATAGCAGGTCATAGAATCATAGATTAGTTTAGGTTGGAAGGGAGCTTTAAAGGTCAACTTGTCCAACTGCCCTGCAGTGAGGAGGCACATCTTTAACTAGGTCAGGTTGCTCAGAGTCGTGTCCAACCTGACCTTAAATGTTTTCAGGGATGGGACATCTGCCATTTATCTGGGCAACCTGTTCCAGTGTTTCACCACCCTCATTGTAAAAAATTTCTTCTATGTATATTGTCTAAATCTCCCTGCTTTTAGTTTAAAGTCATTACCCCTTGACCTGTTGTAGCAGGCCTTGCTAAAAAGACTGTCCCAGTCTTCCTTACAGGCCCCCTTTAAGTACTGAAAGGCTGTAATAAGGTATCTGAGGTCATTCCTTGGTCAACAGGGTCTCACTGTGTTATCAGCCCGTTACCTAGACTGTGACAGTTATTCCCAGTACAGAGGAGCAGTGTTCCTACTTGTGTGTTGTGCCCTTTGCCTGTTTGCTTGTATCTTGCAAAAGCACGTAGTGGCAGCAGCAGCACTGAGTCAGCTTTTCTATAGACTTGGGACCAATACTGCAAAGCTACTGTTTGGAAGGTTGCTTGGTAGCATAAAAGCTTAGTTTTAGTTTTAGCATGCTTTTTAATTTTAAAAATAATTTTAAAAATCATCTTGTTTTATCTATGCTTGTAAATTTATAGTGTGGATACGATTTCTCTGCTTGCTGCAGGAAAGCACATTTTTCACCTGCTGAAAATAAAATCACTGCAGGAATACTCATCACAAACTCATTTGAACTGGTTTAGTCTCTGCTTTCGATGTGACTGGGAAGCTCAGAAGAATAGCTTCCAGAAAATTTTCTATAAAGAGTTCCAAAAAGTCACAAGGCAAATTCCTGTGACAGTCCAAGAGCTTAGTTCATGGTGTAAGGGCTGTTTACAATCATTTTTCTAAATACAGAATAGCTCATTTAAAGTACAAAATTAACATGTTAAACACAGAAATCGTAGAATCATAGAATCAGTCAGGGTTGGAAGGGACCACAAGGATCACCTAGTTCCAAATCCCTGCCATGGGCAGGGATACCCCACGCTAGATCAGGCTGGCCAGAGCCTCATCCAGCCTGGCCTTAAACACCTCCAGGGATGGGGCCTCAACCACCTCCCTGGACAACCCATTCCAGACTCTCACCACTCTCATGGTGAAGAACTTCTTCCTCACATCCAGCCTATATCTCCCCAATTCCAGCTTTATTCCATTTCCCCTAGTCCTATCACTACCTGATATCCTAAAAAGTCCCTCCCCAGCTTTCTTGTAGGCCCCCTTCAGATACTGGAAAACCAGAATAAGGTCACCTTGTAGCCTTCTCTTCTCCAGACTTACGCTTTGGGCAAAAGATAATTTTAGAAGAAAGCAGTTACATTTTTAGTCAGGTCTCATAACACATCACCGGCTGTGCAACAAATACAGTTGTTTCCTTTATACAGATTTCATTCACTTCTGAAGAGTACACATCCTACAAACATCTAAGAAATGGCATCTTTGACTGTACTTGGAAAACCTGTTAACTAGGGCAGCTGTTAATTAACTGCAGGTGTTAATTCTGCTCTAATTTCCTCATGGCTTTTGTCCCTTGAGCTCCTGTTGGATCTCTCTTTTTCTCAAAAATTTTTTGCAAGAAATGTCATTCCACTGTGTCCAAGAAGCTCATTTCACTTTGAGCCAAAGAGTTTTAATCTAAGTAAAATCAAACTTTGTTTTTAGGTAGCATTTGTTCTTTCATCAGGTAAATGTTATGACTCGGTATACAAGTTAATCCTTCCATGAAACAAAGTTCTTTTTGATGAAAAACCCATTGATTTCAGATTTTAATTCTAGAAAAATCAGATTTTAATTCTAGAACTGTCTTATATGCCTCTGGGCTTAACCACAGAAACTATTGCTTGCATCTTTTCTATTTGTGAACAAGTCCAGTATTCTGAAGAAAAAGTAAAGTGAAAAAAATATGTAAACTTGGAGAGCAGATTCTGTAAGTCTAGTTAATACATTGCAATATTGGTAGTGTTACTGGGTTTATTACTGCCACAAAATTACTACAGACCTTTTCTGTCTAGAAAGAAGGGAGTTACATTCTTTGGACTTATATTTTTCTACCCTTTGTTTGTTCCCTGTGATTTGGAGGAAAATACTGAATTGAGCTGAAGAGTGAAGGGGCTAGTGGTGATGGTAGTAGCATCATGATGTGATGAATTAAAAATAAGCGAGGCAAATGTGTTAGGTAGGATACAGTTTTTATTAGAGTTGGTGGTATTATTGGACAAAATAGAAAGCTGTGGAGTCACACAAGTCCTTGTTAAATTTAGAAGCGAGAAGTTTCAGGTTAAGGTTTGGGGAAACCTATTTGGAAAGCTTTTGGATATAGCTATTTTCTTCTGTATTTCTGTATTTGTCTTTTAGCCTGCTGTTTCATCCCTTGCCTCTAGCTTGCCATGTTTTTCTGTATTCTTCTGCCTGCCTCTGTGTTTTACAATGTAACCTGAATGCCAGGTGTTTTGTGATTGAACCCTAAGTTCAGTAAACTTCACTAACTATTCCCTGCCCTTTCCCCCTGAAAATGTGACAAATAGTTATACAGACATCACTTCTTCAGATAAGAGCTGTCCCTGCTTGTCTTAGCCAGCAAATTTCCAATCTAATTTGACATTCCTGCCCTCTCCTTTTCTCACTAAAACTTCCAGCATTCCAACATTTTGCTGCTTTGGTCGTCTGTAAAGGCAAGCTCTTTGTTGTGCTAAGCAGAGATGCAGACCTTTTTTCTCCAACACTTAGGCAAGAGCTGTAATTCTGAAGCTGTGGCTGCAGCAAGCTGTTAACTCTGAAGCCAGGCCTCTTTGACTGTTTCCTTCCTTCTGTTCCCTGCCCACTGCTGCTTCTATTCCTTTCCCTTGGGTGTTCCCATTGCACCTTTGTGACCGTCTTCACCGTGTGGTGGTTTTAAGGCTATGCCTTTAATTTCTTTCAGAGTTTGAGCAGAAAAGTAAAAGAATTTAAATAAATCACAATTGGATGTAAGAAAGAAAAATAATGATTATTCTAAACACTTCCATTGGAGAGATAGAAATATTTAAGATTCAGTACTCAAAACAAAGTTCAGTCTGTCTGGTGTTTTTCTGCTGGGCAGTCTAGCAGGTGCTTCTGCATTTCGCTTCCGCCTTTGCTTTGGAGATAACATACATGCATACTGACCTTGAAAGATAGGTTCTAACAGTCTCTTTGCTTCTTGTCTTTTCTTCCTTTTGTTAGGGGGGTCTGGAGAAGGCAGGGAAGGGGGAAGCAGAGGGACAGCCTTCCTGGCTTTGGCCAGGAGGGTTTTTTGCTGTTTCTGTACGTATTTGTAAATACTGTATATTTTGTATATATTCATTTGCATTCCATTGCAGACTGTAGTTTTTGCTTGTAAATACAGCTACATTTGCTTCAGATCTGAGCTAGTCTGGTGTTGTTAATGTGGGAGGGAAATTTTAACCCACCACACTACAACAACACACTGCCAGTGCTGTACCCAGGCACAGCTCCCTTCAGCTGGCAATTCTTAACTTTTCCTGAGAACAAGTTTTCCATCCACTCCTATTTCTTTCCAATGGTGTTCTGCAATTTGTAGAGCAGACTAAAGTCTGGAATGTATAATGGCTGCCTGCAAGTGATAACACTGGAACAGAAAATCCAATTTGTATTAGAAGGTGATGTGGAATCAGAGTGGAGGTGGTGGAGCTATTTCTTAGGGTGGACATAGAGAACTGCTGATAAAAGTTTTTGCCTAAAAATAGCAGAAATACTTTCACAAGAGCACTTGAACTAGAAGTGCTTGTGGCCTCATTATGAACATGTTCCACATGTTTTGCTGAGCACATGAGCACATTGCAACTACTAAGAATGTAGTCTTGGTACAAAAGGGAAGATTTATATTGTTCCTCAATGAAAATAATGCAGGATGGGAAGTGAAAAAGGCCCACCTTTTTTAAATGAAAAAAAAAACAACACAACAACCCACCCGCACCTGATAAAACCTGTGCCACATTTCTGACCTGACATCTACCTGTGGCTGGCACTTGGTTGGATTCTAACTAATCTGTTAGGTTTTTATTTGTCTGGCTTGGGCAGCTAAAACTAGTTGCATTGACATGGGTGCATGCAGTATCTGTGCGCCTTCAGAAGTATTTAGTAATTTTGCATACATGATACAAAGTTGAAGTAGAAAAAATGATCCTTCTCCTGCAGTGTTCCACATTGCCCAGAGAATCACATTGCTGTCACATCATGCATCCTGGGGCTGAAGCTAGTCTTCACATTTCCAGACCAGTGCTGGTGCGGTGCATTGGAACTCAAGCTGTGAAATCCTGACTCACTGAATTGACACTCAATGCAACTCTGTCTCAGTTCCTTAATATGAAATATCAGTAGGAAGACAGACACTGAAACATGTCAGTGTTTGAAGTTTGAGCAAAACAACAGATTATTTTAAAAAATGAGTTGACTAATCCCAGAACTAATTCAATCTCAGAGCAATGGCTTAAAATACATGTTGAATCATTGCAAACCTTTATACTGGGTCTGGTTTCCTCTACCCCTGCCTTCCCCACAGGAAACTCTTATTGTAAACCGCAAAGTCTTCTTTCTTTTAGCAAAAGCTGTAGTAGCTATTTTTAAGTATGCAGATTGAATTAGCCATAGCTAACAAGCCACAGTGAAAAAGAGTCTAAAAAAGCAAAGTCAATTTTACTGTTCAGTTAATATTTCTGAGTAGATTACAAATTTCATTTGGAGTTTGCTATTAGTACGCAAACTGTATTGAACTGGTATGACTTCTGGTGAGGAAGGTAAAAGAAACAGGCTGTAAAATGTCATCTTACAAGTATCAGCAGACATAAATCAGTCCTGCTTACGGTCATAATTTTGAGGTGTTGCTGTAAAAAGAAGAGTATTCTTCACCTAGTTCTGTGCACATTGCAAGTGTACATTTCAACTGAATTTTAAAGAAGAGATTTCTGAATGGAAGGCCAATTTCTATTTACTTGTCATCATATATTATATTTAAATTTTATTTCCTTGACCAGAATGAGGATCACTCTAACTGTTGAGTGTTTGGAGCTTTTACTTCACTGGCTGCCAGATCACAAGTCTTGTTTTCTTAGTACTTCCATCTTCATTGTGCTAAAATTTTGCCATCTTTCATCTAGTGCAGACCTTCCTAATTTTTCTGCAACTGAACCTCACTGCTTCATTTCCTGTTTTTCTCTGAGCTGCTTCTGTGACTGTTCTTTCTTCCTTCCCTCCCTGCCTGACTCTAGGAGGCTACCAGAGTTGCAGAGTATGAGAAAATGAGGATGCAAATAAAATGCTGGTGTTGCCTGACCATTTGGCAGGGAGGGAAGCTTCCAATGTATCATCTTACACACTTCATCACTGTGTAAAGTTTTTTACTGGGATGAGCAGAAAAGATGCACGAGTCATGAAGTCCAGAGATCACACAGTTGCCCTGAAAACACTTCTCCCTTTCTCAGCATAAGGCTGTAGAGGTGTATATAGAGATTTTCTGTACAAAGAGAGGAGGATATTACCTGAACAGAACCAACGATCTTATTAATTTGCACAACACTGAAGAGTTTGTCAGCAGCTTGAATAAAACTTTCTTAAATTCAAGACTAGTCTTTTGACTGACTGCTCTATGGTATTCAACTGTTAGTTTTTGGTGCTGTCTTCAGTTTGGGTTGTTAACCCAGTGAGGCTTAATGTTTACGAATCTATTCAGGAAGGTGGGAAGCATTGAGTATTTGAAGGGTTTTGAATGCACACCCCATCTCTTCAGTTTTAGTGCTATCAGTGTGTGTATTGCTCCGTAGTTCTCAAAGTATAGTTCTGACTACTTGTGATACACCCACTCTTCAAAGTACATGCTTCAGAGCAAGAGGTTTCACGGATGTTGGTCAACTACAAAAAGATTCTTGACCAGAACTGTTGAAGCTATTAGATCTAAGTGCAGAAAGCCTCAAGAAACAAGGAGATTATTTGACCATGGAAGAGGTAAAGGTGCTGATCAAAGGTGCCTTTGATCTTTGGAGAGTGCAGTGAAAGTTTGCAACTGGCCCTTGCTGACTGAGAAGACAGGCTAGGATGTTAAATACAGGGTTACTAGGGTGTATTTATTCTGGCTCATGAGGTGTCCTAGCCAAAGTGGGGCACTCCAGATGTGGTTTTACACTGGGTTCTTGTAGCCTTATAGCGTTCAGGTACAACATGATCTGTCTAGTCAGTAACACCCATGCTGCTGATTGCACATCATACTAACATTTTGCAGAGTACCTGTGTTTCTGCAGCGTTCCTGATACTTGCTTTTTGATCCATATGTCCTTGAGGTTAGTCTTGTTACAGTTATTTATCTATGATGCCAGCCAATGCTGGGAGAGTTTCAAGAAGATGTTAGAGGAGCTAGGATGCTGGCATTATCTTGGTTGTCCAGGCATATCTTTTCTTCTGGACAACTTCAAGCTTCCAAGAAATAAAGTCTTAGGGCGAAGCTATCATTTGATTTCTTTTATCAAAGCATGAACAGTACCAATGTCTCTAGTAAAATTCCACTACCTCACTACATTGCAGTGTGTAATGTGAAGTAGTATGTATTAACAAAGTTGATGCAGTTTCATACTATAAAGACTGATTGATATAATATTTAGGGAAGGGAAATTTCACATCAAGAGTAAACATGAGCCTTCCGGTAGCCTGTAAGCTATGCGAGTAGTAGTTTCAAGGCTTGTCGGCTTTGTGAAAGTCAAAGTCCTGTCTGTCAAACAGGTTAAACTTGGAAGCTGTAGACTGTGAGCAACATGGACTTAAAGGATTATGGTTTCTTAGACTTATGAAAAATTAACTACTGACATTTGTTATGCCAAGACGGAATTTCAAAGGTGTCTGAATGCAAATAGAAGGTTCACAGTGCTGTCTTTATCTTGGTGAAATTTGAGAACAGGGTTTCCTAAGACTGCTTCAGAGCTTCCAGTCCAACTCTGGCAGAGGTTTCTGAAGAGGCAGTGGTGGAAAGCAGAGGTAGCTTGACACATTTGTGCCTGCTCCATGAGCTTCCTTGAGGAAATGGTTACTGCAGTGCTACCTGAGACCTCTGAAGAGGGGCAGTACTTGTTGCCTGCCCTAGAGGCCGAAGGACAGGGTTGATTTCTGCAGATGCTCTGTTGACAACAGCAGTAGTTCCAGGGATGGTGTTACTGACGTCAAGTAGCTTCACGCTTAATGGAGAGCAATATCTCTGTGGTTTAGGGCTCCTATGAGTAAAAGTACCCAGAATGCAAGAGCAGTTACATAGAACATTGAAAATGTCATTGTGCCTAGCACTTGTAGCTACAAGGACCATCATACAGGCTTTAAATAATTAATGTAAGGCTAGACAATATTTAATCAAACACCTGCAACCTTCATCAAGGGTATGCTGCTTGTGAATGCAGACAGGGTTGTACTTATGTCTGCCAGTTGTCATTTTGCCTTAGACTCAATTAACATGAAAGGAAACAATATCTTTTTTTCTAGAAAATACTTTATACAAACACTTGCTAATTTTAGATTTATGCTTGCTAAGGTCAAATACTTAAGTGAAATAGCAATAGGTATAGTATATAGCGTGTGCAGGTTTGAAGCACGTTCAGGCCTTCCTGAAGTTACTGAAGTAAGAAGAAATGCGCAGAACTCAAGTAAACATGTCCAATATATTTTTTTTTGTTGCCATCTGGATTCAGCACCTTTATTATATTTTGCAAAAGCTTTTGCTTCTCTTCCTGATTCCTATCACAGTTCCCCCAAAATTTAATCTTGTAATTTCTTGATGCAAGGGCCATGCTTCTACCACCCAGATGTTCTTCTAACTGCTTTGTTAGTGTAGCTTAGGTTTCCACTTACAAACTTCATGAGAAAGAGCAATGTGTTTCAGTTCTCATCAATAAACAGAATTGCAGTGATTTATTTTATTTGTAGTTATGTGAGTAGCACAAGAAATTCAGTCCAGTGACTAGAACTGGCCCAAGTCACAGAAACACTAGATGCTTAGGCTGGAAAACACCTCTGGAGACCTTCTGGTCCCACCCTTTCCTCCAGAAGGATCAGCCACTGCAGATTGCCCAGGGCTCTCGTCAGCAGGGTTTCAAATTTGTGGAAAAGGTGCTCAGCAAGAAGCAACTGTCTCAGAAGCACAGAAAGTACTTTAACCCTTTCCAAGCTGCTGTTAGTGCCAACATTTTAGAAGCTCTTTTAAGCTTAAGGGGGAGATCTGGGACCTGTGCCTTTGCCGTTTGGTGTTGCCTGAAGGAATTGGAATTGTTTAGTCTGGAGGAGAGGAGAGTTAATCACTTTCCACAACTACTTGAAAGGAGGTTGTAGCAAGATGGGTGTTGGTCTTTTCTCCCTAGTAGCAAGTTACAGGATGAGAGAAAATGGGCTTAGTCTGCACTAGGGCAGTTTTAGATTGGATGTTAGAAGAAACTTCTGTGTTGAAAGGGTTATCAGGCATGGGAGTAGGCTCCCCAGGGAGGTGTTATGGTAAGCTACAGACATGGGGATGTGTGGTTGGAAAGTTGTAACTTGGAGGGAGACCTTTTGAGTATTGGTTGATAGTCAACTGAATGAGAGTCAGCAGTGTGCCCAGGTGGCCAAGGAAGTCAGTGGCATCCTGACTTGTATTAGAAATGCTGTGGCCAACAGGGACAGGTGGGTGATCATCCCCCTGTACTGGTGAGGCCATGCCTTGAGTATTGTGTTCAGTTCAGGGCCCCTCACTGTAAGAAGGCTATTGAGGTGCTGCAGTGTGTCCAGAGAAGGGAAATGATCCTCATGATGTGCTTGGAGCACATGGCCTACAAGGAGCATCTGAGGGAGATGGGGTTGCTCAGTCTGGAGAAGATGAGGCTGAGCGGGAGACCACATTGCTCTCTACAACTACCTGAAGGGAGATTGGGGTGAGGAAGGGGCCAGCCTCTTCTCTTTGATGACAAGCGACTGGACTAGAAGAAGTGGTTTCAAGCTACTCCAGGGGAGGTTCAGGCTGGATGCTAGGAAATATTTCTTCACAGAGGGGGTTATCAAACATGGGAATGGTCTGCCCAGGGCAGTGGTGGAGTCACCATCCCTGAGGATATTCAAGTGGAGTGTGGACCTGGCACTGAGGAACATGGTTTAGTGTCGACCCTTCAGTGCTGGGTTGAGGGTTGGACTGGATCATCTTTGAGGTCTCTTCCAACCAGATATATTCTGTGATCCTTTGTTTAGAAGATGCATGGATGGGGTGCTAAGGGACAGGGTTTAGCACCAGATCTATTCCAGCTGAAACAATTCTATGGTTCTATGAAAATAAGTTTTTATTTTAACCAGTAAATGGCTTATTTTATCATGTTCTGTTAAAAAAAAAAAAAAGAAAAAACCACAAAACCCCTAACATGACTACAATTGTTTAAATAAATAATTTTGAGTATAAATGTGACCCTGTAGGATTTTTTAAAATACTAAATTGAAATTAGCAATTCAAGTATTAAATCACAGATTAGTCTACAACCTATTTTCTAGCAGTCACATCATAAAAAGATTTAGTTACCTGCTAACTTCTTCTGCCTGACTTTGTCTGTATTGTGTTTTCAACATTGTTGCAAGTAAAGTAACTTTTCAGAGAAGTAGCTTTTGGATCACTGTACAAAAATTATGTTCTTAGGGTGTTCTTATGCACCTTTTTGAAGAGGAAATACATCTTTTTATTGGTTACAGTGAAGTTTTAGCTGACTTTATTCCTGTCTGATACATAGTGAACACTCCAGATGTGCAGAATGCACATTTGTTTTTTGACTGATTTATAGTTGTTACTTGTGTTTGGGCCATAATTATTTTAGGTAGGAGGTGGTTTCATTCTTCTAAACAGAACTTCATGCAAAGCTTTTTGTTTTCTCCTCCTCTACGGAGAAAATCAACTTGAAAAACATCATCAATAAGTGGGTACTTGTAGGAGGAACAGGGTTTTAAACCAGCTGTGTAGGAGTAAACATCCCATCTGTGTTGCCAGATGCAGAGGTATTTTGCCTTGTCGGTGCAGGCTAAGAGGAGGAGTAGTTTTAAGTACATTCTTCCACTCCCAGCAAGGTATGGAGAACAAAGTCACCTTTCTCCCAGATCTTTTGGGATTAAATTGCTTATCTTGGTTTCACTTGCTTAGGACACGTTGGAAAAATAACTATCAGAATGTGAGCTGAGCAGTAGAGGTCTTTTATTACAGATAAGTAATGCTGATGGGGCAAAACCTGGATTGAAATTAGGTGCTGGTAAGATAAAGCAATTTTAAGGGATGTGATGGCTTTTTTCTATTAGTATTTCATAGGCAAGTTTCAGTGTGTTGCCTTTCCTTTATTTTCTGTAGCTTCTGTTATGGTTTGGTGTGGAATATTTTTACTTCTTATGTTTTCAGTCTCCCAAAGGGATGTAGCACAAGACACAGGAGCATAAAATCCAGTTTCCCTACTGGAAGTTAGAGAAGTTGCTTTTCACCTGGCTGCCCATGTCCTTGTGGCCTCCAGCATCCTTGTTCCCCAACAGAGCTGCCAAACATCATGCAGAGAGAGGCCTCTTTGAGCTCAATTTTTTTGCAGAGTTCATGAAAATGAGTGGCTAAGCAGCAGGACACACCCAACTTTACATAATTTAAGAGTAAATGCAGGATTCTGCACCTGGGGCAGGGCAGTCCTGGTTGTATGTACAACCTGGGGGGACAAGGGGCTGGAAAGCAGCTCCACAGAAAGGGATCCTGGGAGTTTGGGTTGATGGTAAATTGAACATGAGTCTACAGCATGCCCTGGCAGCCAAAAGAGCCGGCTGTGTCCTGGGGTGCATAAAACACAGCAGAGCCAGCTGGTCAAGGGAGGTGATTGTCCCACCTTGCAGCACACTGGTATGGCCCTACTCCGAGTACTCTGCGCAGTTTGGGTCATGTCAGTGTAAGCAGATCAAATGGTTGGACTCACAGAATCACAGAATGTTAGAGGTTGGAAGGGACCTCAAAAGATCACCTAATCAAACCCCTCTGCCAGAGCAGGACCAGGTCACACAGTAATGCATACCAGTGGGTCTTGAATGTCTCCAGTGAAGGAGACTTCACAACCTCTCTGGGCAGCCTGGTCCAGTGGTCTGTCACCCTCATAGTAAAAAAAGTTTTTCCTTATGTTTACATGGAACTTCCTATGCTCCAGCTTGCACCTGTTGCACCTTGTCTGGTGATTGGACATCACTGAGAAGAGCTTCCATCCTCCTGACAAATAGCCCTTCACATCTTTATAAACTGGGAAGTAAGGGAGAAGAGGAAAGCACAAACATTTCTAGAAAAAAAAAATCAACCCATCTGTTGCTCAAGTCAGAAAGTTCCATGTGTGGTGATTCATCACAAATTTCCTTTCTTGGTGTGTCACTGCACATGTGACTAATGGAGGAACTTTCCAAAGGTCCTGTCAGCTTCTGCAGCGGAACGTTAAGATGACTGACCTGTAGCAGTAAGTATCTGGCAGTGTTGATGGGTATTTGCAAAGGATTCCTGTTTGTGTAGTTACATGGATCTCGTGAATACCCTCTAGCTCATTGACTTTTCAGAAGCTTATGTTTCCTCGTTTGCTGGTTTTGCCCCATCTGACACAAACTACACAGGTTACTGAGGACAACCTGCTGAAAATCAGCCTCAGGTGTTAGAGTTATGAACATGGAAGGAAAATAGCATAGGCACTTTGGAAATGTTCTTGAATTTGCTTATTTCCCTAGGATCTAAAAATACTTGTTGTATTGTGCTTTGTGTGCAATATTAGTATCGGCTTTATTTGCCAATATCTTTGCTTAGACTGTGGTAGTTTAGTTTACTTAGACTGAGCTAGTCTGGTAAAGTTAATGTTGGGGAGGGAATTTTCAACCCACCACATTACACTACAAAAATGTTCATGGGCCCACTTACTCTGGGTGCTCCTTTAACTTGTAGGGAATACAGCACATTCTTGCTGGCTTTTCCTTCTGGGTCTTGCTTCTACCCTTGTTCTAGTCCTGTGGCTTTCTGTTGTCTGATTATCTCTCCCCTTGAACCAGCTAAATCCCTGGTACTGAGCCTCTTTCAGGCTAATAATTAAACTTTTAGTTTAGGTGGACCCCACTCCTACTAAAAGCTGAGGAACTAGAGTTGTAAAAGCAAGTGCTTTAAAGAGACGTGAAGTTTTGTTATAAATAGCACAGTCATTTCTGGGAAAGCAGATTACTAGCACTTCAGAGTGCAGATTGTTGTAGTAAGTTTCATAAGTTAGTGCCCATGTTTAGCCCATACCTAGGGCCAAACTGTAGCAGTTGCTCTTATCACCTGATGACCCCTCCACAGCAGAGAAGGGGAATCAGGAAAAGACCCACAGGCAGAAATGAAAACAGATTTAATGAAATAGCCAAATTAATACCAATGTCAATACAAAATATAGTTACACTCAGCCCAGCAAAACTGCTGCAGTTACAATATCCAAGAAGTCAGTCCTCGAGAGAAGGAAGAGGAGCAGACTGAGGAGAAACCCAAACAGAAAGCAAGAGACTCACACTAAGCTTCTTCCTTTATACTGAGTGTGATGCTTATGGTATGAGATACACCTGTAGCCAGCTCATGTCAGCTGTCCTGGCTGACTCAGAACTGCTAATGGCCTGCAGTCCACGGCTGGCCTGGGATTTTTTATCAGCAAAACCAGGACAGTTAGGTTTTGGCATTTTCTGCTAATTAATTGAGATACAGTAATATATTTGAGGAGTGTGACATCTTTCTGTGAACTGGGGTTCACAATATTGAAAATTCCAGTCAATATAGAATTATTTTTTTCTTTTATTAATTTTCAAATTAATTTTCTCTCTCAAAACATGTCTTATGTGAGATTGTCAGTCAGCAATCTCATCCTAAATTATTTCTTCATGAAGATCATGTGTGAAAACAGCACATGTCACTGAATACGCTCTTTTACACTGGTTTCATCCTCTTGAGGGAAACCATTGCAGCTGGAACCATTCAGAATTCTCAGACTAAGTTTTACTGTGGCCACAGGACACTCTTCATATAGCCTCTGTTCTGCTCCAGGTAGAAATTCAGCTGCACCAAAGCATAATGTTGAGTATACGTGCTTGTTTTTCCCTCCGTCACTTCTTTCAAAAGAAATAGTACTCTTGAAGTATACCCACCAACAGTAACATTCATTGCCTTGATGGTATATCGTTAACCTAGAGACAGGTGATGTTAACAGATAGCATTGGCCCATTTTCTGGTTGCTACTCTGCTAGAATGTTTTGAGGAGCATGCATCTTCAATAGATACTTCTGCCTGCCTTCTCAGAATTAGGCTAGCAAATGTCTGATCAGGGCCTGGCTTAGGCATTCCTCCCTGAAGGACTCTAGCCTGAGAGCTGTATGCACTTAAAAAAAAAACAAACGAAAGAAACAAGCCAGAATTCAGGTTTGAGGAACAACTCTGCAAATCCATGTTTCAATTTTTCTTGAGTGTTTTGACCTTTTCCCCTCTTCATACAGAGGTTTCTTGGTGTAGTGTCTAAAGAAGTGACTTCAAAGGTAACTGAGATTTGGGTCTTACCAACTGCTCATTTTATTGAGGTATTTAAAATTGTAGGTAGTGTAGGCTTCAGATAAACAACTTGCAAATATTTTCCATTCTGTGAGACAGTTTTTCATGAGATAAGTATCTAAAAGAGCTCACTTGGAGTAAAGTGCTTTGGTTTTATTCCTCTCTTCAGACTTCACCGTAGCCAGTTCTGACTCCCCTTCTGTAGGCATATTCATGAAAAAGAAAAGCCAGACACAAATTTTCGTAGATTCATAGAATGGTTTGGGTTGGAAGGGGGCTTAAAGATCATCTAGTTCCAACCCCCCACCCCCCTGCTGCCATGGGCAGAGATCCTCATCCAGCCTGGCCTTGAATACCTCCAGGGAGGTGGCATCCATGACCTCCCTGGACAACCTGTTCCAGTGTCTTACCACCCTCACTGTAAAGAATTTCTTCCTAATATCCAGTCTAAATCTACCTTCCTTGAGCTTCAATCCATTCCCTCTTATCCTATCTCTACAAGCCCTTGATAAAAGTCCCTTCATGGCTTTCTTGTAGCCCACTTCATGTACTGGGAGGCCACTATAAGGTATCCCCAGAACCTTCTCTTCTCCAAACCACAGCTCTCTCAGCCTGTCCCCATAAGGGAGGTGCTCCAGCCCTCTGATCATCTTCATGGGCCTTCTCTGGACCCACTCCAGCAGGTCAATGCACACTTACGCTGCAGGCCCCAAAACGGGACACAGTACTCCAGGTGGGGTCTTAGGAGAGCAGAGTAGAGGGGGAGAATCACTTCCCTTGTCCTGCTGCTCGCACTTTTTTTGATGCATCCCAGGATATGGTTGGCCTTCTGGGCTGTAAGCACACACTGCCAGCTCGTGTTGAGTTTTTCGTCACTTGACACCCCCAAGTCCTTCTTCCCAAGACTACTCTTGAGCCACTCCTCATCAGCTCCACATCAACATTTTATGTGTGTATCTTCTGAACTAAGATAGATGTGGCTGGAACTAAGATCTGCTTTGTCTGGCTTGACAGTAAGTAGAAAAATTCTTCCAGCTTCTTTGAGTCTGGGGCAGTCTGTCTGGATATCATTTTCATGAATAGCTGGTATTTCGTGCCTTTTGCGACGCTTCAATGAAAGTAGGAGTGATGAACTCTTGGAAACGTCCCAAGCAGTTATTTTAGCTGTCTGTTTATCTTACAAGCCTCTGCTGCTGAGATCACACACTATTCATGCAGTGAAACCAGTCTGTATCATGAACGTATTGAGTTACTGTGTTTGCAGTCGAGTGGGTAAGCAGCGGTAGCTCTGGCAAATGGTGTAATACAGCAAAAGAGAATAATCTTTTACTGAGTACTGAACATGAAACTTAATCTACCCAGTGTGATGTGTTGGGTTGGTGTGGTGGGGTTTTAGTAGTGAGAGAAAGGCTACAGGCATGGCTCCTGTGAGAAGCTGCTGGAAGCTCTCCTGGCTCTCAGTCAGACGTGCTTCTGTCCAAGGCTGAGCCAATCAGTGATGGTGGTAGAATCTCTGTGATAAAGTATTGAAGATGGGAAAATAAACTGCTGGAAAACCTGCAGCTGAGAGAGGAGTGGGATGTGAGAGAGGAATGAGATGTGGACACCAAGGTAAGTGAAGAAGGAGTGGGGGGAAGTGCACCAGAGCAGAGATTCCCCCTGTAGCCTGTGGTGAGATGGCAGGCTGCCTCTTGCAGCCCATGGCGGTTGACAGTGGAGCAAATGGCCACGAGCAGCCTGGGGAGGATCCCACATCAGGGAGCGATGTGCCTGAAGGAGATTGTGAGCCCGTGTGAAGCCTTCACTGGAGCAATCTCTTTCTGAAGGAGTGCACCCTGCAGAAGGGCCCCACACTGCAGCCCCATAGGAAGGAGTCATGTTGGAGAAGTTCATGGAGGACTGACTCCTGTGGGAGGGACCTCATGCTGGAGCAGGGGAAGAGTATGAGGAGTCCTCTGCCTTAGGAGGAAGGAGCCACAGAGAGACAATGTGTGATGAACTAACCTCAACCCCCATGCTCTGCCCCTGTGCACTGCTAGCAGGACAGATCCTGCTAGGAGCGCAGGGTGAGGTAGAGAAATCAGGAGTGAAGTTGAGCTTGGGAAGAAGGGGGAGGGATGGAGGGGAGGTGTTCTTGAGATTTCGGTTTATTTCTTTATCCTACTTTGATTTGATTTGTAACAAATTAAATTGAATTTTTTTCTCCCAAATCAAGTCTGTTTTAATCCCATGACTGTAATTGGTGAATGACTTATATCTGTCCTCACCTTTGCCTATGAGTCTTTCATTATATTTTTTTCCTGATCCCTCTGTAGGGCAGGAGTAAGCAAGCAGCTGTGTGGTGCTTAGTTGCTGGCTGGGCCTAAACCATGACGAGTCGAGATCCCATAGTGGTGACAGCTGCACTCATCTGTCTTTTAGGAAGTTGAAGAGAATGTTTAAGATCATCTGTGCTCATAACCATCTTCATACTGTTAACCTTTGTTAGGGAAAAAGATAAGTCTTATAAACCCACGGAAATTTGTAATGCCAAGGTATTAAATCCATTACCCGATCATACAGCTTTTACACTGGCCTTTGTGCTCCAAGGTTTTTCTTCACACGTGAATCTTGTAAAGTCTTGTGAATTGGAACTGTGCCTCTGTTCATTTTTGTATTTCAGTGGAAAGAAGGCTGGGAAAGAATATACTGTGGGTGGCACTCAGAAAGTATGCAATAGCTGTGACAAGAATAAAGGATTGAGTACATTATATTAACTGGAGGAATATATGCTCTGCTCCTGTGGATCCTTTCTGTAATGACAATTTTTAGTTTTGTTCATTTATGGGATGTGTGAATAGCTGTCTGGATAAGTAGAGAAGAATGTTTGTCTTCCACCCTGACATGAAATATTCTTCTAGTCTGATGCAGGAAGCAGAAAACATACTTCAAGTTAGATCAAAGACATGTTTATGACTGATAAGGGTTGGGTTTGAGTAGGAAAAAGTGTTCTTATTGTTGCTTTCTTTTTCCACAGGCAATAGTGATGAGTTCAGCTTAGAAGATGCACTTGGTAATTACTACTCTCTTGCAAATTTTGCGAAGTAGATGGGAAAATAGTGTCTGCTCTTTTGCCTTGTGTGCTTCCAAGTATCACAGCATGACCAAGCATAACACCTTCCCCACATACTGTATGTTTATATCTCAGTGGAGGGATTCATATATGGGTATGTTCACATAAAACTGAAATTTGTCTTTGGGAAGACTCAGAAATTCTTAAGGGGAAAATATCTTGCTGTATACTTGTGCTTTTCATTGTATAGACATGAGTTTACATTTATCCTTCACGCATCTTCTAAACAGTATGTAAAATAGCATTTAATCTTTTTTCTTTCTTTCTAATCATCTCTGGCAGATAATCCACAGAAGACAACACCATCACATTCTGGTGAGATCTGATTGTTTTGTGATGCCTTTTACTGTGAAGTTGAGTGTAGCTGTAGTTGAGAGCCTGAATTTTGCAAATTAATGGCACACAGAGCTGTGGTATTTCTATAAAAGAAGGCAATTCCCTAGCTGCAAAAGAATTTCTGCATTTTGGAGTCTTCTGCTAGTGCTCCCACGAAGTTACTTTGTGATCTCAAAAAGCTTAAAGATCCTGCGAGAATCCGTTTTGCTGGCTTTCAATCTGAATGTTTTAAGCTTGCTCACTTTGAGCTTGCCCTTGGCATGTTCCATGATTACCAAAGTCAGCATGTAGTTTGTCAGGTAATACCTGGTAGCTCTGTGGTCCTTTTTCCATGGGTCACTGTTGAATAAGCATGCCATTATATTCTTGGTGAAAGCATTGTGAGGTACATTTTGTGTAAAAATAGTCTAAAATTACTTCGTTTTTTCATTACATTCTAAATTTCCCTTCTTTCTTTGTAGATGATTTCAACTTGCATGATGCCGTTCAGCCTCGTAAGTATTGTGTTTTCCTGGGTACTGCTCAATGGTACTTCATGCAATATCTACCCATCCTTTATTACCTCAAGGTAGTAAGAGTACTGAGCTGATTAAGGTAACAAATTGCAGATAAAAATCATTGCAGTCTAATTATGTTTATTTACCTTCAGTTTGAAGGGCCTGGATCACAAGAACTATATTTATTTCACTCATTTCTTAACCAAGTCTTTCTTGTTTCATTGCTGTGTCTTCACTAGATGGCACTAATTCCATAAACTATTACTTAGGAAGTATCTGAAGTAATCTCCTCCTTTCCAGGAAGTAATTGTAGTAGCACAAGGAAACATTAATCTGTTTGAAATAATATGAGGAAAGGTTCTTTTTCTACTCCACTTCAGCTCTGCAGTGTGAACAGCATTAAAAAGCACAGCATTGTTTTCACTCAGTCAAAGATGAATCCAGTTAGGCAGATAGTGCACAGTTGCTTTTTGAGTACCATCCCTAGACCTGTTGCAGGGTAGGCAGCTTCCCTGACACAGGGCATACATCTGTAGGACAGTAGCACTGTTTGTTGCTCTGTTTGGCTTAGCCCTTTGAAATTTCCTCTCTCAAAAAGCTGTTTCCTGCTCCTGGCGTTTTTGAAAACAGAGCTGACTGAGAAACAGTTGATCAAATGAGTCAGATGGGCTTGAGCACCTCTCATGTGAAGGTGGGCTGAAAGAACTTGGGCTGTTCAGCCTGGAGAAGAGAAGGCTCTGGGGAGACCACATAGCTGCATTTCAGTATCTGAAGGGGCCCTACAGAAAAACTGGAGAAGGCTTGTAGCAGTAGGATGAGGGGCAATGGTTTTAAACTGGAGCAGGGTAGATATAGGTTGGACATAAGGAAGACATTCTTTACAGTGAGAGTGGTGAAATACTGAAAGAGGTTTCCCAGGAATGTGGTTGAGGCTCTGTCCCTGGAGACATTCAAGATCAGACTTGATGTGACCCTGGGCAGCCTTATCTCATTGGAGGTGTCTGGGTTGACTGCATGAGGGTCAGACAAGATGACCTTTGAGGATCCCTTCCAACCCAATGCAGTTGGTGAATCTGTGTATCTGTGACTAAAGAGAGAGGATCCTGGCAGGCACCTCCAGTCCCTGCCTCTTCTTTGAATATGTAGAGGGAAGACTATGCAACATCAAGAAGAAGTAGCAAACAGAAGAAATGAGCTGCTAGATTGGTTCAGCTCTTGGTGAAAACACAGTTTTAGAAAATAGCTATTGGTGTGTTAACTTGATCTTGGCAAGGAAGGCTGTGACCAAAAAGTACAGAATTACTAAGTCCTCTTACTCTCCTATTTTGTGGCAAGTTAAATGAATTGTCATTGTGAGAGCCATGTTTCTAGTTCTGTGGTATCTTGTCTATTTTTTCTTTTTTCTTAATTTTTTCTTTTTTTGTAAAGTGAGGTACTAACCTTTCTTACTGGTTAAAATCTGATGATTTTAAAAGAGGAAGCAGACAAGTAATCTGGACCTGGAAGAAAACTTCAAAGAAGTTCAGTGTTTGAAATCAGGTGTGCAAACTAAAATGCTGCATAACACTTAGAAAGCTCTTCTGTATATGTTCAATTATAGCAAGGGTCTGATATACAGGCTAATGTAGCAGATACACTGTTAATTGCATTAGAGTAGAGGGGTTAACCTGAAATAACCAAACAACTACAGCATTAGCCAATGAAAATGCCATGAGGAAGATCTGATATCATGTTTTTTAGCTTAGTCTTTGAAAGGTCCACTGCTTTTGGTCTCTTCACATTAGTAACCTTGCATACTTTATTTTAACTCTATTTGTCTACAGATGACCCCAAGCCAAGTCCTCTGCCTTCAATTCCAAAAGACACTGGTAAGACTGACCTAACAGGAATTTCTGAACAGTAGAAAAGGATTCGTTAATCCTTCCTAATTCCTTTCAAAGTTACTGTATTGTAGTTCACTTTTGATATCTTAACATTTTTCCCCCATATCTCTTTTTTTGTGTGTAAATAATCCCAAGCAAGGTCAATCTTCACATCCTGAAGACTGTGGTAAAGCTTTTAGCACAAACTCATGAATCATGACATGATTTTAATATTTCAGTTAAACATCTAGGAAGTACTGCTTGTTAATCAGATGCTATGTATGTCAGATGTTGTACTGGAAAAACACTGAAGATTAAGGAAAAATTATTGTGCAAATAAGCTTTGCATCAGTCTTGAAATTCCATACAAACCTGTTGAGTCACTTTCAATTAAAAGCAGGATGGTGTGAGAAGGAGGAAGGATGGGACAGAGTGTGTGCCCTTGGGGTAGTGCTGCTCTTCTCTGCCAATGTGGAGCAGCTGTGTATTGGATTGAGTCCTTTTATCTTTAGAAACCAAAGGCCTGCTCATTTTGCTGAAAGGTAAATAGGAACTACCTGTGATCTATGTTCTTAAAGCATCTAAATTAAAGGTAAAGCTCAAAGTTAAAGGCCCAGTTAAGAAATACAATTTTTCTGTATTTGAAAGGTAGGCTTAGAATGCATGTCCTTCTCTGCCTGTTGTTTAAAAGTCGTCTCTGTATTTGCCTAACTCAGAGCAAACCAGAATCAAATGGGTGCAAATGTGATGATGCCATTACCCATGATTGTGGTGGTAAAATGTCCTTACTTGGAATGCAAGCCTTGGTTCTTGTTTCTTATCCTGATTGATTTGCAGCAGATCTTTGAATTTAGGTCTTGTATGTCTCAGTACAGTGCTTTTGTCACCCAACAAAAACATCCTCTGATACAATGCTTTTAGTTTTGCTTTCCATAAACAAAAGATTCATTTGGCTGCAGAGGAAAGGAGAAGAACTTAGGCCCCATGAAGTAGCATCCAGTGAAAATGGAGAGGGACTGGTTTAATGTCCTGCAGTAAATCAAAGGAGGGGATTACATTTGAGTCTTCCCATTTTCATGGAAATACTTCCATGGCATGTTGAACTTTGGCATGTTAAACCTTTTTTGTCCTTTAGCTACTATGTTGTACAGGTTCAAAAGACTGATTGTAACTTAGAAATCCAACTGTGAAGAAACATTCAAAGCTTCAGCCTTGAAAATAAGCGGTCCCTTCCTGTCCATGTCCTTTCTCTGCTTTAACAGGACAGTGATACTTGGGCTGTTCCAGTTAAATATCTTCCAGAGCTTCTTAGTTGCTTAGCCTATGACTTGTGCAGTGCTACATGCTCTTGGACACTGACTTTCCTCAGTTGTTCAGGAAATTCAGAAGTGCTGCCATCAAACTGTACAGTGCCAAGCTGAAGGGACTTGAGGTTGGGAGAGTTTTGAAACATGAACATGTTGTGACTACAGTGCTGAGTCTAAAATTACCACAAACCAGCTGGACAATTGAGAGAAAACTTCCTTGTTCTTATATGCCTGGAAGTGTCTTTTCAATGGAAAGCATCTAAGATAATACTGTTTTTATTTTTTATAGGCAGCTTTGATGATTCAGATCTAGTAAATGGCAATTTACCAAAAGGAGGTGGCGGTGGTAGTGGCAGTAGTGGCAGCAATGGTAAGACTGTAGCTTGTGCTTCATACTGATCTTATGGCTACCTAAGCTTTTGATGAAAGCTTGCACGCAGGACATGGTCTAATTTGTAGCACCTTTGTTCCTGCTATCTGAAACTTAAAAGCGTACCTTCTGGTTCAAAAGCAACATGTTCTGCCTGCAAAAAAAGTCCAGATAACTAAGAGGTAAAATCTTTAATGATTTGTTTCAGGTGGGTTTAAAACTGATATGTGAATGTGGTACTTACTACAAAATTGATCATGAATATAGTTCTTAAAGCCATCCAGATGTTATTTTCAGATCTTCCGTGACATAACTCTCAGTTTCTTTCAGTTCTTGTGGCTAGGAAGCTCAGGGGTGTACAAGAAGAGGATCTGCCTTGTGTTCTTAAAAATTTCATTTGTTCCACAGGATCCTTAGATTTCAAACTGATGTAGGTTGTATCTACTTTAAGTAGCATAAAACTGTTTCATGTCTTACCAAACTCTTTGAGTAATCTGCCCTGTCTAATTGTTACGGCACAGCTTAGTGCAGAGATGGTCACTGGGACCAAGCTGAAGTAGTGGTCGTCACTAGAATGAGATTTGACATCCCTCTGAGTGTTAGTGCAACTTTGCAATTTCTGTATCAGTGTTAGCTTGATGTGGTGTTGAGATGTGCCTCTGATTACTGAGTTCTTTAGGGAGTTGTCTGAGGCAGAGATTGCTGTTGATGCTTTTTTGGGGAAGTTTTCACCTTCCAAGATTCCTTTGAAGCAGTAACTTGAAAATTGGCAGGGCAAATAGCACGTCTTGAGACTTCTGTTTTCGTCTCAGTTTCTGCATCAGTTGTACAACTTAGAGATGTAATAGATGGGTTGCATTTTTGCAAGATTATTTGACAAAAAGGCATCCAATAGTGATATGGCTGTTCTTTAGACATCAAGATTATTTGACAAAAAGGCATCCAATAGTGATATGGCTGTTCTTTAGACATGTAAAATCTAAACCTTTTGTTCATTTTTACAGAACGAAAGAGCCCAAGTCCAGAAAATGACAAAGCATCTGAGGGTAAATGTGTGAAGTTTGTTTTATGGGGTTTTCTGTATTGCTAATACTGTGCTGGAATGATCACTGGCAGTAACAGGTTTCAACTTAAAAACTTTTGTGAACTCTAGAATTCTTCCTGTTAGGTTCTCCTTTCATAATTCTTTTAAATCTCCGTGTTGCAAATGATTCCAAACTGTTCCAAGACTCAGAGCTGCTGGTGCAGTGATTGCTTGCATACACATAGGATTTGGCTATGAAAGGGTAGATTTTTTAATTAACTTAATTTACATGTGCATGCATAAGCAGCTTAACAATAGGTTTGGCTAAGAAATCAATGGTTGCAAAATTAGAAGATGCACTTTTCATTATTCACAAAGGAGTTGATTATGACAACTGTAATAATTTCAGTTTATTGCTTTTTGGAAGTGTTCATGAGAATTTACTCAAACCTTTTTCTTTTTTGTTTTTCCCTCCAGATTCTCAGGGAGCAATAGCTGGAATTGCAAGTGCTGTAATTGCTACTGTAATTGGAGCAGTATCAAGTTTCATTGCTTACCAGAAGAAGAAACTCTGTTTCAAACAAAGTGGTAAGAATTCTGAATTAGTTTTGTTTCCTATTTGTCTGAAGAGATGCATTTTTGTATTTATGTGGGGGGTAGACATTGATCTTATGCATGAGGTAGTTTTAAGAGCACAATGAATTTGTTTTCACGGGGAGTAACCTCTCTTACTAATCATCTAAGAGACAGTGTCAAAAAAATACCTCACCCAAAATTTAGACTTCTGTAAGCAGACAGACTTCAGGCTTTGCATTTCTTAAAATAAAAGCACTTCCTGCTAAAGAGTAAGGAGGAGTCACTGAAAGAAAATATGTCTTTAAGAAAAGTTGAGTGGAGGTTGGGGATTAGAGAGTGTTTCAGTGCTGAAAAATACTGTGTTTTCTAATTTTGTAAATCTTGCCTTTGTGTCTTCACAAGATGCTTGCCTACATACTATTTTTCTGACAACTACTCACATGTTCATCCCTGAACGATTCTTTCTTCTGCAGTCATCTATTCCTTGCTATCTGCTGCTTTTCCACCCAAATAAGATATAACTTAGATTAAAGAACTTTGGGAGTACTGTAGGTGATAGGTGGGGCAGAAGCTGCTTGGTGAAGGGACATCGAGCAGCCATCCAGCAAGATACTGAGAGTTTTGTAATTTGGGAATTTTGGAAGCTGAGTAACATCTACCATGCGTATTAAAATCAGCATGCAGGCAACACAAGGAAAAGCCAACTACTGTCAGTAGCCCACTTTATTTAGTGCTGTTCTTTCTCTCGAATTATCTCTAACAGTCAACAACTTTGAAGAGAATTTGGATGCTAACTGTCTGTTTGTTTCCCAGCAGATGAAGAGAATGTGAATATGGAAAGCCAACGGGGAGCACAATCTGAGCCACCTGGTAAGAAAAGAATCTAGATGGAAGGTCAACTTACTGGTGGGGAAGCTATTTAATGCACTTTATTGAAAGGAACAACCTGCTTTGTTTTATTTCTTAAAAAATATTTGTAACTACCATGACAAGTAACTTAAAACTGAATCAGGCTTTCAGTTCTGATAATATGTCTAGTCTTCGCTAGCCTTTTATTCTTTGAACATATTGATTTATTACCTTGAGAAGTCCTTGAATTACAGGAGCTTAGAGAAAGTAAAGAATCGAATTTTCTCTGCAAAAGTATCATTAAAGCCAATTGCAAAAACATAAGGCCACTGCATTACGTGTGATACGTAACTGCAGTTAGCTGTCAGGTGTTTTATTAGTGTATGTTGTACATGTTTGGAATCTGGTAACGTTTTTGATTGTAACAGCTATAGCACTCTGCAAGAATGTGTATTAAAAAATGTTAAGAGCATTTGGGCAGAGATGAAACCGCACTGGAAGGAAGGACTGAACTTATTGACATGTTGTAAATAAAACACTCATTATTTGACGATTCTTTCATATAAAAAAGTCTTTCTGCAAAGATGACAGCTATGGAAGGATCTCTTTTGCAGCAGAAAACCCCCTAGCAACCTCATCCTTCTGAGTATGGTTCTTCAGGGTTGACAGAACAGGTGGTTAACTCCAGCAAAGCCATAGACAGATCTGGAGGAAAGAATATAGGTGAAAACTTGGCTTGCTAGTCTTTTTAACTGGTCAGCAAAGGAATAAGTAGCCCAACCTTATGCTAAAGTTGATTGAGTTTGAAACATTGAATATTAAAATCTCAAAGCAGTATAAAATTGTAATACATTCTTCTGTGGGCTTAATCTAAACCTGACAGGACTATTACTTTTTTTTTTTACTTAAAAATTTATACCTTGCCATCAGTTTGCTAAAAACTTGCATCTGGCTCATGATCTTCTTTAAAAATGCTTTCTTTTAAGCTGTTTTAAATACTTAAAACTCTCAAGGAGAAAACATTTTATTGTGACTGGCTGTTGACATCAGGACTGGAGATAGGAGATCCTCAGTTTAGCTGTGCATTACTACAGCAAACAGTGTTGTTCAAAGAGCTCTACCAAATGCAGTTAACGTATGAGTTGGAGCCAGAACATGCTAAAATTTTGGCCAAGATTCACCAGAACTCAGATGTGAAATGTGTCAAATAGTGCATGATGTATTTTAACCAATAAAGTCAAACTTGGGATGTTACCATAAATCATTACTCCTGCCCACATACTGATGTCATGTTACATTACAAATTTCATACCTCTATTGTATTTTGCAGGCAAGCATCAGCATGTTTTGAGCCAAGAAACTAGGCAACCATGGTCAGCATGGTGCTACTTCTGATCTAAGTTCTGGGTATCAGCAGGTGTTAGCTCTGCTTTTGGTGACAGAGTGTTGACATACCTATATGGCTTCTAGTTAGAAGCAGTCTTGCATTGGGCCAGGTCAGGTGGCATAGAGGAACAGGTTTGTGTTTTTATGTTGTCTTAGCTTTGACTACCTGAAATTGTAGATAACCTAAGCCAGCACTTTCTTTCAGTAACCCAGTTTTTCTGTCAGTTACGTGGACTGTACTCCATTTTGGTTTTGCATCTGCAAAACTTCAAGTCTGAAACTACATATTGGGCTATGCTGCAAGTGCAGATAGCTACATGGATCTAGTAGGATGTGGTTATATGAGTGAGAATCTGGGATGTAATATCCCTTTGTATGCTGGGTTCTGGCTTCACAGAATCAAGCCTCTGCTTACCTGAACTTATCCTTATGTTTTCAAATGCTCACTGAAAAGTCTGTTGTCTGCATATGCTGCTGCATACTAATGCATAACTTACAGTGTGTGCTAACTTAGTGTACTGATCTTGAGTTGCTATTCTTTTTTCAGTTCAGCGCACACTTCTGGAGAACTAAATTAAAGAAAACATGATGAAGAATAGAGCATTGAAACTGGATAGAGAGCCTGCATTCCACCTGGAAAAAAAAAAAAAGGAGAAAAAAAGAGGAAACAAAAAAATGCGTAGCATAAACAGCAGAGTCCAAAGATGCATGCGAAAACAGTTGTTGCTTGAAACACCTCTGGGAGTGTGACTTAGATCTGAATATTTCTGTGTGATTAGCCCTGTGAAGCATTGTTGCACACCAATATATGGCCTTAATGACAGGAGTGTAGAAGTATGTTGTGCCTTTACATTCTTGCCTTTACCCCTGTGACAAACAGGTGTGTCTCAAATGCATCCAGTATGTTAAACTTTTCCTTACCTCTCAAAAAACAATAAGCAATTAATGTTTTGCTATACCATTGCTTTCAGGCAATGCAAACATTTTTTTAATATCCTGTATGCAGTGAGTGTACCAACCAAACAACTTGGTGTGTGTTGTGGGCACCTGAAAGCAAATGGCTCACTGTGCATGAATAATGGATCCGGGTGTGGGTGTTGCTAAAATAAACTGTGTAGCTGCTTGGGTCAGCCACCAGGGAAGAGATGCTTGTTCTTCAGCATCCAAGAAACAGAAATTCAGCTTTGGGTTTTTGGATTTTTTTTTTCATTGCTTCTGTCTGGTACAGATTCAGAACACTCAAACTAGTGCACACAGACCCTCCATCCTTTCTGTCTCTTTCTGCTTAGCAAGTACAGAGCTGGTCACGTGTGGAACAACCTGATTTTCGAATCAGAACTGTAGTGGGATTTTGTACATCTGGTGAGATTGATGTTTGGCAGCTGTCTAAACGGTTGTGGAAGTATTGGGGAGTGGGGTTAAGGCTTCCCTAATCAAAAATTTAACAGAAAATAACATTGAGTACAGAAGGTTTATCATATGCACTTAAAAGACAGAAACAGTACCACAGGTCAAAAGTACATGGTAGCAAGACTGACCAGAACAACCCAGCCTCACTCCACAAGCGTCCATACATGAATATTTTTGGACTTGTGAAAGACTGTCATCAGGAAGAGGACCTATGATTGCATTCTCAACTGCAAGTGCTCATGAGCTTTACCGTGGCTCTTGAAAGCCACAGGGAGGGTTCAAGGAGCTGTTGAAGCATGGAAAACTGCACTTCATAACAGTTAAAGGACTAAGTCTGGAGTAGGAACAACTTCTGTCTGGAAGGGTCTGACCAATTCTCTTGGCTTTCATTCTAATTGTTTTCAACTGTAATGCAATTTTACAATATGTGTCTTACTAATGTGCTTCAGCCATGTGCAAAGTTCTCCAGAAAGATGACATTTTGTGGAACATCTTAGAAGTCATTATGAATTTGGATATTAAACATGTAAATATATCTGTGCATTCAAATATGAATGTATGCCAAGGATAATTCATTTAAGAATTTCATGTACATGTTTCTTAGCTTGCAACAAAGCTTTACACAGATTTTAGTATTTTATGGAATTAATTTCTAAACCTCTTTTTGCCCCACTTCTGCTTTTAGTATAAAAAGTGCTAAAACCTTTAAATGTGTTAGAGGATTGAAAAGTAATTTTTATATAAACATGTGATCTATGTAAATACAAAGAAACTAAATATACTGATTAGCTGCGTGAATAGACAGGTATCTTATATCAATGCCAAGTGTCAAGAAAACAGAAATAAACCAGTGTTAGGAAAAGTATGGCAGGAGAAGCTCACATTAGCTTTTAGCTAACCAGACTCTTGAATCCTTTTGCTTTTGCAAGCCTAAAAATTGCTCATTAAAACCTCCTATCAACATTGTGATTTTTCTAAAAACAAATTAAAAAAAAACAAAACAAAATGGAAAAATGTTGATGCTTTTTTCTTTCTTAGTAGCTCCAGAAATATAAATAAAAATTTGGTGCTCTTCAAAGGAGTTTGTATTGCTTCATCAGCAGTTCAGGTTTATTTCTTACAGACTTTTTAATGATGTTAAAAGAACATTGGCCAGTAGCAATGAAGCTATGAGCTGCTTTCATAGGTTGCTGACCAGTGCAAAATGCAGAGAATACTGTGAAGGCCAGCAAGGCTTTTTGAAGAACACCTAGATCTGGTAACAAAGAATCTACTGAAAATATGCACATCAATGGAAGGGCAAACTTAAGAGATTTTGCATTGAGTGTTCCTCATCTAGTTATCGTCACAGCCTTTAGAAGCAGATACTTTTGCAGGGCTGTGTGTCATTGTCTTGTGTTCTGATATCACATCTAAAAGATACGGCAATTGTAAGGTGTGCCAAGTGACTAAACAGTAACAAATTTACTGAGTTTTCTCAGTCTAAAAAGGCAGATTGCTGTATTAAATTTGGGCACAGCTATACTCCACAAAGCAGGAGTATTCTCTGGCTTTGCCCGTTTATGGCTTCACAGGCTGGAGTTATATAATCATAGAATCAACAAGGTCGGAAGAGACCTCCAAGATCATCCAGTTCAACCTATCACCCAGCCCTATCCAGTCAACTAGACCATGGCACTAAGTGCCTCATCCAGTCTTCTCTTGAACATCTCCAGGGATGGTGACTCCACCACCTCTCTGGGCAGCCCATTCCAATGGGCAATCACTCTCTCTGTGAAGAGCTTCCTCCTAATATCCAGCCTATACCTCCCCTGGCACAACTTGAGACTGTGTCCCCTCGTTCTGCTGCTGGTTGCCTGGGAGAAGAGACCAACCCCTACCTGGCTACAACCTCCCTTCAGGTAGTTGTAGATAGCAACGAGGTCACCCCTGAGCCTGAGTTGTAAGAGAACGAGGAGGGACTAGCTGCTGCCACCTAGGAAGAAAAGGGTGAAGAGAAGGCTAGAAATTTCATACTGCTCTCCACAGTGAGCAGGAAACTGTCAATTTATAAGTTTCTGTTACTTATGTATGGATACGTTCACCTAAGGTGTTAGGGTGTTAATTGCTGCAGCGTTACTTGTCTCACCACCCTTTGAGACTTTGATATTTTGCCTTCCTAGCTCAACTTGCTCATGCATTCCTTAGCTACATATCCGAAATCATTACTTCTCATGTGCATTCAGTCATGAAACATCAGTTGGCAGTTATTTTTTATCCTACTGAAGTACTTTTATGGTTATCTCCTACACATGAGCTCATTGTTGTCTACAGGTTCTCAGTGACTTTCAGATCCCAATTTGGGAAGTACGTTCTAGTTTCCATACAGGTTTCAAGCAGACTGCACAGTGGAATGAGCAATTACTGTACTGTCAAGGCCCAGACTGCAAGTTCAGTTTGGTGAGGTACTTGAAGCATTAAGCTGAGTTTAAATGGATAGCAACAAAGAGCTCTCTCTTGGCCTTGTGGCACACCCTCCTCAGTTCTTTCTCTCCAGTCTGCCTTCTTTGAGGAGGAGGAATTACCTTCAGTAACAGGAGAGGAAAAGCGAAGCAGGATCTTCTTGTCGGTTTAGCTTCTCCAAGGAAGCTGAGATGAGAGTTTAGTTCATCGTATCAGTGAAAGCACTGTTTGAAAAGTGTTTTGGTAGTTTCAAATGTGTCGTCCATTTCAAATACCCAGACTTACGCTAATTCATCAGGCTGTGGAAATGAACGCAGGCAATTCTTAAGCATAAGATTTGGCAGGTTTTTACTGAGGCTCCTGCTCATGCTCATTTCAACATCTGTGCCAAATTTTGAATGCTAAGGAAAACTTCGTAGTGCAATCAGCTTTTAGTGTATATTGGGCTCAGTTACACTCCCAGTTGTGCATTTTGGTGTTTGTTTATGTTTGTTTGTTTTCTAATTATTTTAGGCCCTAATTAAATGCATATTTTTTACTTAATGAGTTTATGAAACAAACCTTAACCTTTCCATAAACTGGAGGGGTTCTTTGATCTTTCATGTTACACATAACAAAAAGGTGCATTGAAAGAAAGCGAAGAGATAATTGTGAATAGGAAAAGCACTCACATGGAGGAAAGGTATCCTTTTTTTCAAGACCCACATTTGGAGTACTTTAAAACTATAAGAATCGAACACTAAAATGTATGTTCCTCCATCTGCTTGTGAAAGACCAATGAAGTTAGTGTCTCATACTTGTATTCCTCTATTGCCAAGAAATTGTATCAATGATTCACTTGTGTATTTGGCTTACATCTAAATGTTTAATGTTACCAGATGTTCCAGTATTTTAATTAAAATACTTCCACTTTCATGAAAAAAAGATGAATACTCTAGGATATTAGTGGCTTTCCACAGTAGTTCTGATGTATAATTTGGTTCTTTCATCTCCGGTAGACTCACGCAGCAGGTCACCCCTGCCAAAAGACAGCAATGTCTAACCTGACCACAGGAAGGATGACGCTGAAATTGGTGAGTTATGGCTGTCATTTTCTTTTAGGTTGGCTCACCTAAAAGAGGCCTGATGGGCTAAAAGTATATGGTGTAGAGAATAGACAGGCACACTGGGTCTTTTTCTCCACCCATTTTCTATTTATTAAATATATGTGGTGTTTCATTTAAGGAACAAATTTAAAAAAATTGACAAGTTATCCACCTTGTCAGGTGAATACTAGGCAGAACTTTGTTTTCTCTTTAAACAGAAGAAGATGGTTCAGTGATTTCTCAAAGGGGTAAAACTGCAGTTCATGATCAATCAAGGTATAAGGCCTTGTATTTTTGTTTTTTAAAAAATACAATATTTATTTCACATCTTAGGCAAGCAGTTGCATGTCTTTCACAGAGGGAGCTGAGAAGCTCCTGCAGTGCCCCCATGACAAAAGTGGGATAAGTATTCAAGATACCCCAATGCCAATGCTATGTACACTGCTTCCTGTTCTGACTTTGTGGTGTTTTTGTTTAACTGAGCAGAGCAGTAGGTAGCTACGGAAGAGCTTGGCAAGGGGTGCATCATCTTTGAACTTAATCTGAGATTGTTCGGTATCTCGATGAACTAGTATCATCAGACAAGCTAGGTAAAGTATTTTGGGAAGACTTCACTTCCCTGAAAAACTTTTGAAGTCAAGCAGCTGAATGTTTTTGAGTTGCTTGGACTTGCTTGGGACTAATACAGAGCTCTGCTAGCTTTCCTGTTTTCTTCAGGCGCATTCGTCACTGATACGGAGATTAGCACATGTACCTGCTTCAGTTACATGTCCTTAACACTTCTGAGATTGAACAATTGGCCTTGACAAGGAGAATGATGATACATAAATTAGAGCTTCTATTGCTTGCTTAAAAATAGTTAAGCCATGTGATGCAGTAAGCCAGGCTATTACAAACTGTTCTGCTGGTTCAAATCTGAGGCTGGGTAGAGGGGACTGACCTACTTGAACATCAGGCTTCTTGAAGATCCAACATCATTGGGTTTTATCAGTCCAGTTATGTTGTTGCATCTACTTTTTGTAGTTAGAATAAAAGCGTGATTTCAGTGCACACACTCTATTGGATGTTCTTGGTAACAACAGAAATGCAGCTGGGGCCAGCCTGTGCCCCACGTCAGACTCAATCACCCAGCAACACCACAAGTAGGCCATTTATGAGAGCAGGTTCCTGACATACATGTTGCCCTAGTCAAAACAATGCTGACAAAAATGCCCTCAACTTACCCCCCAGCAAAAGGGAGGGCACACCCCAAGTCTCTTTGCTGGCACCAGGTGCCAACCGATGGTGGTAGTCCAAGTCAAGAGACAAGTGCGCTGTCATATGGATTTGCTGGAAAGAGGCTATGACAAAACTCTATTTAAATCAGATTAGTAATTTTATATTCCTGGATGCATGCATGCATGACTTGCTCATTTTCCAAAGCTTTGTGTTCTCAGGCTCGGCACTATGTGAAATTTCTCTCCATGTAGGATATGTAGGGATATTAATATTTAAAAATATATCTAGATCAATGGAAAAAAAATCATGACAGACATTTTCCTTGTGAAGAGAGCATATGGCAGGATGCTGAGAGTGCTTCAGATCAGTAGTCTTAAGTTTATAAAATTAGGGAGTTTTGTCATCGCTTTGCAGACCATTCCCAAGTCTCGCAGATTCTTGGCCTCTACCTCCCTAGCACAGTGGCTTCAGTTAGCTGTTAGGACTCTAGATGTGATTGAATTTATCAGCAATTACTGTCTAGCTAAAAACTAAACAGGGGAGCAGTACTTTAGGGACAGAGTATATCTGAGAGAACTTTTTTCCAGCACGCTTCAGAGAAGGCTGGTCTCCTTCCAGAAGCTATTTGAGCTCTCACAGCACCACACCTTGCTTTGAAGGTGAAGATGCCAAACAGGTTAGCTTTCCCTCTGGGAAGGAGGTGGGTTCAGAGCACACTGGCTCCTTCCTCATTGGGTACTGCCACTGGTTCCCCAGCTCTCCATGCACCCTGCCAGGGAGATAAATAGATTTCTTAGAGGGTGGGTGGCCCCTGTGGTGCTGCTCACAGCTTGGCTGTAGTGGGATTGTTTGCTGTTATTTATGTTGTAGTATCAAAAGTTTTTAGGGACTTCTCTGTCTTCTGTGGTGCATGAGTGTGACAGAGAACTCTTCGGACGGAGCTGCTGATTCCAAGTGTCTCCTTCAAACCTTGGCAGAGTAGTTGCAACATCTACCATTATCACTTGCGACATCAAGGCACTGCATAGAAGACCATGGGGAAAGTCAGAAGTATCCTTCTTTTGTGCCTCAGCTTTCTTCTAGTTCATGTAAGAGGTAAGTGACCTTTGCCTTGGCTTATTTCTAGGATATGATTATTAACAACTGGGGGGAAAAAATCCAAAAACCTAAACACCAGCCCTTAGAAAAGTACACTTGTTTATTTAAAAATGCTTGCTGGCATTATTTTTGTTCACTAATATTTCGTGAGAAGCATTCAGGAGTGTTTAGGTAAATACTTCTGCAGTTTCTAAAGGGATATATATCTTTTGTATCATTGCTCATAACACCAGTGCTTGTTGAAATTTTTTGTTACAATTTCTTGTTTTCTCTTTAGCATTGCTCCCCTAAAATTATACAAGCTTGAACTTGAGTATAAAATTTTTTTAATGGAAGCTGTAAAATGAGAGCTTCCAGAAGAATTCATTCTTCCCAAAGAAATCCTTAGTCAAATACTGACTTGATGTTTTTAAAGCTTTTGTTTGTTTATGGCATATAATGAAATACATTCATTTTATCGTAAAAACAACTTCTGATTCAGTTTAAAGATGCTCATGCTTTCATGTTGGTTCTCATGCTTCAATAATTATAAATCAATAACATATTAACCTCAGCCAACATATTCCTGAATATATAAAATCCACATACCAGCATACTTACTTACCTTTTCTTCATGAAGAAATTTATGAAGAATTCAATGCAATTTTTATATATTTTTCAATGAATCAATAGCAGTTGGGAAAATGTTTCCCTTTCACATCAAATCAATTTCCTATGTTCTAACATAATTTTCTTTTAGCAAAACAGTCTGTAAAACTTTTTTGATACCAAACCAAGCAGGCTCATCCTCGTGTGCATTTGCCATGTAGTATACTTTTCATTTTGTATATTGGCATTAGTTCAGAAACTTGTAGTGCACTGTTTGACTGCAGGAAGAAATGAGTCATTAACTGTAGCTTCTGCTGCTCGCCCTCCCACCACCCTCAATTTAAATGAAGTTCCTAAGAGATCTTCAGTGATGGGCAGTGAAAACATCTTGCCTTGAATTACTATCATAGTTCCATTTTAACAAATAAGGAAGTACTGTGGAGGTCTCCAGCAAGTAACGTAGCCTGGAAACAGGAGAGCAGTAGGACTGTGCTGGCCTGCCCCGTAACAACAATGATTCACCCAGTCTCTCGTCACTGGAATGCAGATTTTCTTGTTCTGGATGAATCCCTTCTGTTGAATATTACTGTTTAAACCATCTGAACAGGGGCAAGCCAATTTTCATACACTCTATCATTTTAATTGCAAGGATTGCAAGGATAGTGAGCCTAACCATCCTTGCTTTATACATGTGTTAATTTAGAGCCAGTTCAGGCCCTACTTTGGGGAAGAAGTCATTGCTGAAAGCCACTTGCAGGCTTTGGACACAGTCTTATGACAGTGGAAACTATTTAATCCACTTTGGAAAACAAAATCAGTCTAAATCTATGGGAAGAGCCACTAGATTTTATCATCAAATTATTTATCATGTTTCAAGGGACATTTGCAGAAACTTCTTCAAAGTCCTAATAAAGACACGATGTGAAAAAAGGTTGGTCATGTTGGTGAAAAGCTGATCTAAGTCCTTATGCTAGGAATGCCTATATGCCTTTTATATGCAGCCTTAATGCTTAATCTAAAATGTAATCATTTGTGAAACTACTGTGCCACCACGGCCAGGCCAGAACACATTACTGCTCTTACCGTCTAGCATTTCCTTTTTTGTCTATCTTCAGTTATATGGCTAGACTACCTTGATGAACACATCTCAGCAAAAGTGTGGCATAACCAAGGACCACACTGCACAAAGAATGAGACTTGATACAGGTGGGAAACTTTACATGCTCACTGCAGTCTTCCATACTTTTATTTATATTCTGCCTCTTATTGTTCCCGAATTTAGGCAGGTAACATGAGATCTCCTATATAAATTAAGCTGCAAAAGCTGTCTGAGTGACTTTTAGCCCAACCCAAATCAAAGACACTTCACAGAAACTTCTTCCACTTGAGTTCCTGCTCACATCCCACGTCAGCCACCACGGCTTAGCTGACCTGTGGTAATTCAGTTTTGACAGTGTCTACATTGTCCACTTAGGGTGTGGTAAGACACATCTTAGGTAGTAGTCCCCCAGTAACTGGGATAATGCACCTCTTTGAAACAGAGTGCAGGTCCCATTTTGGCTGTACACCTATGGAACCTGAGGGCTCTCTCCTGCATGGAGCTGGAAATCAGGTGAGACTCTCACTCAGACCTGACTGCTCAGAAACATCCCTCAGATCCCGCTGTAGATACAATCTATATATCCATGGTCTTTGAAGTCAAAAGATAGATCACATATTGTCAGTAACAAAGACATTACAAAGGTTGATGATGGTTTAGATGCATTAAGTGTGCTCCATGAGGTAGCTTTTCACTGGAGTTAAAGAGACAGCATGAGAAAGATGAAAATTACTGTCCTGTTTTTCTTACACTGCTCCATCAAACCCCAGTTCTCACTGTCGCTCGCTGTGAGGTGCTTGCTCTGGTAGTTTGAGGCCTTTAAGGGAAAAAAAAAAACAACATAGAGTTTAGTACTCTAGAAGGACCAGAAAGGTTCAGGAATGGACCAGAAAATTGTAATTTTGTTATTCAATCCCATAATTCTGCTATCTCTTTGTAAGTTGGCAGCAAGGCCAACTCGGTTTCTTTTCTCCCTCCTTTCAGCTCTCTGGAGGGAGTCCCTTCTCGGGTAACAATGGAGGAGTAGGCCTGTTCGTGGCCTTCAGAGGCATGACTAATTTTCCCTGTGCAGTCTTTGCCTGTTAGGCCTAATGGAAGGGAGGCAACAAGAGGAGGGAGAAAACGAGCACCAAGATTGGTGGTTCAGTCTGGTTGGGGGAAGGTTTCGGTGGGGTTTTCATGTATCCTGTATATGTATTAGGCGTTAAGGATTCATGTATTCTGTATTTTCCTGTGTATTTTTGAATATAATGCTGTATTTCTCTCCAATTCAATGAGAGCATCTTTATTTTACTTCTTTTGGGAGTAGAATTATTTCTGTCTACCCTTTAAACTAAGGCACCTGTGTACGTGCTGAGGCACTTGTGGTACCAGCAGGGATATATCAGAGAAAAAAATCTCTCGTTGCTGGGCGTCAAAAACTATTTCACTCCCAATACCAGAGCTGCTGTCACCTGTAGGCGTGTCAGTGCTATCATCCAAGGGTATGATTGCACTTTGATAAGTGGACATACGTGAACTGATTGAAATGCTAAAACCACAGCCGAGCTGTTGCAACAGCAGAGCAGGAGAAGAGCCAGCAACCCACTGATCAGCTTCTTGGGTTCACTTCTCACACATTTGTGCCACATTTCACACGCCTGGTAGCAGTGCCCAAATTACTTGTTTTCAGTATGTATTTTTCCATTATTTGCATCAGCAATTGTCAATCCCTTCCCATCCCACTGAGGGTAATAATTTTTACTTTTCAAAGCTATAATCCTTTCAATATCAAAAATCAATTAAAATGTGCCTTTCTGTGGAGTTTTGCCTCATGACTAGGAGGAGAGAAATTCAGATTGTTTTTACAAGAGTCTGTCTTTGTTTTCACAGGGGGGCTGACAATGTGAATGTTATGAGAAAATACTATCTAAAATCAAAAAGACAGCCATCCCAACTGAAAGAAAATTTGAACAAAAATGTAACAGTCCCACTTCCACTGTAAAATTTTTTCCTGTCATTAATGCATTTTTAAATTCCTGAGGAACTGGTTTTAAAAGCCAAATCACAGCAATATATTTTCAAAAAGCAACAATGAAAACAAAGGCCAGAGTAGGCATTAAGATTAGCAGAATTAAAGCAAATTCTTTCCTTAAGTCCCACGTCTTACAGCATGGGTGGTGGTGGAACCAGGGGCACACACTCCACCCTGGAAACGATCCTGAGTTAACAGCTACAAAGCTTACCGGATCACAATCTATATCGCATCTAAACTGCAATCCTACCTTGCAAGTTTCCATCTGCAAGGAGCAGAAATTGAGGTATAAGCCAAACATTTCTATTCACAAAGATCATACAGACCATTTTGTTTACTGAGCATAATGGTAACAAGAATTCTGGCTCTTTGTTCAAAAATCCAGCCCAGATTGACAGAGTATTCTGCTTGCCAAGACTTTTAATTTGTTCCCTCCGAAGGCTAAGCCACAAGACCCTCTTCTAAGTCTCCTGCTTCTGTAGATCAGATACCAGCTGATGCTCCACCACGCTTTCCCCAGGGTCATTCAGAGAGGCTTCTCTGTGTTCTTCAGCTCTGTGAAGGAAGCCTAATTGTTTTACTCATTTCATCCAAATGAGATGAAAGGTAGCTCCTGAAAATCTATAACAAGGGTGGCAGAACAGGGCTGATTGCTGACATCCATCAACTCTTTCCAACATTATTCTGGAAAACATGTTTTTAATGGCATGAAACAGAGAAAATGTGTGCCTTATTTCTGTGCTCTGTTGTATTTTAAACACACAAGCAAAAAAAGTGTATGAAATGCCCTGATCAACCACTTTGACTTGGCAGTATTATTAATCCTCTTGGAAGAAATACAAATAATTATGCTCATGGGCTACTGTGAATTTAGAGGATACATGATTCACAGAATCACAGAATTGTCAGGGTTGGAAGGGACCTTAAGGATCATCTAGTTCCACCCCCCCTGTCATGGACAGGGACACTTGCCCCTAGATCAGGTTGCCCAGAGCTACATCCAGCCTGGCCTTAAAAACATCCAGGAATGGGGCTTCCACCATCTCCCTGGGCAACCTATTCCAGTGTCTCACCACCCTTATGGTGAAGAACTTCTTCCTAACGTCTAATCTAAATCTTCCCTCCTCTAGCTTGGATCAATTTCCCCTAGTCCTATCACTACCAGACACTAAAAAGTCCCTCCCCAGCTTTCTTGTAGGCCCCTTTCAGATACTGGAAGGCCACAATGAGGTCTCCTCGGAGCCTTCTCTTCTCCAGACTGAACAACCCCAACTCTCTTAGCCTGTTCTCATAGAAGAGGTGCTCCAGCCCTATGATCATGCTTGTGGCCCTTCTCTGAACACGTTCCAGCATGTCCATATCTATCTTGCAATAGGGTTTCCAGAATACAACAGAATTTCTGAAACAAATCCAACTTGATGTTAAGTTACAGAATAGTACTACTGAAGTCTGTGTTACCTATATTGAAGACCTAAAGGTATTTTGCATGTATTTTACAAGTGTACTTGGGATGACAACAGGAAGAGAAACATTAAAAGATACTCTGTGAGCAACAGACATAAATCTGCCTACTCTCTGGCCTCCCAGATTGTCTTCAACTCTCTTCATTGCCTACAAATTACCATCTGAGGAAAGTGTGGATTAGCCAGCTGGTACTCAAGCAGTGAGTGGTCACTCAGAGAGCTCAACATAGCTGTTGCTTGTGCTGTATTATAGGGTTTCAGTAGGAACACTCATACAGGTCTCTTTTTTGAGCCTATCTTATGTAATATGACCATCATTAAGCCTGACACTCTCAGACCAAGTGACTGAAAAGATCTGACAGCTTGACCAACCACAGAGGGACAGAGAAAAGCTTTGACTGAACAGCCCATGCTGTGGATTAAGCTCCACTTCCTTGCGACACAAAGCTGAAAATCTGAATTTCAATGAGGTGCACAACCACACAGTGCTGCTTCATAAGAGCTTCCAACTCTTTGTCAGACTGTAATTTTACAGCACACATCAGCTTCTTCTGCACTCACTCTGAAGCAAAATGTTGAAAATTATATATATTTTATAAAAAATATCAGGGCATATCACATCATAAGTAGCAGCTACCTTTGAATAGCTGTTGTTTTTCCACAGCAAAGGAAACACCATAGAATCTCTTTCATGTTTGATGAGACCATGCTGCACAGACCTAAAGGCATACTCTTGCTTTAATAGCACATCTTGTTTTCTGGTAATTATTTAAATGTGTTCTTTTATGAATAAGTGAGAGAGACCTTTTCATTTCCCTTGAATTCAAACTATAAACAGAAGTGGCCTAGCAAGAAGCATGAAGCCAATAATCAGGTCCATATGCTGTTGTCTACAGACCAGAACTTAAATCTTAATTACAGATTTTAAAGCATGCTCATTTTCCACCCCAACATCAAGAGGTTGTAATAGCAATTGTTGTTATGGAATGAAAGGGCTACAATGGGAAAAAAAAAAAAAAGGTACAGTAATCTCAGCAGGAAATATGGATCATGAGGGTATTACATCAAAGAAAGTGTACCCTCTCATTGACATTTTGTCCAAATCATCCAGTCTGGGGTGCAGACCTTTATGTTCTCCCATTTTTCCTACATGAGTAATTTCCTTTAAACAAACTTAATTGCTCCCTGAATAAAGTTGGGCTAGTAAATGGGTATGTTTTGGATCACATACCTAGGAGAATATATCCTACTTTCTCATTATAAGGGGAATATCTCATGATTGTATAATAATCACAAATGTCAGCTAAAGAGAACATAAAACATGTTCCAAGAGTGATTTGCTCCTTTTTAGAAAATTTGTATTCTCATTTGTGAATCATGCACTTCTTTCTCAATCTCTGCCAGGTTTGTGTTTTAAACTCATTGTATTCACAAAAAATTCTTTTTTGATTACACTGAAGACATTTTGTTGTTGTTGTTGTTCTCGCTTTTAAATAATGTAAAACAACTTTTTTTCCTTTTCTATCTAGCACACTTTTCTAAGTTGCTTCTAATTCATTTGTGACACAGGTCATCTCATCCCCATCATACGACTGATAGCAATGCACTCAAAGCCTATTAATTTAATCACATTAACGATAAAGGATTTAATTAACATACATATGCATGCATGCATTTAAGATGCATGTCCACACATGTGTATATCCACATATAAACACATTTTCTTGTGGATCTTTGCTTCATTTTTAATACTGGACTATGTATTTTAAGTGCTTGAGAAATTAGTTTCCTGTAACCTTTCCTGAGAAAGTAGTTCCTGTAACCTGATTCTTATTTAGAAATATCCATGCTCTCTTATCTAAATGTGCATCACTTTAATTGTCACAAGCTGTGTTCAATAGATCCAGTACTTAGGGAGATTAAAAACTGCAGAGTGATGCCATGGTAGACTTTTGTCAGAAAACATGTGACTACAGTTGTAATGATGAACAGGTAACATCCACCTGCAGAACCCATCCCTATTCCTTGTGAATCCTCCTCAAAGGTGTGGGATATCAGAATCTTGTGTCAGCTACACAGCCAAAGGGTCATGGATTCATTTAACATTTAGGTCACAAATTCAACCATAGGGAAAAGACACTGCTTTCTCTCTTTTTTGTGACTGGATATTTTAGTCACATTTTCAGAAGACTAATATGAGCAAAAGTTTGCAAACATTACATGCATATGTGCTTGAGGATACCACCTTGCATAAGACTGTTGGTAAGGTGAGATGACTTCAGCTCCATGATGCTTGAGTAGGGTGCATCTTATATTCAAGGAAAATTATCAGAAGTTTGTTCTGTGTCTCTGTGACAAACATCAACCCTAACTGTTGCAGCCACTGTTCAGAGGGCAGCTGCTGGACACGTGCAGAGTGCATGATTCCTTAGCTGACCAATTCATTAGATGCATAGAGAAAACCTATGACATTCCATGTGAGCCAAGAACAACATCCTCAGTGTTGGCACCCTTTGATTGGAACATAATGCAGAAGCCACTTCCTGGACATGCTGGCACCTCTCATTGGGAAAAGATCTTAGCTTACATATGTGGTTGGATTTTACTGGTTAAGGGATTGATAGCAAAGAATGTATAAACATCCACGCTGAGCAATGGGTATCTTGGGTTAGGACTTCAGTTAGGGACTTAGGTTAGGGATCTTCGGTTAGGGCTGCTAGGGACTTCTGCTTCTGTTAGTTTACTTCTAGCTGGGACTTCAGTGTAGGGATGCTGCTAGGGATATGCTCAGGACTTCTGTTAGCTGCTTTATCTGTTAAGGGCTTCTGGAATTTCTCTAAGTGGGACTCTGAGACTCTAATACTGGGGATTCTACAATGCAGCAATAAAGGACTTCTGGGATGACTTCTGAGATCCTCTGCTCTCTGCATTTCTGGAATCTCATTGCTGTATGGCAACGGGGTTTGTGCCTTCATTCATCACCTAATGGCCCCCCTATCGGGAAGAGAAACACCACCAGTCTACACAGTAGAGCAAGTGGCCTAACAAGGATTTTATCTCACCAGCCTGAACACAGTAATTCAAAAAAGTTTGTAGAAAGTATGGACGTAAGTAAAAGCAAATGCCTACCTGAGGGAATCACGCCTGTAAAAAGAAATACAGCAACTTTGAAATCTGTTACTAAGTTTTGGTGTTTGACTTTATGGAGTCTATTCTCTGGCTGCCACAGAGAAAGTCTGCTGTTAGCTTGTTAGCTGTGCAGGCCAGGCCTACACTTCAGATTTTTAATGGCACAGCTGCATGGTTTGGGTGGAGATGAGAGAATTACATCCCAAATAAGACTGTCAGTGCCAGCGAAAGTCCTGCTGTTAGTATAGTTCATCGTGTTTGAACAGCTAGTAAAACATAATTAAAACAAGTCCTTTCACGATACAAATTCTATATCCATCTGGAAGGCTTGCTTTCTTAGCATTTCCTCATTTGCAGGTAAGGACTGTTCCATCAGGCAGCAGCTTATAAGCATTTTTTCAAATTCTGTTATGAGCCACTGTAGACTACCCAACTATTCCAATATTTTTACTTCTGTAAAGTAAACAGAGATGTAAAAACAGAGATGGTCCCGGAATAAAGGCTAGAAATGATGCCAAGAAATGTTGCCAAGCCCAAAGCAATAATGACAGTAATAATTCTGAGATAATACCTCCTGCATAGCTAAATGTCTTCATGACTTTATCCAGGTTAAAAACAAAAAAACAAACAACACAAAACAACCCCCCCCCCCCAAAAACACACAAAAAGTGCCAACCAAATAAAAATACCCCAAAGGAACAAAGGTGTTTTCTAACCACTAAAATTTCTTTCATTCTCATTTTCATCAGTATATTTCCAGCTGTTTCTGTTGTGGAAGGTGGTCCAAAAAAGAGGCCATTTTCATATGTGGAAAATTAATTTCTTTCAGTCTGTTCTATGAGGAAGCTTGACTAATTTATTTCCTTTGTCATTTATTTTCAGAGTTCCCTGAAGTGACTGCAGTTCCTATTGAGCCAAACCTTCTCCAAGTCTCTAATGTGTTTTTTGCTCTTAGACCCACCATTTTGTAGATGAAATCTGAGCTGTTCAGCTATTTAACCATCTGTTATGCTCCCAAATTAGATTCTTAAAATGCCTAGGTGCAGTCAGAAATGGTAATAAGCATTTAAAATTCCGCTCCACAAAATGTTACTCCTTGCGGTCATTTGGTGTTATTATCTGAGGAAGTTGGGATGGAAGTCCAAGCAATCTTTCAGTTCGTGGGAATATCATTTACCATGCTGCACAGATGTCCACATACAAACTGCCCATCTGCCAAGATTTATATTTACATAGCCAAAGAGAATTCAATGTAGATTCCTGTCTTATTCCCAACCAGTCATTTTGTGTTGGTGTCTATTTTATTACTTGGTTTATCATTAAAAATAATTTTTAAAATCTGAATAATTTCTGCAGGGGATTTTCAGGCTTCCATTTTTTCTCTTCTTAGGATTTCTGTTGTTGTCTTCTATTTCTCCCTTGCTGTCTCACAACATCACCTCTTTGACCTGTCCCATCTTTTTAATAACAGACCTACAACAGGAAAGGGACATGTCAGTAATATCCAGAAGAAGGGTAGAGAGACTCACAGAATGGTTTGGGTTGGAAGTGACCTCCAAAGGTCATCTAGTCCAACACTCATGTAGTGATCAGGGACATCCTCCATTACCTCAAGCTGCCCAGAGCCATGTTGAGCCTCATCTTGAGTATCTCCAAGGATGGGACCTCAACCACCTCCCTGTGCAATCTCTTCCAGTGTTCCACTACCCTCACGGTAAAGAACTTCCTCCTAAAGTCCAACCTAAATCTATTCTTCGATAATTTAAAACCATTGCCCCTCATCCTACCACCACAGGCCTTTGTGAGCATTCCTTTTCCATCCTTCTTGTGGGCCTCCTTCAGGTACTGGAAGTTTGCTATTAGGTCTCCCAGAGTCTTCTCTTCTCCAGTCTGAACAGCCCCAGCTCCCTCAGCCTGTCCTCACAGGAGAGGTGTTCCATTTTCATCACCTTCCTCTGGATCTGCTCCACCATGTCCATGTCCTTTCTGTGTTGAGGGCACCAGGGCTTGACACAGTACCCCAGATGTTTCAATTTGCTGTTTTACTTTGATTCTCGGGGTATTGGAAGCACCTTCATCATCTTGTCTGAACTGCAGAATTTCTTTCAATCACATTTCTCCTTATTTTTTTTTTAATTTTCCCGAAATTCAAAGAAAAAATGTACTTGGAATACTTTTCAGACTCTTCTTTCACAAGACAATTTTGCCACATTCTCTTTAGAACACTGGGACATTGGTAGCTGCTTTCCATATTAGTTCCTGCAACAAAGGAGCTGGTTTGGCCACCTGCTCTTTGATGTTACAAAATTATTTCTGATGACTCACTCGGATGAGAAATGATTTGAGTCTGTGGTATCCTGCAGCAGCAGGGCTCAGGTCTGATAGCCTCCTTCAGCACTCAGGATGCTGATCAAGAATGAAGATTTATCTAGAGGACAAAATCAAATGACAGGTAAACATAGGTTGCTCATGCTGCTGGTACTGAAGAAATGCTTCAGAAAAATATAATTTGACCATGTAAATTGAGGCAATGTCAGGATATCACCCTGTGGGTGATCATTATCAACTGGTTTTAAACTGGGAAAGGGTAGATTTGGGTTGGACATAGGGAAGATGTTCTTTACAATGAGAGTGGTAAAATAAGGGAACAGGTTGCCCAGGGATGTGTTTGAGGTCCTGTCCCTGGAGACATCCAAGATCAGACTCGATGTGACCCTAGGCAGCTTGATCTAGTTGGAGGTGTCCCTGCTGGCTGCACAGGACCTGGACAAGATCATAGGATAATAGAGTTGTTAGGGTTGGAAGGGATCTCAAGGATCATCTAGTTCCAACCCCCCTGCCATGTGTAGGGACACCTCACACTAGATGAAGTTGCCCAGAGCCACATCCAGGTTTGTGCAAGCTGATCTTATATTTAGTGTGCAAACAGAAGAACATTGAAGTTTCAGTCTGGATGAAAACTAATGCACCCATGGCCTGCAAAGAAGCGTTTCATGAAGGCTGTGCATTAAAAGGACAGTGGCAGATTGTAGGGAGTGGAAAGTAAACCCAACATGAATAACTCTGTCTGTTTGGTCTAAAGTCTTGTGTTTCAAGTTATACATTTTAAACATTTTCCATTTTTATTTACCTGTTAACTTCAAAGTTTTGGATGCTAATTGCTCTGCTGTGACACTTTTGGACTCAATGATCTTGAAGGTCTTTTCCAACCAAAACAATTCTATGATTTAATGACATCATTGTCACCTTACACACAACGGGGAAGGTTCTTTTTTCCCTTTTCAGATTTTTTTAAGGTACAGCGGAAACTGAATCAGGTAAAAGTATCTTTGTACCTTTTGTTGCTGGCACATGTCACAGGAAGAATTAAAAAACCAGCTGATTCATGTTACAAGAGATCACAAGGCAGGCTTGCCAGTAATGCATTTCTCAGAAGCTGAGCTAGTAAAACAAAAATTAAGATATTAAAAAATCTCACCTAATGATTCTGGTTTGCAAATACCGTACTGAACGACACTTTCAGCCATCTCCTGGCAATAGCTCTTGTGCCCTCTAACAGGCAACCTGTGTTCTTCAAAGGCATGTTTGTACAGCAGCTGAATTACGATAATAGGAGAGTGGACTTGCTTTGCACTACCTGAACAAACAGCTTCTTTGAATTAAGCGAGCCCGTCTTGCATGGTCGTTCAGGACTGCATGGCACAGGAACAACATCTGACAGATTGCTCTGTGCCTGTTCCTCTTTGGAAGGAATTTCTCTTTTGCCTCTCACTGGTGTTCTGGCTTTGTCCAGAGCCCTCAGATCTGGATGCCATTGAAACCTGCCCACTGACTTAGTTTCTTTCTGTTGTCTTCCTTCTAGGTCAACGTGATTTTGATTTAGCTGATGCGCTTGATCATCCAGGTAGCTAAATTTCCTATCCTTGTTTGACTATGGCATTTAGAGCAATAATAAGTCCTTTTCCTTAAGGACTGGAATATGAACTGGCTAATACTTAAGTTAAAGACATACAGAATTGTAAAATGCTAGATTTCAGTGTTTCTGTCATAATATTAAAATTTTCTTTAAAATAATATAAAAAAAGCTTTGAAAATATATCTCTTCATGTTTAGCTTCTGTCATTTTTTATGTCACGATTTGTAAAGATTTACTGAATGCAGCTTTCTAGATTTGCAGATGCCTTCTTTTGATAAGCTGAAAAAATTTAAGCTGTTATTGTTTATTGGGATGTCATTGTGTCCCATAGATGACATAATTACCAGGAAGCCTACAGTGATCAGAAGACCGACAAGGCCGGGTTTGAGTGAGTATTGAAGCCAACAGGCCAAACCTGATTTTAGATATATAGAAATTGTGTGATTCTTGATAATATTTGCTAATGTACTGTATCTGAGATATTTTGCGAAGAGTAGCTGTCTTCTGCATGTAAAGCAGTTTCTTGACAATTATCGATTACATGTTTTAATGCTTCCAGTAATGCGCTTTAGAGAGAGGGTGGCTGTTCTCTGACAGCATTTTATTTCCTGAAGACCTTCACTTTTATAATCTGCACTGAACTCCCTGAGGAATATAGCAAAGAGTAACTGTTGCTTAAAATGCATAACTGTTCCTCCCCTTCCCCCCACTAATATTTTCACATAAATATTCTTGATGCCTGTTAACAGACTTGGAAAAAATCAGCATGTCGGGGGATGGTTCATAACACTCTAAATGTGGATTTATTCTCATCCTACTAAAGACTTGTCATGTAGGTTGCTTGAATCATGCCCCCAAATATTTTGTCAGTCATTGGCAGTCAGGGATGCCAATATCTACAACGAAGCTGCCTCAGTCAAGTGAAACGGATTTGATTTTTAGGGAATCCTAATTCTGTGAGAGATAAAACAGTCAAATGATTATCTACCCTACATGAATCAATTTTGCTAATTCTTGAGAATGAAGAAATCCACATTTTTTTGGACCATTTTGGAATCTCTTTCACAGTGGAAGAGGATTGCTGGGAGTTTAAAAACAATTATAACTTTTTTTTTTTTTGCCTAAATTTATAAAACAATTGCTATATTTGAAAACATTCTGAAAGATGATAAAGTATATCCCAGCATTTGCCTGATCCTTTATGCCATTCAGGCGACATCAGTTTTTAGGAAGAGGTCCTTTGCCTCTCAGTCTTGCATACTTCAGCATCTCTGAACTCTAGTCCAGGTTGCTGCCCACTGTCTGGTTTTGCTTGTTTGGGGTACACAGATTATGTCTACAGTCTATTTTCTGGTGAGCAAACAATAAAAGTAATGGAATAGGTGAGATGCTGCAACCTTTGATTCTAGAGGGACCTTTTCCTTTTTTTTTCTTCTGACAAGTCATCACAGGCCTGCTGATTTTGACAGAAAAAAACACATTCCTCAATTTTGCTGCTGAGGACGGTGACCTTTATTGTCTGTTCTTTTAACACTTTGCTCTGCTGTTATATTTGGTCCCTAAAGACACAGTAATTTCCATTTGTATCTCATTCATACCAACTTTAGCATTTCTGCAACAAATCTCTGCATGAACCCTCAAGAGTGGAACACTGGATTTTAGCTAAATTCTTCATCTCTAATCCAGTTTGCATTTTATTGCTTCTTACAGTGTTAGCATTTGACAGGTAAATGATTTTTTAAATACAAGTCTCTGCTGGCCAGCCACAGAATAGATCAACACTCAGTAAGAACAAACCAAGTTATGCAGTATGAATTTCATCATTTTCCTGCCAGATTTCCTGGTGACATCAAAGCATTTCTGAGTTGTTACACAAATGAGACTAGATACTGTGCAAAAGCAGACTCTCACACCCTCTGGTTATAAGAACACAAAAAGAGTTCTGCAGAGTGATACATTTGATCTTATCATAAAACCATAGAATGTTCCAGGCTGGAAGGGACCTCTGAAGGTCATCTAGTCCAACCCCTCCCCCTGCAGAAAGCTACACCAGACTGCCCAGAGCCTGGAGTTCTGACACAATGAAAAAACCCAAAACAAAACAGTTGTGCGTCCATTTAATTTTCTTTGGCAACAATCAGTATCAAAATCCAGCAGATTTTGCTGTGCCTTTTCTCCGTCCCGTTTTCATTCTAGCACTCCATATGTATAAGGAGAAAGAAAAGGACTCTTGGACTTACGACGTCTATCTTCTGCCTATTGCTCAGTGACTGTCATTTCCTTCACACCCTAAAATGCCACCCACACATTCATATTCACACCTGCACATCGGAAATGGAGTTCCTCTTGTTTATGAATCTTCAGCTTACAGAAGAATTTGTTACTGGATGGAAACTTCCATCTCAGGTACAGTGAGACACATGCACAGTGCCAGGGGAACACCAATAGCCTGTTGATTGACTGCACAACATGCACATGCATACATTTAAGTATATTCAAAAACCTCTATAGCTCAGCAAAAGAAAAACATACTGTCACCTGACTTCAGAAAGGTACCTATGATCACTTGAAGCAAAAAATTTTATGTGGCCATGACCCTCAAATAAATTAGTTGATTCAATTTGCTCTCCCTAAGTAGGTTTATTACTTTCCAGTACTTGTTCTTGAAATGGGTATTCAATTTTTGCAATTCAACAAACTACACTTGAGCACAACATGCATATACCAGTTTTAACCACTGACAAATGTTAATAAATAGTTATATTAAAACCAAATATACATTTTAATATTCTATTGTAGCTAATTTTATTTATATTCATGAAAATGTATCAGAAAGGTATTGATCTTGATTCTATTGTGAGATTTATTCTGAACGTACTTAAAGCAGGAATGCATCTTTGATATTTTGAGTAGAAAATTCTGTATCATTTGACAATTATTGTTTGGGCAAATATTAAATCCTATAAGAGTTCTCAATTTGAGGGACTAACCTCAAAAAAATAGTTTGTCAACTATTGTTGTAAATTTTATATTAAAACAAACATCTCTTTTCCCTCAAAGATTGCATGTAACTCACTTCTATACATCTTCCTCCTTTTCATTTTCAGACAATGATCTGCATCTAGGAGATGCTCTTGATGGGGGTGAGTTCTCTCTTCAAGATAATGATTGGGGTTTTTTATAGTTTTTTTCTAAAATATGACTAATTTGTGAAAAGAAATGTCAAGACTGTAGGAGGAACTGTAGCAATAAGGGTCATTACAAGTCACGTACATGCAGCCCTTCAGCCAGAGAACATCACACAGAGTGGGAACAGCAGAATGGTCTGTGTCTAGTTGCCAGCTATAGGAACTTGTAGGCTGGCTACCTGTATGAACAAAAGTCATCTTCTGCCAGGCTACCACAATCAGGCTGTGGAAGAGATGTACTGCCCATTCAGCCATGATGGTGGCCTCTGGCAGAAGGCTGAAGACAACAGGTGATGGCAGTAGTTCCCTCAGCTACCAAAAAAGAATCTGTCTAAGATTAGGAATGAAGGTAATGGTGGATAGAGAGAGGTATGAGTTTGTAGCTCTGTTAATCCCAAATCAGAAATGCAGGAAAGAATATTTCAGAGATAAGCACTGATGTAAATGACTCCTGTAATTTTCAGATATTTCCGTAACATCCAGAATTCATCTAGAAAATATTCATCATGCTGTGCTGAGCTGTGTAAACAGACTAAATCCTTGACATTGGAAATTTTTGCACTACATTCTGTCTAGGATGTTTAAAGGTATATTAAGGATGTGAAGTACTCTAGAAAGGTTCTTTTCCAATAAAATTATGTAAAATGCAAATAACGTAAAATGCAAATAATATAAAATTCTACTGGAATTAGGATTCCGCAAAATAAAAATTACTTCTCAGCCCATTGCACAGAATCTCTGAATTATGACTCCAGTCATGGTGGTCTGGTTTACTCATGTGTAGTCTTAGGGAATCATAATTTTCCTATTATTCTTTCAAATTCCCAGGGCTTTCAACATTTCCAGTTTCCCCTGTGGCTTTTCATGCTTCTGTTTGAAGGACATGTTAGCCCATACTTTATAGAGATGAATCTATTTTTTTAATTCCCATGTTTATACTGTAACTTCTTCCTGCTCATACTAATTTGTTCCATTCCTGCAAGTTTTCAATGTGTTCTCTTATGAGATAATGAGTTTAGCATGTTGATTAAATTATTAATGAATAGCTTAAGTCTCTTCAGTAAATCCCACTTTTTCATTCAGAGGATGGCAAATTATGTTTCCCTCAAATTTTATTTCTTTGTCTCATTTTCATTTCAAGTTCCTAACTGACATTCATACACAGTATAACAGGGTTAGTGATATATACCTCATTGAAAATAGTTCTGAAGACTTTTTTTTCTAGCTATGCTATAGAATATGTATTCTTATGCTTAGAGAAGAATGAGTAAATGCAGTATCACTAATAGAAATTAATAGAAATAGAAAAATCAGTTGCACCATGGTGAGTCTTAGTTCTTTACACACAGCTCTGGAACAGAATAAGTCTCTTCTTCTACTGAATAGAATTAATTGGGCAAAGTTTGATTCAGCAAAGCTTTAAGACTTTACCTAAAATCCATTGTCTGTAGTAGGCTAAACTCACTTGATGTTAAGTATACATCTAAACAATTTGCTGAATCAGCTACTCACAAACAGGCACACCATATTTAGCAGCTAGGCAACAAGAAAACATGACAAAAGGGCAACTGGATTGTATTGAAGGAGTAAGAAATATTTAAGGAGAGGGAGAGAAATTGGTATTTTTTTCATTGACCTTACTTTGCTTCATCCAGAGCTAAATTCACTCTCTGGCTGTGAGAACAGTTAAATATGTGACTGAACTCGTTGGAGAAAGGGTAGCAAGAGGGGACCTCTTGCAACAGCCCTGGGCATTAAGTTTAGCAGGTTTTCACCTAAGTCAGCTCTTGCTACTCCAGCACTGTATGTGCATTTTGGGAACTGCTATTAGCCATCAATTCTCCCATTCTATCCAATGCATCTCTTTCTAATACACTGGGAAAAGTTAAGGACAAATACCAGCACCAAGTCCTAAACAACAAAGCTGAAGTCTGAGTTCATTTTGCATTGTTCAAGAGCAGAAAATTCATCGTGCATTAGGATAATTCAGCATCTGTTAGATGAAACTAATCTGCAGATCTTATTAACACCTGCCGAGGGCACAGAGATGACCTGTTGCATCCTGCCCAGCCCAGAACATCAACTTCTCTGTTGGCTCTGCACAAGTGCACCACCGGCACCTACAGTAGCACACTTTGCTTCCCACCTGTGAGCATTAGATAATATTAATACTTGCTAGGAATACATCAAATACTGTCCTTCAACTTTCTTGTAAATTGTTCTCTTAATTTTGAATTTTTTTTTTCACTTTCTAATTAGTTTTAGTACCTAGCTATTTGTTGATATATTGCCTGAGATTTCCTAACTAGTGAAAGGATTCTTTTCTTAATTCACCAGAGGTCAAATTAGAAATAGGTATAAAATCTCAGATGATCATATTTTTTATTTAAAGCTCTCAGTTTTGCCTATCCAACCATCTAATGATATTAATTATCAATAGGTGATGTTCCAAGGAAACCTTTATACCCCCCTCTTCCACCACGACCAGGAAGCTATAGTAACTCTGGTAAGAATATTTTCTCCTAAGAAAATCCATCACTAAGAGCTGTTCAGAGCAGATGTTTTGAATTATTTACTCTCTATTTCTCTATCTCCCTTTAGTAATCACTGTTCCTGACCCAGTGTTGGGAAAGACCTTAGTAATATAAAGCTTTTCTGTCTGCACAAAATGTGGGATGCTGACTGTGAAGTGGCATGAGATTAACACTCATCTTGTTTGCCTTTTTATTTTGAGTATGTATACACTGAACCATGCTAAGGTTCAAATCTGACACGGAGCCACATGTTATGCCTATGTTCAAATCTATAGTGAGTTATGCTTCTGAGATGGCCCTGGTACATACAACAGGTGGGAATGGGGAGATCAGTGCAAGCCTGTACTGCGATTGAGTGTGGTCCCAGACACACACTTAAATAAAGTGTAAGTGGCACAACTATTCCTGCTACCACAATGGGCACCATATTTACTTCTGGTATGATTGTAGTGGACAGGTTCTTCTGGAATCCTTCCTGGAAAGCACTCACTGAATTCCTGCCCCAGAAACAGCTGGGATTTGAGGTGTCCATATTATACAAGGATTTGTGCTACCAGGAGCCCAAACCCACACATCTCACAGGAGCCAATACAAATGCAAAATGGGTAGACACAAACAGTTTTAGTACTCCAGTTCCCAGGTGAATTTGAATAGGTGACCATTCAGTGAAAGACATGTGACCCATCTGCCATGTCAGTGCTGGTGTCTCAAAGGTCCCTCACCTCTCCATAGAACATTGCAAAAAGACTAGACAAGAGTGCTGAAGGGATGGACATTGTTCGGAAAAATTTTCAGCAGAAATCCTAATCTTTACCTTGCAGGAGGTTTTGATGACTCAGATCTCCTTGATGGGAAGAGTTTACCACCATACATAGCAGGTAGTATTTGCCAATTCTCCTTGTGTCTTCTCTCTAATACTTGTAACTTAGAGCTGGCTGGTTTTACTTTATCAATAATCCATTTTACACTGGAGGTATAGGACAAGAGTCTGCTCTTTTCATTTAGATTAGTTATCCTTCTCCAGAAAAAATAGCTTTTAGCCTGAAACCAAACTTGTGTTTCAAACTTGAAACATATTCTTAAACATCCTGTAGCATTCAGAACCCTGCAGGATTCTGAATTCATCTAGGATTGTCCCAAGGCAAGGGGCTTCTACTGAGAACTGAAAGTAAATGAACTGGGCCTATGATCTTGACTTAAGTTACTGACAAATCATCATAATGTCTGTCAGAATACACTGGCCTCCCGGTCCCTGGGAAATCAGCTTGATGTAGCCTGCTAAGTATTATCCTTATTTTAGAAGATAATATTCTTCTCAAAAAAAACCCCCAAAAAACAAGTGTCAAGAGTATGGACAATTATTTCACTATCCAGCTCAGCTGTCAGTCAGGATTAGAAGGGGAGACCCTTGCTCACAGTCCTGCTGAGGTGCTCCCTTTTGCCTTCTATACAAAATCATACTTTGCTGAGTACAGACTTTGTTCTCAAAACAAGATGTAAAACATTTGTTGATGAATCTCCACCCTCTATTTCAGGACAAGATGAGCATAATTTCAATCATGGAGGAAACACAGGTACAGTAAATAATTTATTCTATAATTTGTTTCCCATCAATAGTAAGAAAATGTTAGTCTTATAAATGTACTACATATACTAAATTAGGTTTAAGATATCATCTTCAAACCAGCTGTAATGTCTTAATGAATTTCTAATTTTTCACCAAACATCTCTCATAGTTTGGCAAAAGCGATGAAAGAATATGCCTAAGTCAAACTGATTCAGTGCCTCTGACAAACACCTTTCTCTCTTTTTCCACAGATTCAGGATTAGTAGCAGGAGTTACATCTCCTATAATTTCTGCTTTTGTAATATTAGTTGTAGGATCGATAGCAGCCTACTCCGCTTACAAGAACAAGAAACTTTGTTTCAAACCACGTGGTAAGACCAAACTGTTTCCCACTTTCAGAAGTGATTTAAATGCTGAAGTAGATGGGAATGTTACAATTTCAGTGGGAGCAGAAATAGGTCAGGGATGAGTGCATTTGAAAATCTCATCCTAAATAACCTTACTGGTCTATAAGAGAACCTGGTAAATATATTCTTCATCAAGAAGTATAGGAACCTGTAACGTGCCCAGAAGATGGATATACATCACTTTATGAAGAGAATGGCATGACATGCAGTCTCTGCCATCAGAGAGGTGACTGACCATAATGGCTATGCGTGTGGAAAACAGCCTGCGTGGCCCAGGCCTACCTCACTCGGGGCACCCCAGGTACCCCCTGGCCTGTGTGTGTCTCCCACCCTGGTCTGCACCACATCCCAACTTGCCTTTAGTGAGAGCCTGACTATATTGTCTCGGACAATGTAGGGTCTCAAACGGTAGTCTGAATAGTCAAGACAACAGCTGTCAATAACCTCCTTTCTGGAGCTACCCAGAACTGTTCCTGGCAGATGGTTTAACAATGGGAAGAGATAAGTTCTTTGTAGGTGGAATTCTGACTTTTCCTTCTTCTAAACCACTGCAAATGTGCCATGGAAAGGCCTGTGACAGGCATTGCACTGCAGGGGGCTGCATGCAAATCAGCAGAGAATTTTTGAATCTAGCACAACCTCCCCACCGTTTGGGGGCTGGCTCTGGAAATCAGGCCATGACACCTGCCCCAGCTGTGAGCCCAGACAGCTGGCTGCGTTTCCTGGTGTGGCCTTGGGGCAGGCTGGTTGCTTTGTCTTCATCTAATGGCAGCTGACCTTTCATGGGTACCATTTGCCATCGCTGCCCTTTTGTACACACCTTCCACTGAGGAGGCGACGTCTTGGGCCCCCCTGTAGCTGTCTTCCGTTCCCAGCTCTTCAGAAACAGCCCAGCCATGACCCTTAGCTGCCGCAAGAGCCAATTTAAACTTCTAACTTTTACATTAATTGTTCCATAATGGGACTAATGACTAAGACATGAGTGAAATGCAAAAGATGAGTGGAAAAGCTTCACAGGCATTTCTGAGACATTTGTGATCCTCCAGCATTTCAGAAAGCCTCAGCCTGGAGGTGCTATGGCAGTCTCCAGGGTGGTTGCTCCTGCCCAGGTGCTGCGGCAAGGTTTGGGCAGGGCTGTACAGAGCAGATCCAGCTGGAGCATGGCCTGGGTTGCCCTGGGGAAGGCTCATCAGGGCTGTGAAGGCTCCCTGTGCTCTGTCCCGGTAGTCACTTATTTTCCCCTGTTTCTATGGCCAGGGTGTAACTAAAGCATTAGGTCAGTGATCCTACAGCCCTCTGGAAATGGGAATACAAACAGGGAAGGCTGTCCATTTATCTCTGGAGACAGGAGGTTCCCACCTGCTGCCTCAAAGAACTGAAGCAAAAAGAGACCAGAAAACACAGCAGAGGGCATCCATGGCAGAAATACTGACTGTACAATCTTAATTTTTCAGGTGGAGCTACAGTGTAAAGCACTGAAAAGAAGAGCTGCACTCTGATCACAAGCTCCTTTGGTTGGTGGCATTTGACACATAGATCTGACATTTTTTTTCTACTTTACAAATTCTGAAAAAAGAAAACCTTCCTCTAGTGAATATTTTGTTGAGACACTGCAGTCTTAATCTCTCTTACCTGACATCACTCTTGTACCTTGACCTTTATGTCAAAGATGTGCTTAAAACATCTGTGGATTGTATTGAACTATCCAACTGGCATTTGTAAAGGTTTGATATGCATTTTGATTCAGAATTTCTTTTAAACAGTGAAGAAATCAAGTTTAATATGAGCTAAAAACAGAAAGATTTTGGTTTGTGAGAACAATTTTCCTGTTTTCATAATTAGCTAAAATACTTAACCCTTCGGAGAGAATAGGAATAACTGCCATTTCCATTCATACATGTTGGGTTTCTTTACTGTATTTCTGTATTGTGTATAATGTTTAAGAAAGACTCGAAGCTGTGTAAAATATTGAAAATGTTAATGCTTTTACTTTGTATTTATGTCTGAATTATAGGAAAGTGAAAGGTGCTATAGATGGAAAATTAATTCTTCATTTAAAAATATAGCATAAAGAATATGTAGATTGACAAACCACTGTTTAAAATAATAAAAATGAGAAGGAACACATGCTGATAGTTATTTATTTATTTATCTATTACTGAAATGGTGTTTAGCTCTTCTCAGGAACAGGAATTTGTTTTTCTTCTTGAAACCCCTGGTCCTGTTCTAAGAGCCTTCAAAGGCATTTATCTGTTGGGCTGTTTTTTAAAAAAATCATATTATTCATAATTTCTGCAAAAGGAAAATAGGTACCAAGTTTTCAGAATTATTTAGAATGAATCTGTGATCATTTGTTCCATAAAATCTATGTCACACAAACTTTTAAACCACATATATGCAGAGGTATGATTGATATAGTTTTGCTCACATGGCTGTTTCATCCTTTTCTCTTGTTGCTGATCCTCCTTGCTGCGCTAACAGATGCCCTTATGCAGACAAATCTATCAAGAAAGAATAACACTTTTCCAGAAAGCATAACACTTTTCCAGAAAGCATAACACTTTTCCAGTCTCTCTATCTTCATTTAATTAACCAAATCAAAACACTAGCAAATGAATAAAATACAGACGAAAGCTAGCAAAACTAGTAATTTGGAGACATAATTTTGCAAGACAGTTATTTTAGCTAATTCTTCAAAACACGGAGGGAATCTGAGTATTTTTCTCTTCATCTTATATGTGAAGGATGCTTTTTCTTACTGAAATTCTATATATATGGAGGTAAATATGATTTTGTGTTTATTAAATTGTTGAGAGAAAGACAACCTGATCAAGTATTATTCTCATAAAATACAATACTATTCTATCTAAATTATATTTGAAATGGATATATATCAGTTACTGAAATTACTACAATCTTAATCTTTATTTTTTACCCTGAAAGTAAGGAATTATAATGCACATCTGTTTAAATACGGAAACACCTTGACAACACAGAAACAACCACCTACCTTATGGCTATGAATTTCAACTATGAATGAGAATATAATTTCCAAGGACATGTAATATTTTTCAAAAAATATTACTTTTCCTTGTTAATAGTTAAAACAGACTTATATATATATATATATATATATATATATATATATTGCCAGGTATATATGAAGTTTTGATTAACAAAATGTTAAAATGTTTTGTTGTTATCTCTTCAGTTTTTTCTTAATGGTGAAAATACATATTTCAATTCTTTCTCTCACAAATTTTCAATAAACACATACTGTGTTTTATCTACAATGATCTGAGTTTTACCTGTTTTATTTCTTACTTTCTGGGACAAATGCTTGCTGATACCTTCTATATACAAATTCATCTAAGTCCTGCTAATGAAGATTAAAAAATTGCCTCAAATTAAAGGAATCAAGGGGGCAAAAAAAGGAAAACAATCTAAGATTCTTTTTCATATCAGGAGCACTGTCCAGATAAGGACCTATCTGCTTATTTTAATATTACCACAATTTATTTAGATTTGTTCACAATATTTTCAAAGTAATTTCTTACTCAAATTGAAATTGTTTGTGTTAATTTTGTTAGCCAAAAGGCAGACTTTATTATGGAGAATTTGAAAAAAACCCATGAACTTGAATTGGTAAACCCAAAGCTTCTGAAGCTCTTTAGTCTAATGGCATCAACAAACAAACAATATACCAATTTACAGGCAAACGTGTCAGTGTTAATTTCACCTTAACCAGGACAATGATGATGACGGGTTTTGAATTTTTATTACTATTATTATTTCAGATAATTAGGAGGTTATGCAGGGAAACTAACATACTTAAATTTGGAGAAGGAAGGAATACAAACTGGTTGTTAGACCATGTCAACTCTAGCTTGTGTTATTTGCTCCAGCATCTAAAGTGTGTTCTACGTATTTTTAAAAAAGCTGCTTGCACACAAATAACACAGAAAATTATCCAAAAGTAAACATCACTTCTATTATCAAGAAAATGTTTTTATTGATTATGAAGTTGCCAAATTGAAACAGAAGTGCCAGTAAAAATATTAATAGTGATCTTGCTACTCATAAGATATTGTTTAGTTGACCTGACTACATAAAAAGAGAAACACATTTTTTTCAAGAATATGTTTCTGTGGGATAAACAAAGCTTGATTCCCTGGGCATTTATGTTCTTTCTTCCTTAAACACCTCTGCCACAACTGAAGCAATGACATCCACTTCTCCAGTGCACTTTTAGGATACTCCCAGTGTGTGAGAGAACAAATGTGACAGATTGGATTGGCAATACTGACCACATGCAAACTATGGTAAATAGAAGTTTAATTTTTAAATGTGTGTGCATTTTCTTCAGGCACACTGTCTTGAATTGCTGTCCTCTGCTAAGCAGGTACTGATGTTCACTGTTTGATGCTTCTGGTGAACCAGGTCTCTCTGCTTTGCAGAGATATGCTGTGTATTTGTGCACATACATACATATAGCACTCTGAATAGAAAAAGCTCTCTGAAAACATGTATTTATGTGACAAGTTATCACACTTGTGTACCTATAGGGGTTACAGTGGCTACAAGAAATTACTGGGTAGAGTCCCTTAGCCTGGTGAATAGCCTGCATCTGGGTTACCACAAGGCACTCTGGAGTCATTGTACTAGTGTTCCAAGATCTTCCTTCCACACTCTGCAATCCTCACCACAAAGCAGTCGAAGGTCCTGCACATGGGTAGGGCAATTCTTGGTATCAATACAGGCTGGGGGATGAGGGAACTGAAAGCAGGCCTGAGGAGAACTTGGGGGATACTGGCTGATGAAAAGCTGGCCATGATATAGCCCATATCCTGGGCTACACCAAAAGAAGCATGGCCAGCAGGCTGAAGGAGGTGATTCTCCCACTCCACTTTGCTCTGCTGAGGCCTGACCAGGAGCACTATGCCCAGCTTTGGAGCCCCTCGTATAAGAAAGATGTGGACCTGCTTGAGGTAGCCCAGAGGAGGGCCATGATTAGGGGGCTGGAGCAGCTTCCTTATGAGGAAAGCCTGAATGTGTTCTGTGTGTTTAGTTTGGAGAAGAGTATTGAGAGACTTTATAAAAGCCTTCCAGTACCTAAAGGAGGGCCTGCAGAAAGGATGAGGAGGTACTCTTTAGACAGAACAAGGGTAATGGTTTTAAATTTAATGAGGGTGGCAAGGATCCCTTGAGCAACCTGGTCTTAGTGGAAGGTGTTCTTGCCTATGGCAGGGGAGTTGGCACTAAATGACCTTTGAGGTTCCTTCCAGCCCAAACTATTCTATGAATCTATGAATTTAGCTTAGATATCAGGAAGAAATCTTTTACAATGAGGGTGATGAAATGACGCACTGGAACAGGATGCCCAGAGAAGTGGCAGATACCCCATCTCTGAAAATAAATCAAGGCTGGAGGAGGCTCTGCGCAACCCCATCTAGTTAAAGATACCCCAAGGGTGTTTGACTAGATGACCTTCAAGGGCCCCTTCCAACCCAAACCGTTCTATGACCTATCTTCCGCTCCGTTTCGAAACCGAACTGGGCAGGGAAGCTGTTGTGCAGTGGAAGCAGCACGAGAGGCGGGATGCGGCCCACGCGGTCTCCATTTTGTCAGCCTCCAGCCCTCTTAGGCTGCATCTCCTTGCACCGACGGCCGCCTCCCAAGGCGGCAGGTACGCAGCCACGGTGCGGGGCCCTCCCACAGCTCTCGTCCTACTCCCTGATACCGGCCTGAGCCGCCATGCAGCATCACAGGGTCCGGTCGGAGCCCCTCACCCGAGAGCCTGGGCATAGCAGCGCGGGCTTGTGGCGTGGGTCCCTCTTCTTCCACAGCGCTTCCAGGCAGTGAGGGCGTCTGGCCCGGGGAGAAGCTTTATGAAAGCCCCGCTGAAATCCTTGTCCCCAAAAGCAGCGGAAGCAACAGGACGGGAAACGGTAGGAACGACAGGAGACATATATCACCCTACAGTGCCCATTACGGGAGCGCTCCTAGAGGGCGGGAGTGGGCGCTGCCCCGCGGCGGCCAATGGGGCGGGAGCGCCGGGCCGCGCCGCCAGGAGGCGCCGCGGTGCCGCCACCGTATGCTGGGGCTGCCGGGGGGCACTAGGGGTCCCGGAATTGCGGACAGGTGCGGAGCTCCTGGCAGGCGGGCTGCCGTGGCCGAGCTCCGGACCCTCTGCCGTGCCTTAGGGGCAGGGCGCTGCTGTGGCGCACGGCGGGGCAGTGGGCGAGAGGAGGATGGCCCCTTTGCAGTAAAGCCAGCGCCTAGAATGGGGGAGGGGGTGGGTCGTGCCAACCCTCCCAAATGGTCTCTGCCACTAATGCCATTTCTCTCCTGCTGTGCAGGAGTCCCTGCGAATATAATTCACCTACCACTGTCTTCAGCAGGAAAGAAGCTAATCCCATTTTGCGATTTACCGTGCCCGCCGCGAGCAGGTGAGGCCGCGGCGGAGGTGGGCGCCGTGGGCCTGGGCCGTGGGCCGTGCCCCGTGCTCCTGCCCGGCTGGCACCCGCCTGCTACAGGATGTCCGGTGAGTACCGCGGCTCCGGCCGCTGGGCTCCCTCTGAGGGGCTGCCGTCGCGTTTGGCAGCAGCCGCCGCGTTTGTGTTGCGCAGCCTCTCGTGGACGGCAGAGCTGCACCAGCAGCGCAGGCTGGTGTCGCGTGGGGCCTTAGCCTTCCCCTCCTTGCACTGTGGCGCGGGTGGTGGTCTTCATTGTCTCGTTACCAGCAGAGTACTGTGCTGCAATTATCAGTCTCTAGATTAGGATTTAAGCCGACTAGCTATTGGGAAGAAAGAGTTAAACTCATTTTTTAATTCTGTTTGTATGTACAGATTGGCCTACCCAGGCACCTATGGCCTTCGTGATGGATCTGCAGGGTGACAGGCTGAGGTGGCTCCTTCAAACTTGAGGCAGCTTCAGAGAAACCTTCCTCATGTCCCTTCTTATATAGCAGTGGTGTTATGTTTATTCAATTATCCTTAAAGCCATGAGGGAGTGTAGTTCGGGAGCTCTTTGACTGCTTGAATGCGCTCTCAAAACTGAGGAAAAAGTTGGGTGGCAGCCCTCCCGGAGTTAGGTTTGTTGAACCATTTGAAGGTGTCACAAACATACCTTGCTCCGGCATTTGGCCTGATGGATCCTGAGTTTGAACTAGTGTATGTGCCACCACTGTGTTGGGGAAGACGCAGAGAGGGAGCCTGCGGATTAAAGGATTACAGAATTGCGTTTTTTTTCTGTTTGTTTTGGAGTTTTTTTGTTTGGTTTCTTTTTTTTGGAAAGGCGAATGGAAAGACTGGAAACATCTAAATGTATCAAGTCGTCTGTGCTGTTTTTAGATTGCTTAAGCAATTATTACTACTTTTTTTCTTCAAACTGATAGATTACTGGTTTGGAACTAGTTTGAGGTGCTATGCATTATGCTTGTTTGCATATTATAGTTGTTGATTTTGTTTTTTCGTAAGGATCATTATTTGTTGAATAACAAAACTGAAGGACAGTGAAGCAGGATGTAACAGTTCTTAACAGGTATAGAGTAAAAGCTATAAAAGAAACAAGTCCTCTTCTGTAGTCTTCCAATATAACAGTTGTAATCCTGTCTACTGAAATTCAGTATGGCTTTAGTAAGAGAGGAGCTGGTTTTGGATCAGACAAAACTTTGTTATACCAGGAGAAATAGAGCTTAGCATCAAATGTCAGTTTATGTTCTGTTTTAAAAAGGTCTCTGTAAACTGTTGGTTGTGCCATCTTTATCAGTTATGTAAATGATTCTACTATTGGATCCTGACCGAGAAACCATGGGAATTAAATATGCCAGCTTTCATTTGTTTACTACGGCAAGAAGAGATTCTTTGCTGAAAACTTGCTTGATAATTTCTGATAGTGTCTGACATAGATTATTGTCTGACATCATTATTCATTGCTCATTTTGCATACTTACAACAAAATAGTTGATTACTTTTAAGGTTGTGGGCGTCAGCTGGAGCCCAGCTTTCTTTTCCAGGTTCTTCTGACACAATTGTGCTAGGTCAGAGAAGTGAGAAGGCCAGTAGCTTTCTTTATCTTTGCAATAGTTCAACAGATCTTCACTGAGGGAGGATGTATAGAGATCTGTGTGTGGGAGAAACAGTAACAGCGTTGTTAGAACAGGAGATGTGAGCTGGAACTGTGTTATGTTATTGTTTCTTGGGGATTTCAGAAAAGTGGTTTGGGTTCAGCGGGCACAGGTCCAGACTGTCCAGCAGATGGTGTCTGAAGAGGTGAGATGACAAAAGAGCAACAGATGGTACCAGGGTGGAATTTAAGAAAGCAGTTGTGCAGCACTGGTTAGTATAAATGGCAGTATGTATCAAGGACTTGACCAGCCTGTGGGAGGCTTAGCTATTGGTTTAATTATTCTTTTTATGCGTGAGGTAGCAATGTATTGTTCAGCCTGTGCTTGTAAGAAGATTATAGCGTATGAGTCTTTGGTCTCCAACAGCAGTTTTGGAGTGGGCAACTTGGCAAATTTGAGTAGTTACTCTAGAAACCACAGCTAGAGTACGTTTATCTTTGCTATGTCTATCAGAAGAAATACTGAAATATGTTTAAAAAGCTATGTCTAGTGGACTATGGAAAAAAACCCTGCTTGTCTGGAAGCTGACTGGTGCATGTGGTTCATTTAGTGCTTGTTATTATGAGTCACTCCTTATTCTCAGTGGGTACCTGGTGTTTGTTCATTCCTTCTCTCCTTTTCCCTTGAACATCAAAGTGAGCACCACCCTGTCTCCTTGCTGGTATGGAATCTAAGTAAGGCTTTTAGCAGCCCCGGAATTGATTTTCAGGCCTGTTAAAGAATTTTGCCTTTGGCAGTGTCAGAAGTACTACTGCTATGAGTAAGTAGCAAAAGAAGTTGATGATCTTAGCTAAAAAAAAAAAAAAAAAGTAACAGGTTTCACATAAAGTCACCCTAACTTTCGTGATTCACATTACTTTTGCTGTCTTCTCTGTGTTGCTAATCTGTAGCTGAAGAGCAGGATTTAAAATTGCATGCTTGAAAATCTTTGATTTTTTTGGGGAAACTATTGTTAGGTATGAAAAATGAGGAGCCACTGCTGTTGATAATGATTTCTAAATTTGCATTTTCATGTGCTGTATGGTAATACAGACTAGAAATGAATATATTTATAAATTCATGTGACACAGTTTTAATGTGATTCTAATCATATGCTTTTCTCATAATTCACAGAGAGTTGATGGTATTAACCATAGGATTCCGCAGCTTGAAAACAATTTTCTTGAAAACTTAATACTGTTCACACTAGGTGTTTTCCATGACAAATCCTATTGCCATTCAGCACAAAGAATTGAAAGTTATGCATAGTGGTGCACTTGACACTTAAAAAAGGATCCAGTTGCAATGAATTTTAAATGCCTACACCTTTGACTTTTGCACTTAAAAGATCAAATATTTTGCAGGTTAAAGTCAGTGAGTGATACCCTGTGTACACTAGATTTAATGCAGCATTGTACTTGACTTAAATTGAGATTCTCAGGTAAAGGGTTTAATTTCATAAGTTTATGTGAAAATGTGATCCTTAGTTCTCAGTTATATAAATAACAGTTATATGCAGTGTTCCAAAGAATTTTATAAATGAAGCAAGTCAGGTAAGAAGCAAGCACTTCTTCCTTGAAAACAGGGATTAGATGAAAGAACAAGAAATTATAAAATGTTTTGACTTTAAACCCCCTGTGGTCCTTAGTGGATTAGTGATGCCACGTACAATTTTCAAATAGCTAGGACATCCTTCTCTCTTTGCACCAGAAGTATTTTAGAATTGCATGGTTTCAGATAATGGTTTGATTATCTATTTAATTCCCTCTGTAATGATTCACACTGTTAAGAAGAGTGGCATATGTATCCCATATCTGATTCTCAAAACAGACAACTGGTTTATTTTCTGGGTGAGATACAACTTCTAAGAACGTGTGGCTAGTATTTGTTCATCAGTTTGCATCCTTGTGGTGTTGACTACAGCTTTTACCTCAGAGGTAATGAAAGCATATGTAGGATGTGGTAATTTGCCATAGCAGTTTGCTGAACTATTTGATGAATAATCTGTGTATTTTTAGATATATTACTTAAGCAAAGGTCCAGGTTCTGTAGATAAAAGAATTTGCAGAAGCAGTAAGAAAATTATGTGTTCAGTTTTGTGGTTGTTATTTAAGCTAGTATTTTAAGATTTAAACTCCCACTCATTTCACAGTTTGCTTTTTGTCTTCACCTACCTCCCACATTCCTTTCAATAATTGTTTTATTAATTTAATTTGGCTGAAGAGCGTTGTTGCCTAACACAAAAGTGTTTTTTGCCGACTCTGTGTCTTTTGAGAACAGTTTTATTGCTGAAGTAGCCTTCAGTGTTTTTTTGTTTTGTTTTTTTTTATGTATGCTTATGTTTAACCTCATTAAAACTTTTGAAATACTGCAGCAGGAGCAGTTGACTTGCACAGCTATCCTTTCAAACAACTCAATGTAAGCAACTTCTTATTCATTGTTCTCTGGAACAAGCATACGTTGCTTGAGCTGTTATTATACCAGGATATTTGAAAGCTCTTTTTTTCATTTGCTTCTTGTGGAAATTGTGACTAAAAATGTTACTGGAGTTTGCTAAGCTGATCTTAACTGCTTAGTTTGGACAGATGATTCAGATTTTCCCACATTTAACACTACTGGGATACTCCTAAGGTGCAGGGATCTGTTGCAATGACAGTGAATGTTCTTGATACAAGTTCAAGCCTGGCTGGAAATGAGTGGGAGGCAGAGCAAAAGGATGGAAGGAGACAACACACTAGTGGGTCAGTGCTTTGCTCTAGATTTGGCAGACATGAAAAATGGGAATACTTTAGTACGCAAGAGCTTGCCATCAGCACTAACTATTCTTCATTGCATACCCTGATGTTAGGTTAGAGGCTCAAACTCACTCATTTTGGCAGCCTCTGGCAGAGGCAGCCATGAGGTCATTTGTTGGGTTCTTTCCAACTAGTTCTGTGAGATTCTTTCCTTGTATTTCTCACAGAGCCTGGAAACTGTATGACAGGGTGTTTATGTTGTTATTGTTTGGTTGTTTCAATTTATTTAAGATATGTCCTTTAAGATGATGGTGGTTTTAAACAAGTAGTTCAACACAAGTATTGAAGCTCTGTGGAGCTCAGTGGAATTCCTCTCATCTGTGTGACTTGTTCATCCTGTTCTGGTTGCTTTTGCTGCCTAGAAAGCTGAGGTCTTCCTTCTGCACTGAGGATGCTGTACACCTTACCTAGTCATAGGTTCTGGCTCTCCCCAGAAGAACTCTGATAATGGTGGTTCTGTCGGAGGGCAGAGCTGAAGAAGCAGCCACAAGCCTGTTATCTCTACAAAATACATTATGTCTCCTATTGTGCAGGGGTGTAGCTTGTTTTCTCTTTTACTGTAACTTTTTTCCCCATGTTTCTTGACAGTGAGCACTCCTGAATTTCCTGGAGTTGCCTGAGGTATAGAGGTCCTTAACTTCTGAGAGGTGTACCAATCTCAGTAGCTACTTCTCTGCATCTGTTCAGCAAACACCAGTTACTCCAATATGAAGATGACACATCAGAGAACAACATCCGTTGGGTTGATTCAGTGAGGTTATGGCAAGAAGGACATTTCTGGCTAGTACTTAACATCCTGGGGTTTTTAAATTTTTTTTTAATTTTTCCTAAGCTTTTAGCACTGTATAAACAGGAAAATTTTCTTTATTGATTGTATTGTACTATGTGCAGATCAACTTTTTTTATTAACATTATGTTTAAGCAGTAAGACCTGGGGAATCATTTGTTTAAGGCTAGTTGGAGAACTTCATAGTTGCTATTATGTAAATCAGGTAACCAAAAAATAACATGCATTCTGCAATTACATTCACTGGATTTTCTATTCAGTTGTGTCTTCTGGGGTACTTCGGGAAAGGACCGAGCTTGTCGCAGAAACTGCAGTTTGTTATGGGCCCCAGCTGGTTGGTTAACTAGGGGAGAGAGATTATAGGAACCTGTGAAATGGCTTATGTTAAAACTGTAAAGTGACTCTTCTTATGAATATTTGCTCACAGTAACAGATCAAGCCTTTGTGACTCTTGCTACTGATGATGTGTACTGTCAAGGTGCACTGGTTCTTGGACAGTCATTGAGGAACCATACGACATCTAGAAAATTGGCAGTACTAATTACACCAGAGGTTTCCAGTGGGATGAGGTAAGGATTCATGTGTTTTTAAGGTTGGTGATATGAAGGAATAAACAACAGCATGAAAGATTTTAATATGCTTCCTGTAGTTTCCCCAGGTTTATGTCTAGAAATCCCCCTTGACTAACATTCATAAGATCATAAGCCTAGTAAGAATTCACTTGCAGAAGTGGGGATTGCAGGTGAGAGTTGTTTTAAACCCATGATTAGGAACATAAGCTGAAAGTTCAGGAACTGTGATTTTAGTATCTTGCCTTTGAAATGAAATAAAGGCACTACCATTTTTTCCCCCAAGCATTTCTCTTTTAGAAAGAGGAAGATCAGGGACTTGAACATCTCTCCTACGAAGAAAGACTGAGAAAACTGGAGCTGTTTGGTCTTGAGAATAGAAGGCTGAGAGGGGATCTTATTAATGTCTATAAATATCTGCGGGGTGTGTGTCAAGATGAAGGTGCCAGTCTCTTTTCAGTGGTGCCCAGTAATAGGACAAGGAACAAAGGGTACAAGCCGGAACAGAGGAAATTCCTCCTCAACATGAGGAGAAACTTCTTTACTGTGATGGTGACGGAGCACTGGAACAGGCTGCCCAGAAAGGTTGTGGAGCTTTCTTCTCTGGAGACTTTCAAAACCCACCTGGATGTGTTCCTGTGTAGCCTGCCCTAGATGATCCTGCTATGGTGGGGGGGTTGACTAGATAATCTGTTGAGGTCCCTTCCAACCACTAATATTTTGTGGGTCTATGCAACATCACAAATTTCCAGAAACCTTAGGGACTCTGTTGGGATGACTAATCTTAAAATAATTGGTGCAGCACGTCTTTCATGATGAGAAATTAATTTATTTTCACTTCTGTTAGGTGCTTGGTTTTTTTGTTGCTGTCATGTTTTTTTTTTTAAATCACTTTCCACTTTGAGTTGTGGTTTTACAGGCACCACACAACTCCATGTACAGAAATGTCATTAGATCTGTTGAATTCAGGCCCTGTTATTTGGAGAATTGTGGTGCTTGTTAAAAGGAACATGACATATCATAGCTACTTAGTCTCTTAGTTCTGCAATGTCTTGGGAAATGTGCAAGATTGCCTGTTTAAAAGGTGCAGTTTTGAGGCTGTGTTTACTTGGGCTTAATAGGTGCAGATGACTGCCCTGGCAATGCGTGCCACATCCTGTGCAGTGCACAGGGAACACAGCATGGTGCTGTTCTTCAGAGATAATTGTGCAGGATGAAAGCTGCTTTAATTTCTGTTGGTATTTCTATAGGAGATTAAGTAACTAAAATAAGGACTGTTTCTTCCTCCATGTAGCACCTGTCACTTTTGAGCTGCTGGCCTGCAGTGGAAGAGTCCATGGTTTACAGCCTGATTGATAGCTGTCACCTTTTACAAGGACTTCTCACTTCTGTCTTCTAATTCTAGCCAATCAATCTAGCCTTTGTTATCTTAATAATAAATGTATTACTCTGTGTCTCTCTTTTCATGCCAGAAGTGAGACTTGATGAACCTCTCTAAATTCCCTTCTCTCTCCACTGCTTGCTCTGGTAGGTCTGTCCTTCACAGCGTGTTTGATGAAGTCGTTGAGGTGGATACACTTGACAGTGCTGACTCAGTTCGTTTGGCTCTGATGCAGAGGCCTGAACTAGGTGTAACCTTCACTAAGCTTCACTGTTGGACTCTTACTCATTATAGCAAATGTGTCTTCATGGATGCAGACACATTGGTGAGTGGAGTGGGAGCTGTGAAAACCTTTGTGTCTTTAAAGAGCTACTCTGAGTATGGAATGCTTCTTTGTCAAGTGGCCCGTCGGCCTATGAAGTGACTAGATTTGCAGGAGCAAGGTTGCAAGAGCTCCAGCTGGCATGTTTTGGCAAGGCTTACAGTTTTGTGATCTGCAGAGAAATCCTGCTTTGAGAATAGCCTCAGGTCTGTCCTCAAAAGATGTCACAACCACACTCTATGCTAAGTGGCTCCTGACAGATGTTTAAAATAGGTCTCTCACATTCTTCTGCTTGGATTTAATCTAGTCAGGGAGCCAGTCTTAAAATGGAGGAGAAAACCCCAACAACAGAAGCATTAATTACTTCAAAAACCAAAAATATTTAGAGGGCTAGAGATTAAAATAGACATATTTTTTAGCAAGGACAATCTTGTCAGCCTTCACCTGCATTTAGATGGCTTACTTTGGAAGGCAGAGATGTATTTTAATTTAATAGGATTGTATTTAATTAGAAAGCAAATTAAGTTATTTTTATCAGAGAATGAGGTGGGGAGTTTTACGATGTTGTACTTTACTTTTGAACTAAAGGCAGAATGCAAATATTTGGTGTTGTTTTAAATTCACTTTCTCTGAAAATAATTTTTTTCTGTTTTTCACAGTAGTTAAATTGTGGGTCAGGTCCAGACATCAACTGCACAACTGTATTTCCAGCAGCTTTAAAAGTGGTCTTGACCTTAACTTGATTTTTTTCTAAATTTTATTTTATTTTTCATTTCCTTGTGAAGCTTAAAAAACCAAACCAAACTAAAGAGGACCTCTGAGTTTAACTTTAGAAAACTAGTAACAAGAGACAATTTTCCTGTTAAACCTTTAGTCGGTCTGTTGCTAATTCAAATTACTTGGACTCCAAGCTTTCATTCAGCTCTATTGCAGTTACTGAGGATAGTGGACTCTAGGAAGGTGAACAAAGAAATAAATGGTGTGCTTTCATGGTATGTTATAATATTTAAAGGGACCTTCGGGAGAATCTCTGAGGTTCATGAAATAATTTCATAAGATTCATGCTTTTATCAGAGAAATCATGGAGAACTACAATTACTATTGCCTTACTATATTAAAAACAGAGGTTCTGATGTTCTGACCCCTAGCATATTTTGCATTGCCACTGCTTTTATGATCTCCAAGCTATATATTTGGCCAAACTAGTCTTTTACTCGTTTGGTACTGATTTACCTGCTCATGTTCTAGAAAAAACGTTTGCACTAACATTTTTTACTCTTTTTATTTTCTACTGCCTGTAAGGTACTTTGCAATGTTGATGAATTATTTGATCGAGAAGAGTTTTCAGCAGCTCCTGATTCTGGCTGGCCTGACTGCTTTAATAGTGGTGTGTTTGTGTTCAGACCTTCTTTGAAAACTTACAACCTCCTGCTCCAGTTTGCTGCTGAACATGGCAGCTTTGATGGTAAGGGGCAAGATACAAGGAATGAAGAGCAAGATGTCAGATTCCCTCTCAGTAAGCTGTTTTTTCCACAGCTTCCAAGCTCTCAGGCAGAATGGAGGAAGGCAAGAATTCTCTGGTCTTTAGGTATGTGTGCCCCCACAAAAATGTAAGGTACAGACCATTGCCTCTTACTTGACATAATGTGGACTGTGCTTCCCAGAAAAGGGCAATAAGGGGACATTGTGTCTTAGTCTTGCTCAGTAAGTTTTAATTTTGCTGTCTGGTTTAGGAGAGAGAAATACAGTTGATCTTCAGACTTCTGCTCTGAGGGAGACCAAAACCCTTTCCTTCTCCTTTCTTCATGTATTACAATAGGACTCCATTTACACTGAACTTGCATCAGAGTGGATCAGGTATTATTTGCTTGTACCTGCTCACATGTTGTCAAGTCCAAGTTGCAGTCCCATGAACACACCAGTCTCACTCCCATCCTTGGATGTGAAATTTTGATGTAAATTTGAGTGTACGAGTAATTGTGGCAACACTGGTTTATATATTTTTCAGGTGGTGATCAAGGTTTGTTGAATAGTTTCTTCAGCAGCTGGGCAACAGCAGATATTGGCAAACACTTACCTTTCCTCTATAACTTAAGCAGCAGTGCTGTATACACCTACATCCCTGCTTTCAATCAGTAAGTAATAATACTTCGGACTGTAAACCTCTCTAGTTTGCCAACAAACATATTCTGTCAATTATAAATTAGTCACAATGTTATGAAGTAAAAATCATGCAATAGAAGCTTAAATGCAATAGGAATATCTTCCATGTTGACAGAGTCCCATGGTTGGCAGCACTTTCTCATATGTTATTTCAGAGAAGCTTTTATCATATTTGAGAAGACATAGATTACTTTAGCGTTAGGTTCTGACAGCTTTACGTTGAACGCTGTTCCCTTCTTTTCCAGTCAGTTCTAGGGGGAAAGGTTGCATTGGTTTTGGTGTGGTACTTTTTGTTTGGTTAGTTTTTAAAAATTATTTTAAAAGCCATTTTTAAGTTTCTGTGAAACAAAATTTGTCCTAGTAATTATAATACTTTACACAATGCAGTTAGGAAACTTTTCTGCCTTCTGGCAGAAGGCAAGTTTTATTTGGGCTGTCATGAATTAGTGCTCCGGTTGTACAAAACACTCTTCCTGGAAGGTGATCTTAGTCTGACATGTTTATTAGTAATTTTTAATATGGGATCAGTAAGGACCAATTTTGCTGATTTGTTGTTTGAAGTGGTATATGGAGGAGGACTGAAAATGGTACTGCAGGAGCCTGTCACTTTCCTTCATGAGCTTTTCTACTGGAATCAGCAGCTGGAAGCAAATGGCAATGCAGATGGCAATGCAGTCTTTTTTTTTTTTTTTTTATTCTGTATGCTAAACAAGATACTTTTAAACTACTAAGACAGAAAAAACACTAAATACATACTCCTATTGAGCATGTTGCTGTTGCAAAATGTTGAAATTACCTCACCAGTGAGAGTAAGCGTGTTCCTTTTGCAGTCTGTATAGGCTAAAAATATGTATGTTTAATGTATGGACCTTTATGTTTTATCTCTACAGTTTTGGTAGAGATGCCAAGGTTGTTCACTTCTTGGGAGCGACAAAGCCCTGGAACTACAGATACAACCTTCAAACAAAGAGAGTTATGCATGATGGCACTACCTCTGGATCATTTCATCAGCTGTCATTTCTTGCCCTCTGGTGGAATATATACAGTGCCAGTGTATTGCCTTTGTTAGAAAAACTTGAAAAGATGAAAGAATCAGAATCTGATGAATGCAAGGTAACTGATAAGGAATTAATGGGAATATGCTGGAGGAAGGAATTGCAATGAAAAATCTAGTAGCAGTGATTGCAGCTTAGGAAGGACTTTTAGTACTATTGCCTTTTCAGAGTTTTCTCCCAGCTCCCTTCTTCATTGATGAAGAACTTGTATGGGAATCTGTGTGTATAGATACTGCAAATAAAACACAAAGTAGTCAGAGAAGGTGATAATCTGGCTATGAAACAAATGGACTTTGGATTCTTTGAAGTTAAGTTGATGTAGGGCATCAAACTAATCCTCGAACTACAGTAAAATTTTTCAGAACTGTGTTATAAAAATTTTTATGAGGGTCATAACAAAAAATCAGATTTGCAGAGTCAATGTTAATTTCATTTAGGATGTTATATTCATGTGGTAGTTCTAGGTTATGCCTTTAAAAATTTTCACAAATATTGAACAGAAAAGTAGTAAAATGTAAATAAATCACTACTGGGTATAAAAAGGAAAATAATGATTATTCTAAACAGTTCCATTGGAGAGATATCTACCATAAGATTTGATTCCCAAAACAATCTCTAGCTCTCTCTTCTCGCTTCTTCGCTGTGGGAGAGCCTAACTGGCTTTACTGACCTTGGCTTCATCGCTTTTATTTTGGCTAAGTCTAATATCCCTGCTTCTGTCTCTTGTCCCTTTTGTACAGGGGAGTAAGGGAGAGGCAGGGAGGGAGAAGCTGTTGCAACTCCCCTGGTCCTGGGTCAGGGGGGTCTTTGTGATGTTTATCAATTGGAAATACCTGCAAATATTGTAAATACTGTATATTTTGTATGTAGTCATTGCATTCCATTGTAGATTGTAGTTTTGCCTGTAAATACAGCTTTCATTTGCTTCTACCTCATCTAGTCTGGCAAAGTTAATGTTGGGGGGGCGAGTTTTCAACCCAGCACAATTCAGTACTCTTATATCATTAAGCATTTACTGAGCTCTTTATGTCTCTTCTTTTTTTTCTTCAAAGGAGGTGCAGCAGTGTATAGCTTCCATGAATAAAAAATGTTTTAATTAATAGATGATTTCTAGGAGACTAGCAGGATAAGGTAAAGAGTAGTAGAAGTATGATTTTTAATTTTGTATCCAGAATTTAGGATCACTTCTATACATATGTAAATATTTTCTTAATGGGTTTTTTAATATTGGACTGTTACCATCATTGAACTAATTGCATAGCTCCATAAGGTCTGTTTGGACAATGACCACCAAAGCCCCAGAAACTAGTTTGGTTTGTTAGCTCATGACAAATTGGAAAGCAGACGAAGGAATGAGTAGATTTTGATCTCATACTTCAACATGCTTTAATTCTTAAGAAAATGTGCAGTAAAGAAATATTTTAGCCATGACAACATGAAGGTGGAAATACCTGTTGGATTTGCCTCCTGGTGATGCTGAATCCTTAGGAATGGTGAAACTGAAACTGAAACATGCTTCGGGACCACAAACTTTCGTGTAATTTATTAACTTACTCATTTAATGCTGAGAACCCTGTAAGGAAGTGAAACTGTTGTAAATTAGATGTGAATTTCCTGTAAAAATACTTTTCAATGGTGGGATGTTCTTTTTTTTTTTTTTAGCACACTTTCAATGGAGTTGAAATCACCCTAAAAAAGGTCAGTCCTTATGTGGCCAATACACTGCAAATGCCTGTGTTTCCAGAGCAGGTATATGAAATAGATGCCACAGCATGTTCACCTGAGGAACTCATTTTTGAAGCTGTAAGTATATTGTATATTACTATATGCAGTAACAAAGTAAAATGATTTACTAAAATGAGATTTATTTTTTTAAATGATGCCTCTGATCTGGGAGATTTTATCTTTTCCAGTTTTGCTGTAGCTATTGCATTTTCTTGCTAGCATGAAAAATAATGTTAAGAGTATCTTTTTTTTCTTTAGTCTTTATCCACTCCTGCATGATCTGTCAGGAGATTGAAAGAATTTGCATTGAATTTTATGAAGAGATTACTTATTGAACATTGTTATATACTTAATAAAATGTAATATAAATATTCTTTTGCTAAAGTATTTTTAAAAAAATAATACTCCCATGAATTTATGTATTTATAACTAGAATCCTTTCTATCACTCCTCTGTAGATTTTTTATTTTATTTTATTTTTTTCCCCAGAAGTGTTGACTGGGAAAACTGTTCCCCAAATTTCTGTGATTTGGGCAACAAGGAATATCCTAAAAGAATCCCCTAATGATCACTGTAGGGATCCTGGTTCTTTTTTCACTCTTCCTGTATTTGAATTTTTGTATTCATGTGTTTCTCTTGCACTGACTCCCCTTATTTTATGCAGGAATTAAGCTGGACATAATAGTATAATGGTTCTTTTGCTGTAAGTCATTCCATGTTGTTTTACAAAGCATAGTGCAGTGAGGCACCACTGGGAGGTACCATTCTAATGTCATCTGCTATTGTAACTTGAGGACTACTCTCTAGTAAGATGAAGACAGTTTTTATTGTGTTTAGTGCTTCATACCTTTAGACTATAGTTACTCCATAAAATGAAACTGGCAAACCTTCCAGATATATCACTTAAGAATAATTTGTTTGCAAAAGGTATGTTATCTTGTGTGCCTCATGCATCTCATGCCATTGGAAATGTTCAAACGAAATAGGAACACATTTTCAAGATGTTTGTTTATGATTATATATTTTTTTTTATTTTACCCCAATGTTCACTTAAAGTGATGACATTGAAGTTTAAATTTTTTTTTTAATTACTAGGATTGTTTATCAGAAGATCATATTAATTAGAAATTAATACCACAATTGTCTTCTTACTTAGGGATACCATTATTCCACTTTCTTTCGCTTAGCATCAGTAGTCTTGTGGGATTGCTTAGTTTTGGTGGAAGAGACTTCAGAATGGGATCTGTCTACTCATTTATATTTTGGTATTTGGCAAAGGCAAATATTTGGGACAGCACGTGTTGGACAGTATGTTTTGTCTCTGTTTCATATGCATTCTATGCATATGAAAAATTCATGAGTTATAGAACAAGCTATTATCCTAAAATGAGATTTTCCTCATTGAAGTTTGGCCTCATGAATGGTAGGCATCTACTGTCAGCTAGCTTTCCAGGTTGTTTCTGTAGTCACTGAAGAATGACAGCCACTTTTGAACCTAATTTAGGGTGAAATGAGCTGCTCTCTGGAGATCCTTATGCTAGAATGACCATAGTAGGAGCTTAAATTCAATGCCATTTTGATAGCAAAAGTGGATGAGATGGATTTTGTCCTTGGTGGCAATGTGTTTCATTCCTTTTCCTCCTATCCACTGCTTTCCCTTACCCCAAGACTGAAATTGATCTGTAATGTATGAATTCTCATGATAAGAAAACTATGAAAAAGTATTATCCTAATAAAAACTCAGTGGCTGTATTTTTAGCAAGCTTTGTGTGGAGTTGAACAAAGCAGTTCTAACGTCCGTCTCTCTGAGCCTGACAGACCGTCAGAACAACTTGTATTTCACCCTGCATTTCAGGATGCCTCAGAACTGGTACATGTAGCTTTCTGCATTGTACATCTATTGGTAATTGTGTGCATGTCTTTGCTGCCAACATAATTTTGGGAAATCTCAACTAATTGTGATGCAATTTTCAAATCAAATCTTGAATCTTCTAGTTAAGTAATACCTTTACTGCTTCCAGTACTGGGGTATTATCCTTTTCTATATGTTATAGTTTTTAAATGTGTATTTTCTTCCACTAGATCTCAAGTAATAAAAGCATGGTATTAATTTCAGCTCTCCAATATTAATGCAGGCAAAGCTGTTTGGGTTCTGTTGTTTTGTTTTGCTGAAGTATGTTTCCCAGCAAGTGGAAAACGAACTTACAGTGAGTCAGGCACTGAGCCTAGGCTGCTAGGCTTTCCTTTGTGATCTTACACTGCATTTGTCTGTGGGCAGTGTGACAACATTGCCCTGCCAGACCCAGATGGGGGGTGACATCTTGTAAGATGCACAACACTGCCATTTTCCATATGAAGCCTTTTGTGTGATGGGGAAGCATGATGGTGAAACATTAAGACTGAGGGGAAAAAAAAACCCTCTAGGTGAAACTAGCTCCCATGCAGCCAGGGCTGTTTGGGCCCTAGCTAAAATCCTTAATTTCTAAAAACATGGTAACTCCTGTCTTGTTAATGATATCCAAAGCTGTTGATAAGGCTTGCCAATGGCAAAGAGAGGAATCTTCTTGAATTACTGCAATTATGTGTATACAAAGCCTGAACAATAATTACCAAGTAGTGTTGCATGTTTGCACATATAGGAAACTCCAAGACTGTTTATTCCTGTTCAAAGTCAGGTACAGAGTGAGACCCAGGTGGGGATACATATGGAAGGATGCAAATGCCTAAGTATTTAGTGTTACATTGGCTCTTTGAAATACGTTACCTTCAGGTGCAAGTCTTGCACAAGCCCAGATTTGCCAGATTTCATGGTTATTCCAGGGCATTTAGGCAGTTTAAGCCACTGCTTCTTGCATTAAGTTCCACTCTGAAGCATTTTTATATTGAATTTGTGAAGACTTTGCTAGAAGGCCATTCTGGTCAATTTCAATATTGATTATAACATGAGGTAAGTTGTTTGCCTGGCAGCCTCTTGGAGTAGTACTCAAAGCAGGTTTCCAGTGGCTGCTTTGGTGTATTCCAGCTTTGTTACTGGATATAATTGTTGGGATGTTCCAGTTTTACTAACACTGCTTATTCATGGACATGATTTTATGTAGTTGAAATTATCATTAATAATATGTCTTGCATTTGGGCACCTTGTAACTTGGTCTTGAACCAGGATGCACCATTTTGAATCATGATTCAAAATTAACTGGTAATGGGTTTAACAAATACTGTCGATCTTTTGAAGTAGTTTATATGAATAATATGTCTGATTATCTCCTAAATAAAACCAATCTCACTGAAGCTCAGATAGAACAAATGAGAAAAAGTTCTAGGAACCTATGTTCACATGAAAGCCTGTGGAAGACAAAATTTGCACAGATACATGGTTATGCTTATTGTAGAAGATACTCTGCTCTAAACAGGTTGTATTTATAATGCTATTTGGCATAGTATTTGGCTTAGTATGCCAAAGTCTGAGTTAAAACGTATTTGGTATGTTCAAAGATGCTATGACAAGGAATAAAAGCATAGGAAAATGGGATCACTTTATCAAAACAAGAGTGAATGTTTGAATACTGTTCGGTTTATTGTTTTAACTGGGACTGTAGAAGCAGAAGTTTGCCATTTCAAGTTTAACTTCACAGTGCTGAAATGCAAACAACCAAATGACTATTTTCCCACTCTTCTGCTTCTTCCTACAGAATGAGGTTGCACATTCCATTTCAGAGCTGTCTATTCACCTCAAACCAGAAGAACCAAGTCCAGAGGATGAACGGAGAAAATGGGAGGAAGGGCGCATGGACTATATGGGGAAAGATGCTTTTGAACATATCAAAAAGAAATTGGATGCATTTTTACATTAAGATAGAGTGTACTGTAATGGCCATCACAATCTATGTTTCTTCCATAAATACAATCCTTGAATATGTGGTTATCTTCGTAGTTTACTGGACACTTAACTGAAAGAGTTAGATATAGATCCTCATAAATTTTGATTAACTGGTACAGACTCTTGGTTTTTTAACTGTTAAGTGTGCCTCATCTTTTTTGTTATGTGTTTCTCATTTTCATTGGTCTCCTGTTGTGCCTTCTGAAGTGTAATCAATCATACCCTCTGAGGTTGAACTTACACACTTTTTTGACAATGAAGGTGGTGAAGCACTGGAACAGGTTGCCCAGAGAGATGGTGGATGTCCCATCCCTGAAAGAATTTAAGATCAGATTGGTCGGGGCCCTGAGGAACCTGATCCAATGAAAAATGTCTCTGCTTACTGCAGGGGGATTGGACTAGATGACCTTTAAAGTCCCTCCCAACCCCAAACATTCTATGGTTCTATATTAATCACTTTTCCCTGCTCCTACCTATAGCATTCTGCAGAAACAGTTATGAGTGTGAAACATGTTGGAAGCTGAGATTATACTTTTACCTATTAAAAGATACTGTAAAACTATTTAAGTTAAAAACTTGTTACTGAAACCAAGTTAACACTTTGAAGGGCAAAAGTGTAGACTTCAATGTGAGAAAAAAAGTCAGGGGATGAAAGCCTGTACTCACAGGAATCTGCAAGAAAAATTTTTCATTTAGGTATGCTTAGGATTAGAGGAAACTCGTACTTTGTCTGAGATCACTTGTGGATGCTCTCCCCATTTATAAGAAGCTGCTCAGCTTCAACACTAACATGATGAAGAGTGTGTAAAGCTCTTAATGTAGACTGATAAGGTATGTTTCTTTGTTATAGGATACTGTTGTTTTTTAAAATATTGTTAGCTTTCATTGCATAGTGAGAGGAAGAAAGGTTGACACTGGCATAAACCTTCTGGTGCTTTATATCAATTGGTTTAGAGTACTTCAAAATGCAGCTGACAAAGGCACTCTTCTCATTTAGTGCAGTGGTCCCATATTGCAGGAGTTTGAGTGCAGCTGAAAACACAGTTGGAGCTTGTTTCAGTAAACAGGCCCTTTGAAGATCTGTTGAACAATAGCTGTGTGTGGGAACTGGAACCAATATATATGTGAGTGTAAATCCAGAAAGATCTGCTGATGAGGCTTCATTATATGATGGATATTTGTGAGGGATTGCTTTATGAATTGACTAACCGCAGCAATTTTGACAATGGAAAAAAACCATTTTGAAAGAAAGAGGCTTGACTGCCATGCTAATATGGTAACAGATCTGCCACAGTTACTGATAACACCTGCAGTGCTGATGCAGGACTTGGAAAACATTACCCTCTTAATGTGTCACCAATTTTGTTACAGATATACCTAATGAAATAACCTGGGATTTAATGTTATGCACTGGAGGGATTGCCATAGATGCTAGTGGAGAAAAAGGCAGAGTAGGAGGAAAGGAATTTGGTTCTTCTTACTCCTTCCATGGGAGGGAGCAGGGAATAACTTGCAGGGAAGGACTGGGTGTGTCAAAAGGTCACTTAAAGGAAGAAAATTTGTCCTTGAGTACTTTAGAATTACTTTCTAACGTTCACAGTAGTGGATTTGCTTTTACTTTCATAGGGTATTTCTGATTTTATCTAGTTCTTTATTAGTCATTTATTCTAAGCACTCAAAATGGGAATCTCTTTGGTGGGTCTGCTGAACTCAGGCTTCTAGATTAAGTTAGATTTTTAGGGTCTCTGAAGTTGAAGACAGAGATGTCCAGAAGATGATGTTTCTCTCTTTTGCCACTGATCATAAAGAGACTCCTGATAACCTGCTGCTCCTGGGTAGGTAACTAATTGCATATTAACACAGGTAGGTGTGTTCTACCTTTTGCTGTGTGTGGCCCAGTGCAGCACTGTATGGAGATTACAGCAGCTACTGTGTCCTCTTACTTGTGTGGCATTTGATCTGCTGATCATCCCTGTTTCTTAGTGAATTTGTGTACTTCTGAGAAAAGTCTCTGTTTTATAAGCATTATTGCTAATTCAAACAGTTTTTGAAGACCATGTATGACTGTAATCCACAATGTGAACTGATGTTTCATACAGCTGTACTTTTTACAGTACCTACTAGGTCTTACTAGGTCTTATGGGAGAAAAATTACTGATGTGAAATCAGTAGCTGAAAGGTTTTAAAGTAGGCATATGAATGTAGTAGTAGTCATGGAATACATCTGAAAGTGTTAATCTGTGAAATGGTGCCGTCTGTGGATTGTACAATTGTTTTGCAAGGAGTTGTAGTATGTGAATGTCATGGAAATAAAGTGTAAGTGGAAAGGACGTATGAAGTCATGTGCTTATCAGGTCATGGTGGAGTTCTAGGTTGTTTATGTGGTGCCAGGGAGTATTATTTGTGACTGTCTGGTTACGTTAATTATTATTATTTTTATTTTATTAAATTGCTTTCGAGGCATTAGCATGACTTGCTGAACAGAACTAAATGTGTGAGTTATAATTATTTCTCCAGACAAACATAATTACAAGCTTTGGGACCTATTGGCACAGCAGTAGTTGGTTTATTGTATTTAATGGAAAAGTATAGCTGTGGTTGGAAACCCTGCCCAAGTTGTTCATGGACTGTCTTCACACAAAAACTGTTGACTAGTTACAAGAAGTGTAGTGTCCTAGTGGATTCTAGCACACTACTGTTGTTGCCAGAGTATTTGAAGGGAGAATCTTGTAAGTGAATCCAGAATTTGCAGGTGCTGTGCTTTGGGCAATATTCTTTGCTCTTACAGATGTCATTCTGAAAAGGTCTTGGGGGGTGTTAAGGGCTGCCTGTTGCCATGAACCACAGAGTTGAGGTTTGCTCAATCAAAATATGACTTGGAGAAAAAACATAGTAAGCTTCACGTAGATTTTATTCCACATTAAGGTGTGGTATAGTATTTTTAGGGTAAAGAAAGTTAAAAACTGTAGGGTTTTTTGGTGACACCACTCCTCCCTAAAAAAGACAGATTTTCACTTTGACTCTTTGAAAGTTGCTGAAGAAAAACTGAGGAAAACCACTAACAGAATAATATGGGGCCGATGGGGAATGAGGACAAATTTCTTAACTTTAAGGGTGACAGAGCACTGGACCAGGCTGTCAGGTTGTAGAGTTTCCTCTGGAGATACTCAAAACTTGTCATAACACGATCCTGTGCTACCTGCTCTACATGAACGCGATCTACTAGGGGACTTGGACTAGATGCTCTCCAGAGCTCCCTTTCAAACCCTCCCGTTCTGTGATGATAACCTCAACGAAATGTAAAAGGGAAAAATTGGCATGGTAAAATGAAAATGACCAAAAATCTTTTACCAGCTGATCTCTGTGCCATGTGACTGAGAGTTTTGTCAGTATTGTTTAAGTCCTAGTGACCTGAGAAGTTGTAAGGATTTTGAAAGGCCAGACTAATCTACTGCTGTGTGGTGGCAGTCTGTAAAGAGGACAGCTTGTGTTTAAAATGCAATATGATGATTTGTCTTCTATCATGGGCTTAGATATTCACAATCAGAGGCTTATTTGCCATACAACAATTTTGCTGGGTGCTCTTCATGTATAAAGAGAAGATAGTGTGGGTGTGACACAAGGAAAATTCTTGAAATTTTTAAATGTGGGTTAATGCACTTCCCCAGCCTAAATATCTCGTAAGAGATTGTTATTCTTGAAATATCACTTTACTTGCTGTCTGGTGTCTTGTGAGGACTTTTCCAGTTGGTTCAAGAATTTTTCTTTGTCTGTATAGTTCAGTCAGCTCACATTGGTTGCTTTATAAGACTGGTATTTGAAAAAAATGCTCAGTTTTTGCAGTTTTTACCTTATTTTTCTGTCCCTGAATGGGAGGCTGACTTGGTGGCAGGTGGCTTTATACTTTTGTGTGCATCTGTAAAATGTCTACATGTTAAGCAGAAACAAGTCTGCTTGTTTTATTTTTTAACAGATCTAATTCTGTTGTATTGCTAATCTAAACTGTATTGATTCATGTGACTGAAAATAGCATGAGATGGGCCTCTCTCCTTAATTCACATTGCTAATATTTTTACCTTTATGTAGAGGAATTTAGGTCAGTCTACAGGACAAAAAAAAAAGTTTTATATATTTGATTGCCTTTCCCCCCCTAGTTTTCATTATTTTGGAATTTTATTTCTGTGGTGATTTTGTTGTTTGGTGGGGTCTTTTTGTTGTTTTGTTTTGTTTGTTTATAGTTTTTTTGTTTGTTGTTGTTTTAAAATCAGCTCTTTTCTTTAAATAGCCTGCAAAAACACACATCAGTTCATGCAAGTCATTGAAATAGCCTGTGTTCTGTATGTTGGTTGCACAATGTTTTGGTTGAAATTCTGTTCATCCTCAGTTGGCTGGCTCATAAATAATAGTTCTCTTGTGATGGCAATTAAAAGGGGTGACAGTATGTTGCATCCTGCTATAAACTTTCAATTTGCAATAACACCATTCCATAGGTATAGCACAGCTAATTAAAAAAAAATAAAATGGTATATAATTGACATTAAGTATTATAAAAATTAATTGTTATAAGACTGAATATTATGAATAATGGAAAAAAATGCAGTGCCAGGCTTTTTTTTCTGAATTGTATTTTGCCTGTTTTCAGAACCCTTTCAACTTCAAGAAACTGGAAAGGGAAAAATAAAATTCAGGGAGAGCCACTTGTGATTAATTTAATGCTCTTCCCACTTCGGCATGGCATGACGTTAACTGCTGTGGAAAAATATTTGTTCCCTTTTATGGTATTGCACAGGCATGATGACTCTAGGTGGTTTTCCTTTAGATGCATAATACCAGAAACAGGAGATTTGTTTTATTTGAGTGAAATACGATTTTTAAAGCCTTCTCAGAGTATTAAATACTTGGAACAAAACAGATATTTTTTTAAACCTTCATAATTTTTTTGTGTTTCCAAATCTATTTATTTTTCCCAAAGCATAATAAAAAAGACCCAGAAATAAGTTCAAGGTAGACAGCACTTTAAGAAAAGTAAATGTTTTGGAAATGGAATAAACTAAGAATCTTAGAAATAGATACTAGATTTTAGTACATGACTCCGGCACTGAAGAAAGCTTTGAGCAAAATGTCCAAATTGTAGAAACTCTGCGGAAAGAAGGACTCCAGTACTCAAAACAGGTGAGGTGTGAGCTGCAACCCTGCAGGATCAGGGCATGCATGTTAGAAATGTGCCTTTGCTCGACTTGGGTGCTAGTTCCTTTCTGTCTGGAATACATACATCTCCATATGCTGTCTTTCTTGGAGAACAAGCTGAACTGGAGAGGCTTAGAATTACTTTTGGTGGTGGTGGTGGTTTGGTGGGGTTTTTTGTTAATTTGGAGCAAACCTTACATACTGTCAAGATGTAATGATTCATCTCTGCTAGAATTATAGGGATTTAAATACAAAGGGATGTGGTTTACTGCTTGCACTATTTGTAAAGAAGACTGATAATATCCACCAAGCTTTACAATGCATATCCCTCATGTAGCCTTTGGCTGGCCTGTTCTTTGTTCTGTCCAATTTTGAGAGTAAAATAATAGGAACACTTGCACTTTATCTCCATGATGCATTCTGCATTAAATCTCAAAGCGCAGTCCTCACTAAATCATGTAAATACGTTTTAAAAACACATCCAATCTTTCCAGAAAACTGACAGCAAAAATAAAAGTTATTTAGTCTTCCCACTCCTGTTAGGACTACACAAAGAAAACAACTCTCACAATCAAGTCTCTGTCTAATTCCTTTACCAGAAGCAGAATTACTAAACTGTGCAAACAATGGCCTCAGCCAGTCTGCGTGTCAGCCAAGGGCAGGATTTGGAAAGGTTACAGAGTCATAGGGTAATGTAAGCAACAAAGTCATCTTTCTTATTGTAGTGAGTAGTATAGGAGGTTGCAATGAGACTCATTTACAAACTTGAGTTTGAAATGGGAATATTTAGGAAAATAGTCTAGCTTGTGAGACAAACGAAGGTAACAGGATCACCAACTCAAGCTGATTTTACCCAGATCACAAAAATCACTGAGAATTCAATAATGAAACTTCTTCTATTTATTTTTTCTAAAAAAAAATAAAAATGCTTTGCAACAGGCTCTAATCAAGTACAATAGTTGTAAATGGTGTTCTAAACCTTTACACTTCCAACATCAGTAAGTTGTATTAGACCTCCATTTTGTTTCACAGGTGAACAATAGGTAACTGCTGCAACCAATACAAAGAAACAGAGAAGAATGGGGAAGAAAATAAATTCTGCTTTTCTTATATTACATAAATATTGAATCAAGGAAAACTGAAATAAACCCCAGTTGCTTATGGCAAGTAATTCTGAGCCACTGATCACATGTAATTATTTTCTGGGTTAATTTCTTACTACTTGTCAGCTGCAACAATAAATACCAATAAAGGTTTCCTTTCTCAATGTAGGATGCAGCTGGCAAGTTTACTCATAGCTTTTAGACAAATGTCAGAACAGAAGGCAGGGTTGTTTGGAACCTGTAGTATCCTCATTTATCTTAGAGATGACTTTTTTTTTCTTTATTTTTTTTTCTTGCTTTCAAAATATCTTAGTAATGCAGTAGTGCAATACTTCAAAAGATAAACTGTTTTTCAACAAATCTCATTTTTACAGAGTTGCTTAGATGTAACATTAAAATCAAAGTATTCCACAAAAAATGTCTAGTATTTTATTCAGTTCAACATTAAGTATATATGGGTGTTTTTAACCTACAGTCTGGCAGTGAACAGGATTTTAGATAATTACTCCTCCTTTTTGATAATTTGTGTAGATGCTTCTCAAATATGCTCAGAGTCCTTAGGATTTTCCAGCTGGATAAACTCTGAGCTCAAATTGCTTCTCAGTTTATCTGTTACACAATTACTTTGCATCTTCAAATGGTGAGATCTTCTGTTCTATGCGCTGGCATTCCCTGGCTCCCCAGCAGGGAGCAAAATGACATGTCTGATATTTAAACATGGTGAAGTGAGGTCTCTTAGAAGCTTATTGTCTCACCACTGTGAGACTTGACAATTACTTTGTTGAGTCAGTCTAATGCAGCAATTCCAAATGTCATTTAATAATGATAGGGCTATTTAGATGGAAGTCAGCTTCTTACAGCATGAACATCAAACATTTATACAGTCCAGCCACAGCTTCTTCATAAAAGCAAACTTAATTTGTTACAGAGTAATGCTTCTATGGTGTCTACATTTAATCACATGTAGGCACATTCTCCTATGTTTAATACTAGCTTGGAGCTTTGTCAGCTGTTTTTCCAACAGGCCATTTTATGTGGTGCTTGCTGCCTTCTACAATGGGAAAAACCATGAGAAAAGAAGGGAGAAAACAAATCATTTAGCTTTTATGTCTGTGTACTTTACAAAAGATTATCTACAGATGATTTTTCAAGTGAATCTAGGTAGTTACTTGAGTTTATTTTTTCAGTATTATTCAAATGCAAACAGTTTTTGTAATGGCTTTTTACCTATTAATTTATGTAGAAGTAGATCATGGAGCAGATTCTCCTGGAGGCACTACCGAGACAGAAGAATAGTGAAGAGGTGATTTGGAACAGTCAGCATGGCTTCACCAAGGGCAAATCCTGCCTGACAAACCTGCTGGCCTTCTATGAACAGGTCACAACATTAATAGATGAGGGGAGAGCAACTGATGTCATTTACCTGGACCTGAGCAAAGCCTTTGACACTGTCCCACACCACATCCTGGTCTCCAAACTGGTGACACATGGGTTTGATGGGTGGACCACAAGATGGATAAAGAACTGGCTTCATGGCTGCACACAAAGAGTGGCTGTCAGTGGCTCCATGTCCCAGTAGAGGCCAGTGACAAGCAGAGTCCCTCAGGGATCAGTCCTGGGACCACCCTTGTTCAACATCTTTGTTGGTGACATGGACAGAGGCATTGAGTGCACCCTCATCAAGTTTGCTGATGACACCAAGCTGTGTGGTGCAGCAGACACGCTGGAGGGAAGGGATGGCATCCAGAGGGACCTTGACAGGCTGTAGAGGTGGGCACAAGCCAACCTCATGAGGTTCCACAAGACCAAGTGCAGGGTCCTGCATCTGGGTCGAGGCAATCCCAAGCACAAATACAGGCTGGGCAGTGACTGTCTGGAAAGCAGCCCTGAGGAGAGGGACTTGTGGGTGTTGGTGGACGAGAAGCTCAACATGAGCTGTCAATGTGCACTTGCAGCCCAGAAAGCCAACCAGATCCTGGGCTGCATCAGGAGAAGTGTGGCCAGCAGGTCGAGGGAGGTGATTCTCCCCCTCTGCTCTGGTGAGACCCCACCTGGAGTACTGCATCCAGTTCTGGAGCCCCTATTACAAGAGGGATATGGACATGCTGGAGCGTGTCCAGAGAAGGGCCACCAGGATGACCAGAGGGCTGGAGCACCTCTCCTATGAGGACAGACTGAAAGAGTTGGGGCTGTTCAGTCTGGAGAAGAGAAGGCTCTGAGGTGACCTTATTGTGGCCTTCCAGTATCTGAAGGGAGCCTACAAGAAAGCTGGGGAGGGACTTTTTAGGATATCAGGTAGTGATAGGACTAGGGGGAACGGAACAAAGCTGGAAGTGGGGAGATTCAGACTGGACATGAGGAAGAAGTTCTTTACCAGGAAAGTGGTGAGAGCCTGGAATGGGTTGTCCAGGGAGGTGGTTGAGGCCCCATCCCTGGAGGTGTTTAAGGCCAGCCTGATCAGTGAGGTGTCCCTGCCCATGGCAGAGGGGTTGGAACTAGGTGATCCTTGTGGTCCCTTCCAACCCTGACTGATTCTATGATTCTAAGTGTGTGCCGGGACAACTCATAACTGTGATGTTGGGTTCACCTGCTTTATGGGGACTGCACATTTCCCAGGAAATCAAAATAACAGCTTGTGCAGAAGTCTCATGCTTTGGTTAGAGGTGATACAGATGAAGAGATCAGCAAGTGCTCCATGACTAGGATCTGCAGGAAACACATAAAATAAGTAACCTTCTTCCCCTGCTTACCACTGTCAAAATTTGCATCTTTTAAGATACATTTAGCTTTAGACAGTGAAAGGAATTTAGGACTGAAAATAGTCTTCCCTCCTGTCCCCTGTGTTCTTTGAGGCGATGCTGTGTGTCCTATTCTGTGGTTTCCTATTACTTGCTTGTCCTTGTCCCCTGTGTGTGCACCTCTATGTGCACCATCTGCCCTTCTTCCTCTTTCTTTCTTGGGAGCCCATATTCTGGTGCCTCATTGAAGTCTCTAACGCTTGACAAATGCCACCTGTTCTATATTGCCAGGCCTGTTTCCCCCACCTCCTGCCCAAAAGCCCCTCTGGCTTTCCATGGATGCCAGTTAGGAAGAAATTATCTATGCTGGGACATCAGGAAGGCATCCCAGTCAAATGTCAAGTCAAATGAGGCCTTACTATCTGACTTTATACATCAGCCTAGCAAATTCACCTCTCAGAGGAGGGAGGTGTTGCACACATGTTGAATGTTTACTTTTATATGGGGGTGATTTATTTTTTTTTTCCCTGTGAGGTGAACAGCAACCTTGCATGATGGACATGGTATAAGCCAGTCCAAATGCGTTCTGCTCATGTTGGTAGCTCTTAGCTTGGCTTTAAACTCGGGTCAAGCATTCACACTGTGCTTTGAGATGGAGTTATTTTGCTGATGTATTGGTCATCCTAGTCTGTCATATGCTTACATGTTGTATGGGTGCTCATCCCCTAGTAAACACTAATAGTGGCCTCATTTGTGAGTAGGCATGTTCTTGTGTATAAATGGGTTGGGTGAGTGGGGAGGACAGCAAGGTTAACTGAGAAGGTTGTCCTCATACTTAAATGACAATCTATATGTTGCTGAACTGACCATCTTGACTCTAAAGAACAGCTTTTGGCTTTGTTCCCCACTGAGTAGTAAGATTTATCCTCCAGCTCTGATTCAATGAAGATGGCTTTAAATGCATGGTCTTTTATGCTGTTTCTGAAAGAATCCAGCAAAATGCAGCTGCTCTGGTTCCAAACCTTGTCAGCCACAGCAAATGTAAAATCTTCTGACAAGTTCTTAGCAGTGTCGAGTGGATTTAGATGCTACCAAGCAGTAAGAACAAATGCATTTTCAGATAATTCTGTCAAGTCTGACATTGATGTGTCCTATCAGTTCATTGTCAGATTAGCCCACTGATAGCTTGTTTGGTGAGCTTTTAATGGAAAGGTTGAAACAGGTAATAACCTGAAAAAATGTCTGGCCAGCTTCCTGGAGCTTTGTGTCTGGTGCTGCATCATGGCCACAACCTGTGCTGTTTACAGCAAAATAACACAGTGACTCATCACACCACTGACTTACACACATTGCGGGGTAAGTCAGAGCTAGCCTGAAAATACTCAAAAGTTGCAGTGTTCAGACATAAACACACTCTGCTGTCTTGAGGCTGGTGGAAAAGGCTGTGACCTGCTGTTGCAGCTCAATAGATGAGAGGGCAGCACTGCTCTGGGATTGTCAGCTGCCGTGGGCCATTTTATGTCTTCCTCTTTCTAAAAGGCAGAAAATGACATACAGACAGCCTTGGTACTGAACACAGCCACCCTGGTGTGATTCTGCAAGGCAGCTAGCTTTAAGGAAACAAGTCACCTGAAGCACCTGCTCTCCTGCTATTATCGTCCCTTGTTGTTTTTAAAATCTTGGTAACCTTTAGCTGTGTGGATACACAGAGCTCTAGGAGTGAATACACATTCTCCAGGAAGGCCTAGATGTGTGAATCTGAGTCTCTGATATGCAATCTACTTTTTTTTTGAAGCAGAAAATGTAGGTACCTCTACTTAAAAATCAGACTTGACACAGTTGGGATTATATATTGAGAGATGAATTTATTTAGCCTGAGGACAGCAAGAGAGGATTAGGTATTTTAATTCCATTCCCTAGACTGTACAGAGTGCTGACACTTGTTTGGCTTGGAGATGATGACCTATACATTGAAATGATTAGTGTGTGCAGTGAATTTTTTAACATGTCCTACTGAAAAAAAAGTGCTGTCTCAAAAAAGAAAGCACATTTTTCGTGGGACATAATAGTACTCATAGGAAATCAGGAGCATTATTGCTCAAACGGACATGCAGTTTATGAATTACTCTCACAGATCACGAAATGTGAGACCTATCTTGTCAAGGTAGATGGATGATGATTTTCAATGTTCTATCAAGCGGGATGACTTAACAGTGTGCAAAATATATGCCAGTAGGAATTGCTGGTATTTATCATTTCAGAATTGCTACTTCACTGCTAAACTTGAGACGGTAACTTAGCTACCCAGTTTTTAAAACATGCTTGTCAGTTCAGTTTTTCCTGGGAATTCTTAAATGATAAATAAATGAATGTATAGGTGAGGTAAAAAATTACTGCAAAATTGCAGGTGTCTGTTTCTTAGAAGCCCATGTGTTTTGGTTTGTTTCCACTTAAATGTGCAATTGTGCCTTTAAACACAGGACAGTTTTTCCGTTAAACATAAGAGGCCTGAATAGAGATGCCCTCTTGGGCTCAGTTCTGTTGCCTCAACAAGTATGCTACCTGTACAAACACCTGCAATTAAAGTATGCTTTCTTATAATTCATAATATACTTGAATTGAAAATTGGTCAGGAAAGACATTTAGTTTCATTTATTTGGGTGTTTGTTCCAGAATTATGTACTTGGATAAAGGAGAAGGTTGAATAAAAAACAGCAGTAGTGTCCCTTTCAGTTATTCCAGTGTCATTTGACCCATATCTCTAGGACTGTGGTCATGTGAATGTGAAAACTATCAGCTCTTTTAAAGAGAATTCTACTTTGATTTTTGTATTAAACTATGCCATCTTTGTGTTCTTCGTCACACCAACAAAATGGGAACGTGCCACAGCATGGCTGCAGCCATGGCTTCCATATATTATTGTAAGGAGATAGCTGCTGTGGGACTGGAGTCAGTGTCTTGCGATGCTCTTCTACAGCTTTTCTTATTCTCCTCATTACAGTGTTGAACAAGGGCTCAATGTCAGGTGATAGAGGATTCTCCTCAGCTGGATCCTGTGAGAGGTCAAACAGCAATGGAGGGTCATGATGGGTTACACCATCCCCAAAACATGGGCAAATTCCTCTTCCAAAACAGGCCCCAGAGGCTTCTGGTTGGAATACTGGAGTAGCATAATGAGCTTTCCATATGGTGCCACCTGTCAGAGAAGAGCCACATTTGAACAGCTTAACAGCATCAAATCACAGAATCACAGAATCAGTAAGGTTGGAAAAGACCTCAAGGATCATTGAAGTCCAACCTGTCACCCAAGAACTCATGACTACTAAACCATGTCACCAAGTGCCACGTCAGGGGAGGCCCCTACAAGGTTGGTTCATATTTTAAGTTATCTCTTTGTTGTTCCTAGGGCAAGCTTATGTTGTGGTTGCCACATACAGAGGAAAGGCTGTTCTGGGAGCTGGCAGAGATTCAGAATGGCTTTTGTGGCACATGGGTGTACCTGGCTTCTGGGTACATGTAGGTTCATACACACTATGTGGATGGTTAGGTCTAGTATTCTGGGTGAAGAGGGAATCTCTGCTACTTTCTTGTGTCCCTTTAGAATTCTACATATCTTTTAGGGTGAAAACTAGACTATGTAGCCCCCAGTTTCTGGGTGCAGGTTCTGGTAGGTGGTTCTTTGGTTGGCTCTGTACAACTGAGCCAAGAGCACATGAGCAAAAACCCATCACAGCTCATTTCCATGCTCACTTTCCAGCACACTTTCAAATAGAGTGGTGATAGCAGGCGATGAACACTGTGAAATCTGGAGCCTAGTTTTAAAATCATTATGATAAAGTTTGCAGCTTTAGCACTTGTAACTCCATCAAGCTCTCATAATGACCACTGGATAAGCACGGATATTTAACTTGCAATGAAGAAATGACAAATGACTATGACTAAATCTGAATGCAGTCCAACAGGAGATTGTCCTTCTTCCTCACTCCTCCTTTTTCCCCTGTTCCTGACCCTGCATTTACAAATCACTACACTGAACTCAGAGGCAAGGATGTGCCCAACAAGTAGACAGCAATTAAATACTATGTCTGACAGAGAGAAGAAGAAGAAAGGGAGCATTAAACACTTGGAGTCACTTCTGCAATACTGAGCATAAATAACTGACAACTGCATTGTCCTTACATGGCATTTTCTTTTTGGTTCAATGGAATCAATGGAATTAATTGTCTTTCCTTCTATTGCCTCTAGAGCTGTTGTTCACAACTGGGAGTTTGAAGCTTTATTCTTCTCTTTCTCATGTCACTGCTTCTAGAATATAATTTGGTAATTAAAAAAAAATTAAAATTTCTTAAAAGGTGGGGAGGAACAATAATCTTCTAGCTTAAAATCTCCAGCTGCTAGGTGGCTGGCTATGTATCTATTTCCACATCAAGGTTTCCATGTCCTGCTAAGCCAGGCTACAGCATTTCTGTGGAGGGACGATGTCTCAATGTTCTGAAATGTTTTGGAATAATACATGTAGAAATGTTACAGATTTTAGACATCTCAGTTTCTGAAACTGAGATAAAAGATGCAGGAGGTGGATTTATTAAAGGAAATGGGCTCACTTCATGATGGCTTGCAAAGGGCAAGTATTCCTTAGGTCTCTTTGGGTGTGTGCTTTGCTCCACATTCTTCTATTTTTCCCTGTCTTGTGGCTAAACCAGCATTTATCTCATGACAAAAACACAAGCATTCTCTGTAACATCAGGGTCTACCGAGCATGGAATTTGGGTCTTGGGTCTGTTGGTTGGGGAGCATTACTTGTTAGGAGTTAAATAAGTACACTTTGGGCCATGTGCATTTTTCAGATTAGCTGGCTCTAGTCAGAGTGTTATTCTGACAGTGCTAAAATGACCGTTTAACAGATAAATATGAGGTGGGCAGGTAGACTTACCTAGCCTATACATAGGAGTTATTTTGTGATTAGTGTTCAGAAAAAAATGAACTAAATAGTCGCTCTTTTCCATAAACAGTTGAGCTGAACTTCCTGTAACTTGCACACTATAGGGCAGCTCAAAGAAGTGAATGCTGAGTGTCTGAGGAGGATTTTTTGATTCTGCAAAATTTTAACATTTGCTTTTTACAGCTGCAGATAGTTAGTGTGATTGCAGAGAGCCAGCTCCTTGTTAGTTCACTGGGAAGGATACAGTGAGGCTAATGGCAATAAACCTGTGTTGGTGAGCTGAGTAGACAGCTGGGTTACAGAGTGATCAAAAAAAACAAAAAGGTGGTAGGAATCAGTGCTGATGGAAGCAGCAGGGCTTTCAGTCATCTCCAAGAGGCAAAGAAGGATATGCAATTTGCTGCTGAAGCAAAGATGTATGTGAATTTTAGGGCAAGATGTTAATATAGTATAGCCAAAGGAAAGGGAACCTGCTTTTTCAATCCAAACATCTCTCAAACCCATCTGATAACAATCAATCAATTTAACAAGCTGAAATAAATGAACTGTTACTAATAAGCTGTGGTAGAGGAAGGGACTAACATACAGACAGGATTCTTCTGGCTTCAGTGAAAGGCTTAATTGATGAGTCCTGCCTGGATGATATCAAGACACAACAGTTTCATATCTAGCCTGTCCAATAGATAGAAGTAAGTAGATAATAAATATGTAATATGAACATGATAGACTTCTCTAAAAAGTCTGTCAGCCCAGTCAGAAGTAACGGCTGTTGAAGCAAATAATCAGAATTTCTGGCTTGGCTGAAAGTTGAGCATACAGTAATATTTGATTAGCCAGTCTTTCATGGGCTGGGTATCCCATGGTTTCCAATCCCCCTGCCATGAGCAGTTGTGGTTCAGTGGGAAAAAAAAAAAAAAGTAGAAAGGCAGACATAGGAGATCTGCTCTGCATTTGGCTTCACAGGAACACAAAACGCAACAAAATACACTTTGCATCTGCATGTTGTATCACTGTCTCTCTTACAGTTAGTGTGCCCTATTAGAAACTGACATGTAAAGCAGAACACTTATTGAAGGCTTGATATTAATGCTGGGGGTGTCTGTCTGTGATTTATTGGGGGCTAACTCTTGTTTGGTCCTGTCTACACAACATCTTTTAGTGATCAGAACATGTCAGTAATGATCTTGGAACCTATTTCACAGTTTAATTTCATCTGAAATCATGATCATCAATGCAACCACTACACAATGCAACCCAAAGCATAATGAGTTGGTATGCTCGAGAGGGGTTTACTTCAAAAGCACGCTTCCAACCTAAACCAAAACTGTAACATAGACACACACAGCCTAGAAGAAAAAGAGTTGAAAGCTAGGTGAGGGGAACAGCAGTCCTTTAACCTGAAAAGCAGTTCTTCAAATGCATCCCCCAGTGGACTATGTATTTAACCTTTCAGTAGGTAAGCGTGTTTTCTGCAGAAGTCACTGCAGACAAAGCTTTCTGCCCAGAAGCTGTCCAGGAAAAAAAATACATATTAAACACATATTGTCAGCTCTAGCTTCCTGATCTTCTGAGTATTGGATATGTGGAGAGAGACATTCGAAGTGTTGACTCATGTTTCTGCAACACGTATACTTATGGGTTCCATGCACAGTGCTCCTTGGGGCATGGGCCATGCCTCACTCTGATGGTGTCCATTAGCTCAAACCTCAGCTCCGGGGCTCAGGGGGGAGCACCAGCTGTGGCAATACTTTGGAAATCAAGCCCCTGCACATTGAGGGTGCCCGGCAAGGGCTCCTGGTGCTGTAAGTCTTGCCGGCCCCGGGGTCGTCTCCCTTTAACGAGCACCCAGAGCTGCGCGTGCAACTCTCAGCCTGAGGGGCTGGCCGCGCTCCCTCTGCACGCCCACAGAAGAGAGTAGTTTTTCACAGAAGGCACCCCAAGATGTGAGAATGAAAAGCGGAGTGGCTAACTGCGCCGAAGAGCCAGGAAGATTTAGTTCATTTCCTATAAGCTTACAGTTTGAAGCATTCCGTTCGCTCGAATGCGAGCGCTGCTGCCGCTTGCTGGGCAGCGAGGCGGCGGCTGAGGCGGTTTGCCGGTGGCGGTTGGCAGCAGTGCCGCGCTGCCCCCTAGCGGCAGCTTCCTCTGCCGGATGCCTTTTGAGGGGCTAGTGGCCCCGCGGCGCAGCTGTGCGTCCGCGCACTCAACCCCCAGACGCTCAGGCCTGCTCCCGTCCTGGCGCGAGGGGAGGGTTTGGGTGGGGAAAAGCCGTGTGTTTTGGGAGCTGAATGCTACACAACAGCACGCCTGCAGCGTTTCCCTGCTGAGCATTTCTTTCCTTTACTGTCCTACTCCTCCCTACAGCACTTAGCAGAGAAGGAGCACATCTCTGTTGTTGTGGGGTTTTGTCTATGTTTTAATCATCTTAATAAAAAAGAGACTATGGCAGAAATGGCAGGAGATAACCCTTAACCACAACTGGTTGTTTTGAGTGTTAGGTTATGGGGTTGGTTCAACTAATTTTTATTTATTGTTACTGCAGGGGCCATATTTCCACAGAAAGAGCAAAGATGCAGAGTGATTTACACATGTCACTTAGAGATGATGTATTTTGATTGTTCTGTTTTCCAAACCGAGAAAGGAGTTGAGTCCTGGTCTCCTCAGATAAGCTTTTTGTTAATACAACTAAAATGTTGGCCATGAGCACTTTAAGTATGGTTCCCTCACTGGGTTTCACCTTGTTTCATGGCCACAGTGCTATCAGGTCATCCAAATCTGCAATTTGGGAAACGCAGCAAGGCAGATTGAACTGCTGAGACCAGGCCCACTTGCTTGTGGCTGTGACAGTCACCAGCACTGCAGTAGTTCTGCCCAGCTGCAGCAGACCTGGTAGGGTTGTGAAGGCCTTACCACTGCTGAGCTACAAGGCAGATTAACAGTTGCAGCACTCTCCATTTTCTTTCTTTAATTTTCTTGTTTTTGTTTCATGATTGTTTTGTTTGTGGGTTGGGTATTTTTGTTTATTTGTTTGGGTTTTTTTGGTTGGTTTCTTGGTTGGGTTTGTTTGTTTGCTTTGGGGGATTTGTTTGTTTTGGTGGGTTTTTTTCCTTTTAGAAGAAACTATTACTTTCCTAGTTCTTAGACAAAGAAAGTAATCAGCAACTGGTCTCTAGATAAAAGTAAAGACAAAGGTTGCCAAAGAGAAAACAAAACAACCAACCAAGCAAATGAAAACCCCCAACCAACCAAAAACTCACCAAAACCCCAAGCCCCAACAACAACAACAAAAACCACCACAAAAATCATAGTTTGAAGATGCACTACCCCATGGAAGAACTGCATCTATGGAAAACCCTTGCACTTAGCATTTTCTACCATATAGCTCTTTGATCAATGTGAAAGTTGTTCTAGATGTCACTTTGAAATCATTAGTTCCACACGTACTTTATGGCTTGTATAGCATACACACTTTTCCTTGAATGAAGTACCCAGATTTATTTTTGAGGATCAAAAATTTAATCCCAAAATTCCACTGAAGCACCTGGCATCATATCCTCATACTTAGTCCTTATTACCTTTTGTTCATGTTTCTTGGCAGCCAAAACCAGTGAGTTCCTTCCCAGGAGCCATGCTTCTGTTAAATGTGGCATGACAACAAAGGTGTTGACCTCAAGGTTAAACTGGCATGACTAAAAGTTTGGTGTTGCAAATATTTGTTCATGCCAACAAGACAGACAGCCATGTTCTCAGCCATTATCCTGATACTTTTTTATGTGTGTGTGTAGCTAGAGGAACAGAGAAGTCAATTTTGAAATATTTAAATATTTGCAAGTATGAGTTCACTGAGCAAGTACATTCTTAGCTTGTTATTATCTACACATGATACTGTCATTGTATCAGAAAGTATCATAATGAAAATGTAAACCAGCAGGAGAGAGATCACCCAGTTAACACTCTAACATAAGAAGGAGTTGCTGTTGGCCTGCCTAAGGTTATCTCAATCCAGTCAGCTCCCAAAGTGCTTTTCCAAGTCAGCTCCTTGTCAAGATAGCAGCTGAACGTGGACAGCTGCTGATGGTAGAATGCCCTAGTAATTGTAACTACTATCTAGCTGCAGTCTCACCAGAACTCTGTAACTTTTCTTTCAATTCACAAATAGGGAAACCAAACCAAAAAATTAAAGTGGCTTGTTCAAGTCTCTAAAATATGAGCTAAGTTGGCATAGCCTGCACCTTCGACTTCTGCTTTTTTTTCCAGCTTCATGGAATGAAAAATATTGAACAACTGAGCCCTGCAGCACCACAAATCCATCAACTTTACAGTTACTGTCACATCATCTGGTCACAGAAGGTACAATTCATCTCTACTAACTATAATATGACGGTGTTTTTTTTATTCAAGATGATCTGTCTCAGCTCTCTTTTCAAGTTAGTGGAGTGAAACAGGTATGATTGATCTCTCCAGTTGTGCTCATTAGAAGGAGGTGAATCACACCCTGTAAATATCTGCGTTTCTTCAGTGACTACAGAAAAAAAAGCTCAGCTCCAGGCACCTGGGTTTGGTCACACACATGCTGTCCCCCATTCTGAGCAGAAACAGGGACACAACTACCTGTCACTGGCCTGTTCTTTTTGATGCTGTAATCGATAGTGACGTCAGCAAAGATGGGGTGCTTGCTAAAAGCTCAGAAAAGCATTACAGCTGCAGTCAGCCTGCCTAATACTGCACCTGAAAAAATGAAGCAAATAAGAGAGGGCTACTGAAAACAGATGAACTACTGCTTAAGACAAGGACATTACGTATGCAGTTCCTATTCTTCGCTCTTACACTAAAGCTAATCCAATGCTTTCACAGACAAAGCAATGAAAAGACTGCAATGACAGGGAGATACTTAAGGCTATGCTACCCAGGAAGCAAAACCCTTCATCTCAGGCAAGGCAGGAGGATAGCTGACTATGAAACCTTTCTGCATCTTGCAGAAGAAGTGTGCATGTGAAGAATAAACGTACTCCAGATACATGTATGCATGATTTACATGATACTCTCATTTCTGATCTGCAAAAAGCAGGATGTTTATACTCACTGTCCTTTTGGTGCCACCTCACTGCATGCAGAAACACACCACAGTAGTGAAACACGAACTCGTGCCCAGAGTGCTGAACCTTCCCCTGCAGCAAAGGCAGCAAGTTGTGCCCGTCAATTACCCTGATGGAGAGGATGGGAGTTGTCAGACAGCAGAAGAATTTCAGACTGCAGCTGGAGCATGAGCAGCACTCACTCTCCATGTATGCAGCATTAGGATTTCAGATGTAATTTCTAAACCAAGCTAATGTTTAGCTAATGAGCCCTGGGATTTTTAATTGCATGGATGGGTGGAGACCAGTGATTAGCAGTCACTAGCAGTTATTTTCACTTACAGGTAGTTCAGACATCCTGCCTGTGGGGATAAGGTACCATTACTGTAATTCTCATGGAAGTAAGCAATAACCATAGTGAAGGCATGGTTCACAGCTTTTCATTTCCTTTTATGAAAGATGACCTGACTATTGGATGAGGGAAAGGCTGTGGATATTGTCTGCCTAGACTTCAGAAAAGTCTATGACACTGTTCCCCACAGAATTCTTGTGGACAAACTGTCTGCTCATGGCTTGGGTGAGCACAGGCTCTGCTGGATAAAGTCCTGGCTGGGCGAAAGGGCCCAAAGAGTGGTGGTCAGTGGAGTTAAATCCAGCTGGTGGCCAGTCACAAGTGGTGTGCCTCAGGGTTCAGTCTTGGGACCACTTCTGTTTAACATCTTTATTGATGACCTTGATGAAGACATAGAGTGTGTCAGCAGTAAGTTTGAAGATGACACCAAATTAGGTGGGAGTGCTGATCTGCACAAGGGTAGGGACTTGGATAGATTGGATCAATGGGCCAGAGTTAATGGGATGAGCTTCAACAAGGCCAAATGCCAAGTCCTGCACTTGGGTCACAACAACCCCAAGCAACACTACAGGCTTGGGAAGGGTGGCTGGAAAGCTGTCTGGCAGAAAGGGACCTGGGGTTTCTAATCAACAAGCAACTGAATATGAGCAAGCAGTGTGCCCAGGTGGCCAAGAAGGTCAATGGCATCCTGGATTGTATTAGATGTGCTGTATCTGGCAGGAATAGGGAGGGGATTGTCCCCTTGTACTCAACTCTGGTGAGGCCACACCTCGAGTATTGTGTCTACTTTTGAGATGTCAAGGTCCTGGAGCGAGTGCAGAGGAGAGCAACAAAGCTGGTGAAGGGCCTGGAGAATAAATCTTGTGAAGATCACTGAAGGAGCTGGGGCTGTTTAGTTTGAAAAAGAGGAGGCTGAGGGGAGACCTCATTGCTCTCTACAACTACCTGAAAAGACATTGTAGAGAGGCTGGTGCTGGTCTTTTCTCACAGGTAATTAGTGATAGAACAAAAGGGAATGGCCTCAAGATGTGACTGGGTAGGTTTAGACTGGACATTAGGAAAAAAAATTTCATGGAAAAAGTGGTCAGGCATTGGAATGGGCTGCCCAGGGAGGTGGTTGAGTCACCAACCCTGGATGAGTTTTAAAGGTCATGTGGATGTGGTGCTTGGGCATATGCTTTAGGGGTGAACCTCATAGAGTAAGGTTATCAGTTGGACTTGGTGATCCTGAGGGTCTTTTCCAACCTGAATGTTTCTGTGACTCTGTGATTTTGTTCCCTGAAATGGAAGTTACCGAGAAATCTGTGAGCTCAAGGATTCATACAGAAAAAGAAGGGTGATTAACTGCATTGACTATCAACTGGTTTTAATTACATGTCACTGGTACTTCTGTGCCTTTTGCTCAAATGGCTTAGACATTCATGCTCTCTTGTGTTCTTTAGAGGAGTCTAATATAGATGCTAGAAATTGTTTACTACTGAGGAAGCTACTTCTCCATTACTGGCAGCCAAATGTAGTCCATATGTAATTTGTTCCATCTTTCCTACTCATAAAGAATCAGGCTTCCTACTCTTGGAAAGAGCCTGTCCTAGTACTCTGACAGAGGCAACCAGCTTTGCAAGTATCTGTGGATTTTGCATAAAAACTACAATTGAAATCAGTGGTTGTGTTTGTGTGGGTTTTATTCTGTTCTGTTTTTTTGAGTCATCCCAAATGAACCAGATGGCCTTTTAGTGGTAAGAAAAATGAAGTAGCTGAATGACTCTCAATAAAACATACTGTTTTCTTTTGCCTTTTCCACATAAGCAGACAAGATGGGGAATGCTACACACAAAGCTAGAAAATTCCTTGGTTAAGAAACAAACAGAATCTAACCTGTGGCTGTTAGGATGCATGACGTGCATAGTCAGCATCTATCTAAAGCAAGGGAAGCAAGTATGGTTTATGAAGCCACCTTTGTACCTGTCCTTAGGCACTGCCCCTCCAGCCAGGTGAACCACTGTTGGGAAAATGTCCATGAGGCTTGTCAGTTCATTGATAACTGTCCCTGCAGGCAACACTCCTGGCCATCTAACTATTCCTGGGACACGAATCCCTCCTTCCCAGCCTCCCATTCCTTTTCCACCTGTTAGACAAAGGGGAGAAAAAGTACAAAGAAAAAAAAATAGATGTTTATTATGCATGCATAATAAAAGATTTAAAAACTTTTAAAACTGGAGATCAGTAGAATGAGTACAATGCAAAGTCTGTTCTTAAAAAAAAAAGTATTAGCAACATTTTTATTTTACACTCCTTTCTAGAATGGTACATATAGCAACCCACTATAAAGTATTTTTGGCAGAAGAGGAAAAATTCCATCCTCTGACATTCTGATCCATAACTTGAATTGATTGTCATGTCTGTGAATAATGTCCACTCTCTAGTAACATATGTAAGAAAAAAAATCAGTTACAAATAAAAAGCAAAATCTGACTTTGTGGTTGCAGCCCTACTTGGTGCCAGAGGAAGAAGTACCAGAGGGCCAGCTTGGTGGTCAGACAGCTCATAAACAGAAGCAGCAGGATCATGATAAAATTAATTGCAGTCCTGGAGGGCAAGTGAGGAGAATTAGGATAATGTTTGATAGTCCTTTCGAAGTTTACAGTCCCAGGGATGCTCTGAGGTAGTCCCAAATGGAAGAGTGCAGAATTTGTACAGTAAACCAAGGATTGCTCTGAAAATGCTGCACTGATGAAGACTTCCCACCTACATTTCTGTTGAAGTTATGAGGCAATCCAGAGAGTGTTTCTTAACTTGGTTTCTCTTGCATTCCATCAGTCTTCTAAATTCTCTCCTCCATGCATTGTCTCTCTTACAAGTCAAAATATTCATTATTATGAATAGTGTTTCAAAGTGAGAACCATTAATTAATTACAGATACAAATTCTAGATGCTGAGGATAGGGATATTAATGAAACTCCAATTTGTGGGTCCAGTTAGAAAACAAAAATTTCAAAATGTTGAAGCTCTGGTACCTGTATGACCTTTGCTCTGTTATTCCTCCTATCAAGGGCAGAAATGACAAGGTTTTGCTGGAAAGTGCTGTAAGAAAACTGGCAAACAAAACTTAAAACTAGCTCATTAGCTCATCAGCAGCTGAATTGTAGTTTAAAACAGCCTCTGGCTTTGCTAAGTAACGCCAGGCTTTGCTATGGAGCTGTCAGCTAAATTGTAGTTTAAAACAGCCTCTGGCTTTGCTAAGTAACGCCAGGCTTTGCTATGGAGCTCTCATCTTAGTTACAGCTGAGAGGTAAGGTTCCAGAGGCTGATTTTAAAGGCTGACAGGGTGGCATGACAGATTATAAGGACAAGTCCAGATGCTTGTGCAATAATCTGTGCTAGGTAAAACAATGGTATCTTGTGCTTTGTTATTCACCTGCAGCTGTTCTCATTATGCATATGTGTACTTTATCTGTCTTCCTGTTATTAATATCCTCTTAGAAGTAACAGCAGTGAGTTCTACAGATATTTATGAATTAAAAAAAATATTTGCAAAAAATTGATAAATTGCTGGTTAGTTTCACTGGGATGTCCCCTGTCTGCTCTGTGTGAAGTTAAATGGGAATGCCTTTCTGTTATTACTATCTAAACTGATACTCTATCCCTTCTTGCCTCCTCTTTAGGCAGGCATGATTTCATCATTGTCCCCTCATGCTGAAATATCTGCCTAATCACATCCACCTTTCCTCTCCAGACTGCTGTTACTAACATACTCGTGTTAGCCCAGTAGAAGTGAATTTCCTAGGTTATGTTTTGAGCTATTCATGTGAGCCCCTGTAATTTTTGCTTCTGTTGCTGATATAGAAACTTCATACACAGCACTGAGGGCTAATTTAGCATCGAGGCCTGTTCCTGAATGAGATCCCAGCTGTATCAAACATTGCTTGTGTGGCTCATTAAGTAACTTATTACTAGGCAATGTGCATTTTGATGCTGAGTAAAGGTCAAGGCACTTGAATCTTCTTCTATAGTTTCCTATAAGTCATGGGGGCAGTTCTCAGGATTCATTACACAGTAAGTGCCAAGCTGCCCAAGCTGTCACAGTACCTTTTGAAGCCTTAGAGTCTGGAGGGAGCACATACAAGAGATACTACAAATCTTAATTCTGTAGACCTTCTGACACTGTGTTCTAAGACAGCCGTATAAAAGGTCTAGAAGCATCTATATGATAAATGAGACACTGGAAAACTCTATAAGAGAAAAGAATAATCATGATATCTGCCAGTGCTGACAAAAATAATTGTCTAGTGTGAAAAATAGAAGTGTTTCAAGTAAGACTCCAAACAGTGCATTCTGTATCTGTGTCAGTGAAGCTCAGTTTGGACATTAGGAAAAGGTCCTTCATTGAGAATGGCTGATCACTGGTAATAGTCTTCCCAGTGAAGTAGTCATGGCTCATCTGGATGATGCTCTTAGTCATATGGTTTAGTTTTAGGTAGTTCTGCAAGGAACAGGGAGTGGGACTTCATTATCCTCATGGGTGCTTTCCCACTCGAGATATTCAATGATTCTATGATACTACAGCATTTTAAATAGTGCTTTGGTTTATGGATTAGATTGTATGATTAGAATATTTAAAGACAATGTGAAACTGGGAGGGAGTACAAGTATACTGGAGGAGTCTGCAGAAAGGATGAACAAGGGGGACCATAACAGACATAGACTGTTGCAAACAGGAAAGGAAGAGTCTTTGCTCTGTGGATTGGTGAATAGGGCAAGATCTGCTGCTTAAACTGCAGCAAGGAAGTCCAAAGTAAGTAGAAGGAAAAAGTCTTCAGTAAAATAAAAATGGAATATCTGAGTAATCACTGAAGGTCTTTAAGAATAGGTTAGCCAATATAGTCATGAGGAGTAATTTTAGTGAAACTGATCCTGTCTAGGGGGCTGAAAGCTGCCCTGGATTTACTCCAGCCCTACAATCCAAGAGTATCAACCCAGCATATATTTTAGTAGATATAGTCTATCTGGACATATTTTATTCCACATTTTTCTTTTTAGGAAGTCTGCTACCAGAATTTTACCTTTATAGATCCCATTCCATCCACCCAACTGAGCATTTCCTCTGCGAGCCTCCAAGAATCCTCCATGATCAGATGCAAAATAAATGAATGTGTTATTCTTCAAGCCTTCTTTCTCAATAACACCCAGAAGCCTGCCTATATATAAAGCAAAACAACATAATTATGTCCAGATTTGCAGTCAGACTTTTTAGGTCTTTACTGAATTTTCAGTGAATTTTCAGTCTTTCCATTTAGCTAAATGAGTTCTGAATTACCAAAACAATGCAAGAATAATCCTGCATTATAGAAATAATAAGAGCCCAATGGAAGGCTGCTGAATGTGTCCAAAATTTTTGTGGTGTCTATAAAACCAGGAAAATAAAAAATAAAACCAATTGGAAAATCATTTACATGAATGATACTTCTGTTCAAGCTACTCAGAATACTCTGTCAGCTTTATGATATAAATTCTCCAAGTTAAGTAATATTTTACTGTGTATTTAAGCTTTTGAAGCATCTTGAAAAACTTAAACAATAGTGCTGCCTAGTTTTCTAATCGTAGAAAAAAGTTTTCTAATCACAGAAAAAAGTTTTCTTATCATAGAAAACTGCTATGTCTCATCAGAAATTGAGCAGGGACTCTGAGATGAGGTTGCATACTATCAACAAAAATAATCATCTCCTGATGTCAGTGGTAAAAGCTTCATAGACTGTAATTCAAACCTAACTTCATAAGGAATGTTTTTGATACTGATAGCATTAAATGCTTATACAGAATACGATTTATCTTTGATTGCTTTTCCTCATCACCTTCTGCACCAAATAAAATTTTCCAAGAGCAGCACCCATAGCTACGTAAGCAGCAGCAAAAGCTGAAGTATGTGAGGATAAAGCATAAACCACTGCTCAGCTCTTTTGTTAAATCTCTTTTCTCATCTGGTTTGGCCTATACAAAGCAAGTTCCTTACACCATTGGACTGTTATTCAGCTCTACTTGTGTAGCCTGTGCCTGAAGGTGGCCGGTGACAAAAAATTGTAAGGAGAGCATGGCAGAGTCTTTTGGTTCAACTGGATCATGCGGTAGTTCTCAGCCTTTCCAACAGAAGCAGTCAGGCTCCCCTCAAAATATAATTTTGTAAACATGGTTATTGGAAAAAGAAAAGATTCTGGGATCAGTTCTTGGCCTGAGTAGGAGGTGAATGCTTTGTCAATAGGGTCTTCACTTTTGACTAAATACAAAGAGTGGCTATGTCCTGCCTCCCACTGAAGATGAAAGAAAGGACTAAGCAAGGCTTAGGTCTAAATCTAGGCTCTGAATGTCCTTTTAGTTTAAAGACATAACTGGCACTTGGAGCTGAGATTTAGACCTAAGTGACTCTTCATGATAATACCGACTTCATACAATTTATTAAGTGACATTCCATAGCTTTTAGGTTGGCCTTTTGGCTTGGAAGGAATTCTGGTTTCTGCTCCAAGGATTATTCTTCGATGTAAATCAACAAGTGCAAAAAACAGCCACTATGTAATGTAATATTCAGGAGCTGCACGGCTTGTCTTCTGAGACTAAACAGAGGTGGAGAATGTCACACATTCTGATTAACATGATCAAGCACATATCTGATTATTTGATTGCATTTGACAATGCATCACAGAAGTGTGTCAATTAAAGAACAAATAAAAGTTTGATGTTTCACTTCAGAAAGAAAGAAAAAAAAAAGATGTGTGGTGATGGTATGGCAATCTCAGTAGCTAACTGTGTGTTTAAGACAAGTTCACTGATTTCTGACATGTAAAAAAGGAGTTCTTGCATTCAACCCTTTATTTTTATTTCTGCATTCAAACAAATTATTTTTTTCAAGAAGCCCACTCACCCACCATCCAGTCCATTTCCTCTACATTATCTCCATATAGGCCATGCCTACTTCTTCCCTGAAACTTCTCTGTAGTAATGAGAGGGGTGTGAACATGTAAAAGGGAAAAAAAGAGAAGAAATGGGCTATGCTTGTTTCTGAAATAAAAGAAAACAACAGAAAACAATAGTCACTTCTCTGCAAACTGTCACTCAGTCCAAATGTAACAGTGGTATTGTAGTCACTATCTCAATTAAAATTATTATTTTGGTCTATTTCTTTTTTCATCTTTGCAATTTTGGGGTTTTGGGAGACAGAGGAGATAAAAACTCAAAGATTTTGTGGCTTGTTTTTTTTTTTTTCATTAAGACCAAAATGGGCCCTTTCTTTTTCTGCTTCTGAAGTTCACAGCCAAAAGATTGGCACACTCTCAGGAGCAAGGAGAACAGGACTTCTTTAAAGCTTAACATGGATGCCACTGAGCATCTGAGATGTCCCCATCGAAGACAGAGATATGACACTGCACCCACAAGGAAATCATATCCCTTTAACATCAGGCCAGGCAGGATATCCCATGAACCTGAGATTGGCTTTATTCAAAGTTTTACAGAATAAATTTATTTTAGCTTCAATTTCTCTTAAAAAACCAAACAAGTAACACCTAAACTCTGACAGCAACAGTCTAATCTTATTCAAGAATGTGCTAGACTTGACACATGAACACTTATAAAGACTTAGTGGCATGTTTGATTCCAGCTGAGGCTACTGATAGTATTGTAAATGTAAGACACCTCTGGGAAACAAACATTCACTGTTACCTTCTTCCTGTTTGCAAAATATTAATGTCAGATGACACTTTTTATGGCAGTCGATACATCAGGCTAAGATCATTTTTCTCTTCAAACTGGCAGGAGACCCAGCCCTTGGCCAGCACCCCTTTTATTGGAAGAATAAAACATAAACACACAAAATAGTCAACCTCCTTTTCCTGAGGAGCTGACTAGCTATGTACAAGATGAAGCACAGGTAGCAAAATGCTAGAAAACAACAAGTTACTGGCCACCATCAGGATGGATAATTCAGTATGCCAGCCAGCTAACTTAGCGGTGTCTGACACAGTAACCACTTTAAAATGCAGTGTAATTTTTGTTTGTTACCTTTCAATGAATGAAACTGCCTCTTTCAGCATATTAGAAGTAGTTTTTTCTAGATTCATTGGTTGTTCAGTGATATCATAGTTTCTCATTAAGATACAGTTCCAGTATTTGGTGAAGCCATAGCTGGAGAACCAGGAGATGAAATACAGGAGACCGCAGATAGCCAGACACATGATTATTTTCCATTTTACTGAGAATAAATTGGTGAGTTTTCCAATCAAAAGAGTAAGCACTGCAAAGATGACCACCTGTGTGTAAAGCCAATATGTATCTTGTAAGGACTTGGCCAGTTCAGGGTCATCTGTGCCTTGACACTCGTTCAAAAGGGTAAAAGGCATGCCGTAAAAATAATCAAATCCATGATTTAAAGGATGGTGGCAGTGATCACGACGGGATCTGCAGTTCACACCCATATGCCACTTCCCTGAAAATATAAACCAAAGATGTAAAATCCAACATCATTACACTTGCCTGTTTGCACCTGTATTTCTAATAGGTTGGCTGCACTCCTCAGCTAAGGCGCAGCCACGGGAGGACCTGGTGTGGAATGGGGCAGACTCTTAGGGAGCAACCATGCGTTGGCATTTTATCTGCCTAGAACAGCTGGGTTTCCTCACCTATCTGTTAAAATTCCACAGAGGGCAACGGGCCAGCTCAGGTGCTTCCCTGAATAGTAACAAATAGGGTTGCAATGCTAGTTGCTTATTATTTTTCACATGATAAAGTACCCATTCATTAATGGGTTTGCTTATGGAGAGAAACTCTTGTGACAGAAGAAACAGCAAAGTACAAAAATATGAACTAATTTACATACAAGTTCTAATTGACCTTCACAGTCCAAGAACAAATCTGAAGAAGAAGGTATACATACTGGCTCTGTGTGTCTATATTCATCCTAAAACGAGTAGTAAAAATAGGCCATTCCACTTATCCAGTACAACTGGACACATCAGAATGACATACACTGAAAATTAACCTTAGTGAAGTCATAGTACAGAGCAATGTAATTATCCTGACATTGACAGACAGACAGTCTATAACCATGGGCTTAGGGACTATTAGCTGGACAAATAACTTGTGAGAACAGCCAGCTAGCTCTGTGCTCATGTGTATAAATATAGTTTACACTACAAGTTATGCCAGACTGCAGTGAGCTAGAGAAAGTTTGTCCCTTTGCACAGGCTTGTGTGCAATAAGTACATCACTAAGACTCAATTCAATTTAGGAACCCAGTGATACCTCAATGGGCTAGAGCAAAGCAGTGGTGTGAAACTCACAGTAATTACAATGAAGCACATGATGCCTTTGACTACATCGAAAGGAGTTTAAAAATGAGAGGTATTTGAAAGACATATCCTTTAATCAGTGCTCAGGCTAAAAGATAGCAAAAAGTTAATAGAATTTTCTTTCTTGAACATGTATTCTGATCCAAAATCCACTGACATCAACAGGACTCTCTCAGCCTTTTTTGCAGAAAATGAAGGTACTCATAGAGTTTCAACTGTGGTAGTAAGCAGGATGCATACCTAACAGAAAACCTAGCCACCAGGTATAACTAAGACCACCATGGTGCCTGGGTACCAACTGGCAGACAACTTTTTATTGTTTTAATAGATCAGTGAATACTTCTATTGGTTCTTCCTAAAGCAGTCTGTACTGGGTAAACAAGATTCTTTCCTTTTACTTCTGTTTGCCGTGTACATCTGTGCATTCCATACATCCTCATTTTGGATTTACCAGGTGTGTTGCACTGACATTGAGACTTGTGGGTGACATTCTAAAAGCCCTGTTGTTTCAGATAGTTGTGCATATAAGAAACTCTAATTTAACTAATCCTAGATGTTCTGACAAACAAAAATATGTACAAAAGTAGCCTTATTCAAATAACAAGCAATGGAGGGGTGGCAGGTTGCTATGTTCCATACCTACAAGTGCTGTAGAATAACCTTGCTGGTGCAGTATTCTGGCAAAAGTAGTTTCATTTGGTGGGAGCCCACCAGAACATCCGTTCCAAAACAGAACCCGCCGTTGAGTGCTGGATGCCATGCCTGGGGAAGAGTAATAGTCTTTAAAATAAACCAAACCAGATTTTCAAAAATCGTCATAGGAGATTTTCAGTCTTCTTAGATTGTTCTTTCTAATGAGTGGGAGTCAGTTGCCTAAGCCTAGTGTCTTTTTTATAAGCCATTTAGTATGCCCTGGGATACTCTGACTGACCCCTAGATGGATGCATCCTCCAACTCCCTTGTCATTATCTGCTAAGCCAATACAGATGCTTCAGCTATGCTGGGGTATCTACAAATGGCACTAAGATGGATATCAGGCAACCTTTTACAAGCAAAGTTCTATCAAAATCTAATGTATAAAAGAAGGGGGTGGGGGAAATGAAAGGTTTATATAGCACAAAATGTTTTCAGAGTCGGGGTACACACTTCTGAAACGTACAGTTCGTGATTACGTTTCTCATTTAGCAAGTCAGAATCATAATAGAGGAGCTACACTGCTTATTACTGCTCTAAGCAGTGCCTGACATTTTCTGTCTTGAATTTACATGGTTGAAGTCTGTTTTAAAACATGAGAACTACTGAGATAGTTGAGAACTATTTCACAGTCTGACACCGTTCACTATGAAAACCTTTGCAGGGATATTAAAAATATTGCACTTCACTTAATATAATATTAATACCACTGAATATACAATATTTACACAATTTTCTTCTTTATATTTCTACCTCTGGGTACTTTCTGCTGTTTGGATTGTCATCTTCTTCTGTTGTCATTAAGCTACATTAAATGTGCTTTATGTGGGGATGTTTCCATAGAAATTAATCACTACTCTAGCCATCTTTATTCTTGTCTGTCTCACAGAGACCCCAAATCCTGAGATTAACTAGTCTGTAAAATGGTTTACTTAAGGGGATTTTTAATAGCAATAATGGTTAGACAAACTCCAGTGAACCAATAGAGAGCAGCCCAACCTGATCTGATGGGGTATCTGCCAGTCAGGAAAGCTGCTCTGCTTGGAGTACAGACAGCAGCTGCAGCAATGTGCTGAGTAAGTCTCACTCCTTCTTCTGCCAGGCCATCAATGTTTGGGGTCCTAAAGAGAAAAATCCCATCTCTGATAAAAATATATTACACAGAAGTTCATGGTGTCCCCCTACTCTTAATTTTGTCAAGGACATCACCATCAAATTTACAAAACTCTCTGTTTATCTGCAGCTTAACTAGGAAAGCCCTGTGCTATGTATTTTTTAAAATACCTTGTCTCCTTAGAAATGAATTTTCCATGGATACATGTTTATTATTGACAACTAAAAAGGTAAAAAAATAAAGAAAAAAATAGGTATTTCAAGTGTAGTCCATATTCTGCCTGTTGTATAAGGGAAGGGTTTACATAAAGGTGGGGGCACTTTGAGTTTGTGACTGTGATGTGGCAATTTTTTTTTTCTTTATTCCTCTTTGTCCAGTGACAGGACTAGGCTGAGGTGTGCTGTAGTATCTCTTTGAATACAAAGAGACGTTCTACTAAACTCTCTTTATCTCAAGTCACAGGGCTTTGTGGTTTTACATTTCCTCCTGATTCTCATCACCATTCCACTGTGTATGTGTGTGTGTTTGTGTGTGTGTATGTGTGTGTGTGTGTATTTGTGTGTGTACGGGGGCGGTTGTGTGAGGTGGTATGTGGAGTTCTGCTGCTGTCTGGGCCTGAATCACAGTAATATGCACAATCAATCTATATACAGCTTGGTAACTACATCACATAGACAGAACTTTCATTTCAAAATAACTCTACTAGAGTTGTCAGCTGATATTAAATCCTAATCTCAGTCTTTGATATTTTAATCCTTGAGTTGTGAAAATTTATAATTTATACACATGCCTAGGAAATACAGTGCATGGACACATTTGTGACTGTATATACTGAAAAAAGTTGCTCAAGCATGCCTGTATAATTATAATTTCAGTAGGAATTACTGTAGAATATTTATACTTAGTTAAAATAATGTAAAAATTATCTAGAAGAATTACACCATTAATAATGACTTTTCCAGTACTTTTCCAGTCATCAGTGTTGCAGAAGGAAGGGATAATTTATTTTGTAGAATACATTCTTACCTTATTGTATCATTGCCATAGCATCCCACATCTCCAATCCCAAGATCATCAGCCAGTATTAGTAAAAAATTGGGTTTTGAAGGATTTGATACAGAGGATCTTGGAAACAAGTATAAAATTAGCCAAATGCTTAGGCAGATCCTGAAATGACAAGTAAAGAGGTAATACTACAAAAGCATATGTACACTTTGCAATAGACTTTGAACTAGTATTAAAGTTTATGACAGCTCAGTATAGATGTAAACAGCTGCCAAACACTGTCAGCAGATGGAGCTCCTGAATATTTAGAAAAGTCCTTACGTTTTCTAAAACCAGTAGCATTTTTCTTTTACTCACATAAGAATTCTGTGTGTGCATTTCTGTGTTGTGATTTCACTGATCTTAGCAGATGTTTCCAGTAGAAAGAGTGGTTGGATGCATTCAAGTCTCCTGAAGTACCCCTTGCACAGGGGTGTAGGACATTACTATTGAGGCTCCTGGAATGAGCGGGACAGGAACATGGAGGTGGCTGAAGTGGAGGTACACTGGATATGAACGCAATAGCTTGACTATTGCACTCACTGCTCCTGGTGCTGCACATAGCACCTGGAAAGTGCTCCTTCACTCATGGGACCATCTGCAAAAGCAAGGCTGCAGCAACAGGCTTAACCTTGGTTATTCTCCTAGAAGACCTTAAGAACACCTTAGCAGATGTCTTAGTTGCTCAGAGTGTTGGCAAAAGGCTGCTCACTGATGTTCACCTGAAGCAAAATACATATGCTAGAACACATGTACTGACTACTAGTTCATTAACAGATACTGCAATGTGACATATGCATAGTAAACATACTATACTCCTAATCTTTCATGTGCTATAAAACTAGGGTAAAATGCCTTGAAATACCAATAGATCTAAACCTTCACTAGGTGCCCTTATTTTCTCAATGAGTTTTGGGGGCCTGGGGTGGGAGAGATCTGTTTACATTATCTTAAGCATAACACTTAAAAGACAGTCAGCAGATGTCTTACCATTGTTTTGCCTGGTAAACTTCACGGTTTCCCCATGCATGAAAAAGGTACATAGCTGGTCACATAAATTCTGATGAAAAAAGTGAAACAAGGAAATCAGAGCGCAGTAGCCCTGGTGATCTTGTCTGTGAGGTTGTTCATGAATTTCCCTGCATTACCAGATTAATATTGCCATTGCTTGTGGCTGGCTACAGCAGAGGAGGACTGAACTATTACAGTTTGATTATACAGTCCCTACATTCCTGAACTTTTTCTTTGCAGAGCCCTGTTGAACTGATATTGCAAGTGTGTCGGTGTGAGCTGAAATTCCCCCCCCACCAACAATAACCAGGCTAGCCCAGTCTGGAAGCAAATGAAAAGCTGTATTTACAAGCAGAGCCTAAAATCTACAATGAAATGCAATGAATATGTACAAATATACAAAATTCACAACATTCACAAATATATACAATCAACAGAAAAAGCACAATCGATCTCCCTTTGCTTCCCCCCAAGGGGACCCTCCCAAAGGGGCCTCCCTCTCCCAGGAGCTTCCCCCCCAGACCCCCCTGGACAGAGAAGCACAGTTAGTTAAGCAGAAAGTTGTTAACTTAGCTGCCAAGGTCAGTACGTGTTATCTTCAGCCAGAAGAGAAGAAGAAAACAGCAGCCAGACAGCCCAGCAACTGCCCCCACTGCCAAACGCAGAATGTGCCGAATGCCTACTTTGTTTTGGGTAATAGTTCTTAAACATTTCTATCTATCCAATGGAAGTGTTTAGAACAATCGTTATTTTGTTTTCTTACACCCAATAGTGACTTATTTACATTCTTTCACTTTCTCTGTTTTGAACTTTGCAAGGAAAAATTAAAAAGACAGTTACAAACCACCACAGTCCACCCCTTCTAAACAATTCCATTGGCTGCTACTACCATTTATCTAATCTAAAATAATATCTACAACAATAGGTGAATAAAGACCATAGTCCATTCCGGCTATTTCAGATGTAGATGATTCAAAAGAGTCAAATCACAGGAAAAACAGCAAACAGCTTGTTTCCTCGCAGATGGAGCGAAGAAAGGAACAGGGACTCTCAGGTGACTCAGGGCTCTCATGGTTCGTGCACCGTAGATCTCATGAACTCTCCTCTTGGGCGCGATGCTGTATCTGCACAACACTCTGAATTTAACCTCTCTCAGCCAAAGTTAGATTTCTTTGTGGAATACACTGAATTTCACCATTTTCTTGCATCACCCAATAGGTGTGACCAGGACCTTCAGCAGAAACCACCCCTCGGACAGGTTTGGCCTCTCCTGAAGGAGAAAATACCCAAACAGTTTTGCCTAACAGATTCTTTTCTCTGATAACAGGAACTCTATCACCTTCTTCCTTTCGCAACAAATCTGATTGGGCAGGTCCAGCTTGATTCACTGAACCTCTACTATTCACCAACCAGGTTGCTTGTGCTAAATGTTTCTCCCAGTTTTTCAAAGATCCACCCCCCATGGCTTTGAGAGTGGTTTTCAGCAAACCGTTGTAGCGTTCGATCTTCCCTGCAGCTGGTGCATAGTAGGGAATGTGGAATATCCACTCGATGCCGTGCTCTTTGGCCCAGTTTTTTACAAGATTGTTCTTGAAATGAGTTCCATTGTCCGACTCAATCCTCTCTGGAGTTCCGTGTCTCCACAGGATTTGTCTCTCCAGGCCAAGAATGGTGTTACGTGCAGTTGCATGAGGAACTGGATAAGTTTCCAGCCATCCAGTGCTTGCCTCTACCATAGTCAGCACATACTGCTTACCAGATCGAGAACGAGGTAGAGTGATGTAGTCAATCTGCCAGGCTTCACCATACTTGTACTTGGACCATCGGTCACCGTACCACAAGGGCTTGATCCGCTTTGCCTGCTTAATAGCAGCACAAATGTCACAGTCATGGATGACTTGTGTGATAGCATCCATGGAAATGTCAATGGATCTGTCACGAGCCCATCGGTAGGGTTGCATCTCTGCCTTGATGTCCTGACGAGTCATGGGCCCACCGAGCTAAGAACAGCTCACCTCGGTGTTTCCAGTCAAGATCAGGATCAGGATCAGAGTTTGTGTCCACCTGGGAAACTCTTGCAGCTAGATCTGCCTGATGGTTGTGTTGTTGTTCCTCAGTAGCTTTGCTCTTAGGAATGTGAGCATCGATGTGTCTCACTTTCACTGGGATTCTCTCAATGCGAGCAGCAATGTCTTGCCACAGATCTGCAGCCCAGATTGGCTTTCCTTTCCTCTGCCAGCCATTCTTCTTCCAGTCTTTCAGCCAACCCCACAAGGCATTGGCTACCATCCACGAGTCAGTGTAGAGATAAAGCTTTGGCCATCTCTCACGTTCAGCTATGTTAAGAGCTAGCTGGACAGCTTTTACCTCTGCGAATTGACTGGATTCTCCTTCTCCATCTCTCGCTTCTGCAACTCTGCGCGTTGGACTCCACACTGCAGATTTCCATCTTCGCTTGTTCCCAACCAGACGACAGGAACCGTCTGTGAACAAAGCATATCTCTTTTCATCATCAGACAGATCACTGTAAGGAGGAGCTTCCTCAGCACGAGTTACTCTCTCCTCTGGAGGTTTAGCACAGCTTGTGCCTTCTGGCCAGTTTGTGATCACCTCCACCAAACCAGGCCTTTCGAGATTTCCCATTCGAGCTCTCTGTGTTATCAGAGCCATCCACTTAGACCAGGTAGCATCTGTTGCATGATGTGGTGAAGAACCTTTGCCTTTGAACATCCAATTCAGAACTGGCAATCTAGGAGCTAGAAGAAGTTGTGACTCAGTTCCAATCACTTCAGAAGCAGCTTTCACTCCTTCATAAGCAGCTAAAATCTCTTTCTCTGTTGGAGTGTAGTTTGCCTCTGAGCCTCTGTAGCCACGACCCCAGAAACCAAGAGGACGTCCTCGTGTCTCCCCTGGAGCTCTTTGCCATAAGCACCAGGTTGGACCATTGTCACTCGCGGCCGTGTACAGAATGTTCTTAATGTCTGGACCAGTTCGGACAGGTCCCAGACCCATCGCTTGGACTACCTCTCGCTTGATCTGGTCAAAGGCTGCTTGTTGCTCAGGACCCCATTGGAAACTGTTTCTCTTTCGAGTCACATCATATAGAGGTTTCACAATCTGACTGTATCCAGGAATGTGCAGTCTCCAAAATCCCACTATGCCTAAGAAACGCAGAGTTTCTTTCTTGTTGATGGGATTTGCCATGGTGGAGACTCTGTTTATCACATCCATTGGGATGTGACGGCGACCATCTTGCCACCGCACTCCCAGAAACCGGATTTCTCTGGCAGGTCCTTTCACCTTGTCTCGCTTGATAGCGAAACCAGCTTGCAAGAGAATGTCAATGATTTTGTTACCTTTCTCGAAGACTTCTTCAGCAGTCTCACCCCAGACGATGATGTCATCGATGAACTGAATGTGTTCTGGAGCTCCACCTTTCTCCAAAGCATCATGGATCACTGCATGGCAGATGGTTGAACTGTGAATCCACCCCTGGGGCAAACGATTGAATGTGTACTGAATGCCTCTCCAGGTGAAAGCAAACTGAGGCCTGCATTCCTCTGCTATGGGAATAGAGAAGAAAGCATTAGCAATGTCTATGGTAGCATACCATTTGGCCTGCTTGGATTCCAGCTCATATTGGAGTTCCATCATGTCTGGTACAGCTGCACTCATGGGTGGAGTTACTTCATTCAAGGCACGGAAATCAACTGTCAGACGCCACTCTCCATTCTGCTTTCTCACAGGCCAGATTGGACTGTTGAAAGGTGAATGAGTTTTGCTGATGACCTTCTGACTCTCCAACTGACGAATCAAGTTTTGAATGGGCACCAAAGAGTCACGGTTGGTTCTGTATTGTCTGTGATGCACAGTTTGAGAAGCAACCGGCAGCTTTACATCCTCTATCTCATGTTGTCCCACAACTGCAGATTCATCTGAAAGCTCAGGTCTAATGGACAACTTCAATTTTCCTCCATCAATTTCTACAGTTGCTATTCCAAAAGCCCATTTGTAACCCTTAGGGTCTTTAAAACGCCCTTCTCTCAGAAAGTCAATTCCCAAAATACAAGGTGCATTAGGACCTGTTACAATAGTGTGTTTCTTCCACTGCTTCCCAGTTAAACTTATATCAACCTCTATCTTAAACAACTCTTGAGATCCACCAGTGACTCCCTGAATAGTTATAGATTCTCCCCCTTGATAATTTGATGGTATTATGGTGCACTGAGCTCCTGTGTCAACCAAGGCCCTGTACTTCTGAAATTTTGAAGTGCCAGGCCACTGGATGTACACATCCCAATAGATTCTGTTATCTCCATTATCCCTTACCTCCCCCTGGCGGAAGGCAGGGCACCCCTAATGGTGGGGATTACCTCCACATGTACAGCCTGGCACAACGTCCAGCACCAGAATTAGGATCACTGTTGGAGCTATCAGAGTTGTTCTGGGAAACTGAGGAAGTGACAGCTACCCTCCTGGTATTGCTACCTCGGGATCTGCCCCTCTGCAGCTCCCGTAACCTCTTGAAAAGATCAGAAGTTGGTTGACCATCCCATCTGTTCATGTTCTCACCAAACTGATCACGCAGAGTTATCCAGATACTGCCACGTGATTGCCTCTGCTGTCTGTTTTGGTTTGACCTATTCTGGAATGGCCTTCTTGGAGCACGTCTGTTTCTGACAGCTGAAACTTGTATCCATCTGGAGGAAGAGGAATTAGAATCATCCCCCTTCATCAAGTTGGATATGGAGGTTTTAAGTTCCTCCTTCAGCTCTTTCATGCAATTCTTCATTTCTCCAGACAAAGTTTCAATGGCTGAAACCAAAGAAGTACGTGCAAGACTATCCTCCAACTGCCTCATTTGGTCAGTGAAATGGCCAACAGTAGGAGGTGCTCCACCATAATTTCTTGCCACAATCCTGCTTGCCAGAATAGTAGCATAATTAGGAGGAGCAAGCTTAATGAGCTTTTTGGCAAGGCCTGTTCCAACAGGAATTTCATCAGGATTCAGAGTCTTATGATCTCCATACATTACTTCTCTCACAGCAAATTCTCTCAGACGCTTGATTCCCTCAGCTATTGTGGTCCAAGGCTTAGGGTTCCATGGTAAATCATCTCTGCTGGGGTACCTCAGCGAGACTGCCAGTAGGAGGCGTGCCCACAGAGAAACTTTACCAATGCACTTGCCTAGATGCCTGTCTATGCCTGTATCCTTTGAGAGCATCCCCAACTGAGAGGCCGACTTGTCGCCTACCACCAATGCTGGGGCTCCCATATCAAAACACCTGGCTAGCCAAGACAGGACTGGCTCATTATCTCCTCTGATGTAATCCTTCCTCACATGTCTAATTTCCTGTCTGGGTGCATTAGCTGACTGTATGTCATCCTCATCCTCATCATCATCATCATCCTGAGGTTGCTGTCCCCATAATCCTATTTTAATCCTCCGCTGAATTTCCTTGAGTTCAGAGGCACTACCAGGAGTTGCTAATCTACCAGGGTCTACATCCTGACCTACATCTCCATCATCCATGTGGGGTCTCAAGAGGTCTACCAGAGTTTTAAGGCTAACCCTCTCTTCCTCATCAGAAGGATCTTTCTTGAGAGAGGGACCCTGAGTAGAAGGACCCTCATCTCCATCTGCACCATCTCCTGCAGCATCTGCATCTCCTCCTGCAGCTCCTTTACGCTTTCTGGTTACAGTGGCCACCAAATTTACTGGCTTGGTTTTCACATTCACAGCAGAGTTGGAAGAGCAAGTAGCCTTATGTCTTTCTTGATACAGTGCTATCAGTAGCCATATGATTATTCCAAGAAGCAACAAAATTAAGATTAAGGCTAGTACAAGATATCTAGGGTACCACTGGTTCCAAAGACCCTCTGTAGTTGTAAGAGGAGTAACAAACTCATATGTGTCTGCTAGCAGATCCATAGTTGAGTTACCATAGCTTCTTAGCCCAATAAGACCATAACAGAATTCACCAACATTCAGTAACTTGTTCTTAACCCAAAGAAACGACTTATATGCCACATATCTCACAATCTTGTCTATCATGCAGGAAACAGCCCATCTGTAGACAATCACACTGATAACAGAGGAAATAAAATTACTCAAAATCCAAAACAGCTTCATTTTGCTTCCTAATCTGAGCAGAAATAAATCAAACAACTATCGAGCCCCACGTTGGGCGCCAAAAATAAAAAGTGTGTCGGTGTGAGCTGAAATTCCCCCCCCACCAACAATAACCAGGCTAGCCCAGTCTGGAAGCAAATGAAAAGCTGTATTTACAAGCAGAGCCTAAAATCTACAATGAAATGCAATGAATATGTACAAATATACAAAATTCACAACATTCACAAATATATACAATCAACAGAAAAAGCACAATCGATCTCCCTTTGCTTCCCCCCAAGGGGACCCTCCCAAAGGGGCCTCCCTCTCCCAGGAGCTTCCCCCCCAGACCCCCCTGGACAGAGAAGCACAGTTAGTTAAGCAGAAAGTTGTTAACTTAGCTGCCAAGGTCAGTACGTGTTATCTTCAGCCAGAAGAGAAGAAGAAAACAGCAGCCAGACAGCCCAGCAACTGCCCCCACTGCCGAACGCAGAATGTGCCGAATGCCTACTTTGTTTTGGGTAATAGTTCTTAAACATTTCTATCTATCCAATGGAAGTGTTTAGAACAATCGTTATTTTGTTTTCTTACACCCAATAGTGACTTATTTACATTCTTTCACTTTCTCTGTTCTGAACTTTGCAAGGAAAAATTAAAAAGACAGTTTCAAACTATCACAGTAAGGCAGAAAGAGCACTTCTGAGGACAGGTGAGGTCAGAGAGCACAGTGTGCAGTTTCACAAGACCTAAACTGTTCCCAGCTGCACATATCTTCATGAGTTAAATGGCCAAGTCTTTAAACAAGCGTTAAAGGTGCCAGTTGCTCAATACATGCACAGAACTGTTGGTGTCCACTGAAAGGAAGGCTTTCACCATTTTATAGACAAGGTAATGATAAGTAGAACTAGTATCACACTTTTAATTTAACCTCAAGTTATCTTTTAAGGTCCAGGAAAAAAATCTAACCCTTACTGTGTGCTTAGAAACTACAAAAAATGTCTCAAAAGGAAGCCATACTGGGAACTAACATTTGGAGTGCAATTCTTAGGGAAGGCACCGTAATGTTCTTGATTTTGGAAGCCATCTAGTACATACAAGGACGTGTTTCTATCTGTGTGTTACTAAAAACTATCCAGACACATTAATACCATTATTTCCATAAAGGATTTCAAAGCTATTTATAAATTGAACAGGCAAGGTTTTCTACCTGCCAACTCTATGCAAACAACTTGGACTTTAGAAATCCAGAAGTAATCTTTAAGTTTCTAAATCTATTTTGTTTGATAGGGCAAATTTTATTAGTTGAAGCAGTTTCCTATGCTTGCTGAAGTAGAGAGCACATCTAGTTGCATTAGACAAAGAATGACTTGGGAAATGCACTCCTGGTGAATGGCCACAGATCTGCATAAAGTGTTGCACTGGAATCATGCAAACAGTCATGAAGAAGTATACAGCAAACTGGTTCTGTCAAGGACTGGCACACACTTGTCTTCATGTTGTACACTGAAATAAACTAGAGAGTCACTCATTCCTTTGTTGTGAAAAGAGATACAAATTTGAAATATTCCACGCATGCAAAATTTCTGCTTTTCCATGATTCTTTCCATTCCAAACCAGCACAAGAACAAAGATGTTGTTAGCTATTAAGGAACAGATTGAAGCTAGTAAGAATACTTACTTTCAATAACAACTAGAGGCATGTTTCTAAACAGAAGTCACTTCTAAACACAGAGAACTGAAAAGTGCCATCTTGACTAAAGGAAAATTTGTGCAATGTTTTGTTGTTGTTATTGCTTGTTTGTTTGGGTGGTTGGTGGTTTGTTTGTTGGTTTTTTTTTTTTTTCTTTTTCAAAATCAGCATGTTCTCCAGTGGGAAAATAGAGCGTTTTCTTAGAGAATTTTTTTCTCTCTTTTTGGTACACAACAGTATTACAGTTTCCTTGGGTGTCTGAGGAATACTAAATGAGCCAGTGCATTTCTAATGATGAGCCAAAAATTCTGAGGCAGTCCCTCAGAATCAAAGCCTGGCAGTATTTTCTCGAAAGCGTTGGTGAACTATGACCCCAAAGAGCTGAGATGACAATCAGGAAAGTTTACAAAGTCATTAACATGCAAGAAGGAAAACCCAACAACGGCTTTGGTCCTTATCTATAATGAGAATGTCTCTAGAGTGCTTTACCAGAGAGAGAGTTATGCCTTCCCGGCAACTGGTAGGCAGCATTGTGGTTAAAGGGCTTAAACCAAAACCACTCCAACAAAAACGTTTTCAGCCTGTGCTGAGTAGCTAAGGAACATCACAGCCCTGGTGAGCTTAGTGGAGCAAAGGGACCGGACAGATCTGGACATCTGACAAACCTTGATTTCCCATGGGATTGGGAAGATTGATAATCTTTCCAAGCGGATACAACTCTGCTGCCTTCTACTTTTGCCCCACAGGCTCTTGTGGCACAGCTAGCTGAACACAGCAGGCACATTGGTATTTAGACAGACTTTGTACAGCCTCTTAGGAAAGCTGTGAATTTTTGAACAGGGGAGTTGCAGTGGTGATATTAAAAGATATTTGACTCTTAATAGCACTAGCAGTGGCATGATTACAGTTAGTGCTTCCTGATTTACTGGAAGCCATTTTAGGAACACTAACCTTGCTAAAAAAAAGATGACCAGAAATATCAAACTTGTTTTTTAAAAAAAAAAAAAAAATATATATATATAATCACAGCAGTTTACATATGCGTATTTGTATGTCTCCATTAGGGGCTGATTCTTTCTGAAAGCAGAGCTCTCACTGACATTGCTAGTAGTGCTATGAACTCAGTACTGTGCCCTAGGGCTTGTCCAGATTCCTTAGCTGTTAAGTGAAAAATCAACTTAATCCATAAATCTAACATCAGCCTCTAGAAATCAGCAGTTACTTACAGAAATGTGACAAACCATCAGATAGTAATTCCATCTGTAAGGCAGTATACCACAATAAATGATTAATTTAAAAAGGCCAGTCCCTTTTAACAATGTGGAAAACAAACCCTTGTCTCAAATATTCTTCTTGCTCTGATATCCCTCTTGCTCCTTGGTGTGCTGAGCAGTCCTGATCCTCTAAGACGAGCGTGGGAGGAAGCATGCTGGGACTTGTTCCTTTTCCTCTTACTCCCCCCTCCCCCTATCTCCAGCTCAGAAACCTCCTGGGATTCCTGCCAGCAACCACTAGCAAACTGGCACAGCCATGCAGGTTTTTCATGAATTCCAGGCAGAGTACAAAGTCCTTATTCTCGAAATACTGTCACAACATGGATACTGCCTTTGCTAGACACCCCATCCAGTTAATTCTGTACAGATTTGTATGAAGCCTGTCACTGCTCTATTTCAGTGCCTCAGAAGAGGTGCACAGCACTCAGAGCCCCAGGATTTGTTTCTCCCACTCTACTTTTCCAGCCTTCTAGGCCAGATACAGGACTTGTCCTCCTTTTTTTTTTTTTTTTTCCCTGCCATGATGTCTTTTCATATTCATGGCATTTTCAGAAAAGGTAAGCCTGCTTGTACAGAAGATATTAACTGCCCTTTCTTAAACCCCAAAAACTGAAAGTCTAGTATTACTCCCCTCTAACACTCACACTTCTCTCTTCTATTAATTTGTTGACATTTGAGTTCTTCAAGTTTCCTGAATACAGAGAAAACAGGACTCAATGAGTTGGAAAGATGAAGCAGCTTGAACTATCATATGTGTATAATACATGGCAGGGATAATCACAATTGGAAGCAGGTTTTATTTATTGACCTTCCTGCAGTTGTTTTTTATAAGGTTTCAAATTGGACTACTTTACCTCTATTCTACTTATTTTGTATGGTTATTTAACAGCTTGCAATGCTTTGGGTACAAAGTTATTTCTTGAAAAAAAATATATTTCTCAAAAATTTCATCATGCTTTGGGGAAATTGGCTCTTCAAAAGTTGCCAAAGACGTAATTATCAATTTCCATCTGTCTTTGACCCAAATTATGACTGAAGAAAACTGTTAGCCTTTCTAAGATGTTTAGATGCAATCACATGCTGTTGCTGGCATGACTAAAATCAGCCAACTGAAATAAAAATCCAGCAAACCTCAACCCAACAACGTCCCCATCTTTAGAATTTTACTTAATAACAAAATGGTATCTCGAAGCAGATGAAGCACTCTGCTAGCACAGACCTTGTTCCTCACCACTACCTTACTGACCCAATACAGAGGTAACAGCTGTGATTTCTTATTATCTTCAATAGAACTAAGCTTTAAACCAAAACCTTTTTTTACTTTTTTTTTTCATAAAAAGACCTTTGTAACAATGAAGGCAAAAGGAGATGATTTTTACCTCTGCATTTTGAGCTCTGCAGTATTTCCTCTTCATATGCTGCTTTTTCACTGTACCTAAGCACAGGAAGCTGCTGTTTACTCATTGCTGCATGAAAGTAAATTCTCTGCCAGCAAACTCTCAACTTTTGAGTCATTGTAGCTTTGTACTGCCACTTTCTCTCTAGATTGTTATAAGAGAGTATATTATAAGAGTATTCTTATAAGAGAGATTCTTATAAGCCTGAGTATTAAAAATAAACATTAGCATTCATATAGTTCCTTCTTCCTTTGACAGGTTTTTAGAGTGAAGTTATAGCAGTGAAGAACATAAATATTGAAATGACAAACCAAGAAATTTGTGAAATTGATTCTATGTCATGATTGTGGGGAAAAAAAAGACTATCAGATAAAAAGAAGATAGCTAATAAACTAAACTGGTTGAGCAAGTAAAATGTTTGCAGTGGTATTCCTTAGGGGTAGGATCATGATAAAAACCAAACTAAAACGTGTTTCCATTTACTCACATCAGCCTGGAAGTTCATTAGAATTCTACCAGCACGCTTACAATAAACTCTTATAATAAACACTTCATTCATTTCTGCAAACACTCCAGTTATTAATACAGCTAAAAGCCCTCAATTCTTTGCAATTTCATTGCAAACCAGTGCAATCTCTCACTCTCCTTAGAAAGTCTGGCTAGAGACACACAACTGCAGAACAATCCCCAAATGATCACAGGATAAAAAAATTTTCAAGATTCTCAGCTACTGAGGGAATGTGGTGGTTTTAAGGCTATACCTTTAACTTCTTCTCACAAAGTTTGAGCAGAAAGGTGAAAGAATGCAAATAAATCACTATTGGGTGTAAGAAAGAAAAATAATGATTATTCTAAACACTTCCATTGGAGAGATAGAAATGTTTAAGAGTCAGTACTCAAAACAAGGTATGGGCAGTCTTTGTCTGTCTGGTGTTTCTCTTCTGGGCAGTCTGCGTTTCTCTTCTGCACTTAGCTTCGCAGATAACATACTGGCATACTGACCTTGAAAAGCTAACTTTAACAACCTCTTCTGCCAGGGGGGTCTGGGGAAGGCAGGGAAGGAAGAGGCAGGGCCCCTCTGGGGCCAGGGGGCTGTTGTGTTTTTCTGTTAATTGTGCATATTTGTAAATGTTGTGAATAGTGTGTATCTGTACATAGTCATTGCATTTCATTATAGACTGTGGTTTTGCCTGTAAACACAGTTTCATTTAGTTCTGAACTGAGCTAGTCTGGAGTTGTTATTGTGGGAGGGGAACTTCAGCCCACCACACTACAACAGGTAATAAGAATTACATAAGAATAGAATTTCATTACATTTCATTAAGGATCAGGGAATTAAGGTACTCTTACTCGTTAGCTTCTTTAATACATTCCCTTCTGAAATTTCAATCACAACTTATAACTTGAAACTTCAGATAACTGGAAGATCCAGGAAAATTTTGTCCAATGTTAACAAGCGTATTGATCACCAGGCTTGGGAAGATGATTTCACAAGCATCTCCCTACTCCATGTGAAAAGGCTGTAAACCAACCTTTCATTCTATCCCTGCCCAGAATAGAGCAAGCAGGCAGAAGCGGTTATCTGCTTAGAAAATGCACTGGATCAAAGGACCCTGAGGTTTGCCTAGTTATGTGATTTCCAAGTAATTACAGACTCAGCCAGGAAGACCACAGTTCATTAGCTCATGATTTAATGCAACCACATCTATTTCCAGGGCATGGAGATGTCAATGCACTTGGCACACCTGGCCCCAAATCCCCTGGATACAGTGCTTACCTTACCTACTCATTTATGTGAAAGGATCTATCGTGAAGTGCCTTTCACTTAACAGTAATAAAAGTGAATGGAAGAGGAAAAGAGAAATTCTGCCAGCTGATTTTAGAGATATTTGGCAAAAATATAATGAATTTCTCAACTGTTGAGGGCTGCTCAAAGTCAAAGACAGGAAGGCTCTCTGGGGCAGTATTTCACTGACACCTTTGCATTTTGGCTTCAGGTAAGGAAACAGCCACCTCATCATGCTTCTCTGGGACAGCCTCATCTGTGAGATATTTGTGCTTCATCATCTTCTCAGTGGGTACAAGCTTTGTTCTTTTCTTTCCCTACAGTTTTTGTTGTTGTTGCTTTTTTCCTTCTGCCTCTTGCCTCCTAAAAGCAGATGAAATACTTAGAAGATGTTGTATTGTTTGGAGCAATCTCTACATTAATAAATTTTCGAAAAAATCTTGGACCCAGTGAAATAACTGCTTACCCATTATAATTATCAGACAGTTTTTAACTCTTCCTGTTTCATGTGCTCTGTACAGACATTGCTAAATATTAAAATTCTTTAGATTGTGTATTTTAGGTCTTCTTGAAATACGAGGGTTTTTTCCCATTTGACCTTTTGGGAAGGATTTGTATCTGGGGAAAATACAGTCCTTAAATTCCCTTCATATAACTAGTTAATTCTTCAAGGTCATGCTAAAATATTTCCCCTTAGATATCAGTCCAGTGTTGTAGCCTTGTTGCTGCAGCAGCCTGGCAAACGTCGTTTCATTAGCAGGGAGCCCTCCTGACCTAGTGTTCCACTGCAGTGCCGGGTACCCATTTCTGGATGTCATCCCTCACAGAAACAGCTCTGGTTATTCCTGCAGGCCTTTTGCTCTCTGCTAGTGAAGGCGGAGCTGCTCCTGTCAACCTCCGAATCAGCAGCTCAACCTGAAGCCAGCAAAGTTCTTCACAAGGCATAAAGCCAGACGTAGCTTGTGGGCAGTCACATCACATTATCAGTAGTGTGTCAAGTACTTCAGGCAGTCAAGAGTTATATTTCAAAACAAACACTGCTTGGCACCAGTTTTACCATCCAACTGAAAATAAGTCAATGGTGACAGTATATAGTAGGTTTTATTTTCTGCCTTTCTGAGTAACTGTGATAATTTAGTCCCTCTGTTTTTCACTTAAAATGAGAGATAAGAGTTGTATTTCCCTGCATCAGAGGGATGCTGTATCATATGAAGAGAGACAGTTCACCCAACATAGACACTGATGATGCACATAGCTCTCAAAGTAGGCATCTAATTTTCCTATAATGCCTGATGAGAGATGGATATATACAAAATCCTCCTAAAGGTGCCTTAGGTAGTGGGGAATGGATCCAACACTCCATTTTCAGCAGTTTTGTAACTTTCTGCACTGTGTTGGCAACTTTTCTTAGGATACCCTTTGTTCTGACCATTACCATCAAAGGGAATTCCATCAGTTCCATCAGCATTGCTGATAGAAGCAGTGATAGATATCACTGCTTTTGGCATTTCTCCCTATCTATCTCTTTCCATCATAAACGTCTCTCACATTCTACACAATCAGGATAAAACTCTGTCAGGCAGTGGTTCCCATTCAGAGGTTACTTAAAGAAAGTCTGGGCCTCTAGCAGCATATTTTCTCTTTCAGGTTGAGGAAAGAGCTGAATTACCCTGTTCCAATATTTATCAGCTTTTTTAGATCCTCAGCACTACTCACAGAAATTTATGATTTAAGATAGACCTAACCTGACCTGATGGGGTATCTGCCAGTGAGGAAAGCTGCTCTGCTCGGAGTGCAGAGCTGTAGCAATGTGCTAAGTTTCACTCCTTCTCTTGCCAATCAATGTTTGGGGTTCCAAAAAATATTTCAAGTTTAATAAAAGCAAGGTAATCTGAAATTTATTTTAAAAAATTGCCAAGAACAACTGAGCTGCTGCACAGTTTTTCAAGAAGAAAATCTCTTCTTTACATACTCCAGGACTGATATAGTAACAAGTTTGATACTGTGGGTGAAGCGGGTTGTAGCCACTGGAGAATCCATTCTTGGGACACAGCCATAGAGTGTGCTTGACAATACATAAAAGAAACCTAGACATTATTGGTACTGTTTCATTTGAAAATAAATTTGAAATGGAAGGAATTATCTAAGAAAGACTGATATTTTTCTATTCTAGTGCTTCCAATAGATTACTTTTGCCAGCACATTTAGACCCAGAATTTCAAAGCTCATTGAGCCAGAGAACCTCACAGGGTGTCCAAAGCTCTTGGAACCAAGACTTTCTGTTCTGTATTTTTAACATATGCCATTTACTTCAAAATATAGTGGTGTCTTTACACAGGTACATTTGTATGGGAAGCTAGCTCTCCCAGAATAATGAACTTCAACACAATGAAGATTGAAAGAGGTCTCCTCTCTGTCTTCACCACCAGTAGAGGAGGACAGGCTTCCACAAGCACAATCCCATTTCTCTGTACAACCCCACTGACATCATGCAAGAGAGACACATCCAGAACATGCCAACAAAATGTTTGTCTTCCACTTGGTGGAACTTGAGCTGAGGCTTATAAGATGTGGCTCCAATGACCATTCAGTTCTACTTTGCCTTTTTAGTTTTAAAGGCAAGTAATCACTAGTTTTGAAGCACATATTCATATAATAAATTATGTGGATCTGTCCACATAAGTCTGGACTGGAGAAATTTGGAGAAGGCAAACAATTGGATGAGAGATTCTGAAAAAGCACTGGGTGGATAAAGTAAGGCTTAACTATTCATTAAAAGGAATGAAGAAATTCATGCATGAGAAGGAGAGAAAAGGTGTGGGAGGAATTTCCAGAAAGAACTTAAACAAAATGAAAATAGGGTCTGGTTTACTTTGTTATTTTTTTTCTTTCACTGCATACTGTTTACCTAGGACCGATCCTATGTGCATATACACAAGTACTTAAATATACAATTACTGGAGCCTCAGATTAAGAGATTAACAATATTTCTTATTTTATAATTAGGCTTAATTACCCAGTATAGGTGTTCTATAGCATTAAGTACATTGTACTGAGATATTTTTTTATCTTATAACAACTTACATCTCTGATGCTAAGATTATCAGCTAGAAACAAGTACATTTGGTTTAGAGTCCATAGCTGCACTAAGGCCAGACGTGTCCCAGAATAAGCATGAAGTCAGTACCATTAGGAGGTACGTTCTGAAACACAACAAAATAAACAAAATAACTTTTTACATAGGTGACTTTCAAGAGCTGGAGAGTGATGAGGGCAGATCTGAAATATGAAACATAAAACAATGGGAATGTCAGAGGAGGACAGAGTTTTACTGGTTCCACTTCTTCCATCTCTACCACCTACATCAGTTTAGTCAGAGAGGCTGCAGTAGCCTTTCTACATTCTAAGAAGCAAGGACATAGGCAAAGGCTATCATATTTGCCCCAGGAAATTTTGTCTTGAATCAGTTGCAGAAATTCTACAATATACCAAAAACTTCAAAGAGTTGAGAAAAACTAGTGTTTCTAAGTTTCATAAATTCTATGAAATTTCAGGTTATGTTCCCAAGTCACTCTGTTATTTTCTGAATATCTTGTCTCCAGTCAATCAAGCAGTTTTAATTACACTTTGAAGGGGAAAAACTTAAACAACCCTCCCCTCCAACTCAAGAACACTCGAACTTGACACCATCTCCTCTACCACCATTCTAACAGGTCAGCTAGGACCCACACTAGCATCATCTGTATTTAATATCTGCAAACACCAGATTTTTTGCACATACATACCAGACATTTTATACAAATGTCTAGAGTGTTTGAAGCTATCTGTTTGTCCAAGTATTACTGATCAATAATCTTAAAACCTAATCTTGGATTAATTTTTCACTTGGACAGAGTTATCATTGCAATGTATATTAATTTTGCTAGACATGGGGCAAGAGCAACTCTCTAGTGGACTGAGAAAGCTCCTGCAAATCATTCTAGGAGTTGCAGTTCTGGTGTGAAGATGTTTTATACAAAACCATGTTTTTGAAGCAATTAGTAACCATCACTTCTAACAGGAAAACACAACACACAGGGCTTTCTGGAAACAAGACTGAGATCACCCAACTATAAATAAGTAACCAGTAGCTATGAGAATTTAATCAGCCATAGAGCAAAGTTCCAGCTGGGGGTTGTTTGTGCATTCTTCCGCTCAGTTACAACTGTGATTCACAGAGTTGTGATGAAACCTTGCTTTAGAAGCTCTTTGGTTAATTTGCATCTCTATACTTCTATTACTCATTTTAAAGAAAGCAGAATTTTCTATTTGCCAATGTATCTCCTAGGAGTTACAGGACAATTTACCATTATAATGAATCCTTTCAGAGCACAATTCAGTTAGAGCACAATTCAGAGACAGTTAGGGGGAAGGTCTCTAAATGACCTTGGAAATAAGCAGCCCCCAACAGCCCATTTGAGTCCCTTTCCAAGTTGGGAACAAGAGTAGCACTTCCCACTTCTTTCTGTTATTAGAAATGGAAAAAGGAAAAAAAAAAATCAAGTCCAAACAAATCACAAGATCTGATTTTACCAAGATCTGCAGCCTCATACTAGCACTTTGTTTTCTTGTAGTGTAAAAGCTGGATATTAGAATTAATTACTTGTGGTAATCCTGCTTGTGGATTAAGATAGAGCTACGAAAAAGTGCAGGCTCAGGTAGTCTACTGTTTACAGTTCAAAGTCTGTACCCTAAGCTGTTACGTAGCATTACTACACATTATAAAGTAACCATGCTTAGAGCCCAAAGTGATCATCTTTCATCCATACATTGAGGAAAAATGCAAGAATGTTTAGTTATTAAACACTGATAAATCTTGAAAGAATAGGGTTGAAAGGAAGTAGAAGATAAAGCTTGTAGATATATATCCATATCTATATAGACACATATATATAAACTTTATCAGAATTACCTAGAAATCTGTTTCTGGAAATTGTAATATTAAAGAGAGACTTTCACACAGGAGACAGATCCATAGCTTTACTGACAATGATCTTCTGAGGACAGGTGTGCTCATTGGCACAAGCAATCAGATGTTCAAGAACAACCTACTGAACTACAACATTTGGTGCCTCTACTTGCCTTAGAATTATTTTGTAAGGTGATACCACTGTGCTCAGTGCATACCTGAAGAATGACAGCATTATGAGATTATAGCATGCTTCTGTTCAAGAAATCTGCTGCTCCTATGAGATTTCACAGTGAAGTGATATCTGTATGAGAGCCTGGCACACTTTGGACTGCTTAAGAGCTTGTATATAACTTTAGAGCAGCGTGGGGCTCACACTCATGGAGGAAATAAAATTTTTTAAAAGGGACAGTGGTAGAGAGAACAATGATGACGTGAGTTTTAATGGACTTGGATTTCCTGCATGGAGCTAAGGAAGGGAATAAAGTCTTAAGGCAAACAAGGCATCAGGAAAAGTAATTTATTTGAGCGAAAAGGTTGATCAAATGAAAAAAAAAATTATTTCTGCCAAGTACAAATAGATGCAGGAGGGAGCCACAGTTCACCTGACTAGAATGGAGGCAATGGTGGTGGTACAATCATCACCTGGTAGGTAGGGATCCTGAAAAAAGTTAAATTTATAGAAAGCAACAAATTGAACAGTTACCAGTGTGATGTTGGAGTTAAAAATACACCTCAAGCAATCCTTGTATCTCCTTACAAAAGAGGGACTAGTGAGATGATGTTGTCTCAGACACAAGTATGATGGCATCAAACTGCCTATTGACAAAAAGCAAACTGTTTTCAAAATGAAGAAGTAGAGAGGGGGCAGAAAAAAATCACATATTAACAATTCAAGAGTGGGAAAAGATATTATGAGAGAACAAGACCTCAATCAAGAACAAGACAGTAAAAGATTAGTGTATAAATTTATGGGGAGGAAATACAGGTCTTAGAAAGCTCATAAATTTTGCTGGCACAGAGCCAGTATTTGGAAGGTGAAGTCAGACAAATAGAGCATGTATTTTCTGCAAGCAAAGCAATTTATTATTCAATCATGTTTCCAAACAGAGTGCAGTAACTATGATTGTGTACTTTAAGTGGAAGAAAGAAAAGTTCTGTAAAGAAACATAACTTATGGGACTATCCATAAATTTCAGCTGACTGCCTGATAAGAGTTCATAGCAATCACTATCAGAGCAACAGCCTGCTACAAACTCCACACTACCTTCATGAAGCCTCTTGTTTTAAGAATCCTAAAGGAGCTCAATTAAATCTAATTTTAATACTTACCTAAAGAGTTCAAATAATCTGAAGAAAATAATTCTTGACTTGAAGAAGTTGTTTCTCATCAAAACACTCCTTTTTAATTTCCAAGTTACTCTTAGTCCTCCACAAAAGTAAGTTTCCCCTCTATAAGAAATCTAGTTCATACAATCCCAAGGTAACTTTAAAATATTAATTCTATATATTGGTTAGTCTTTGAATGGACAAAGGGGACTCTGGATGTATGTGATGGTACTAAGTTATTCTGAACAATATCTTTCCAAACAAAGAATCACTGGACGCAACTGTGGATTTCCCAGAGCTGACAGTGAGTAGTGTCTTGCATTTTATCACAGCTGTAACTACTTAATTTCAAGTAACGAGCTCTCAAACATCATTATTAACTGAAAACGTGATTACTTCATTTACAACCATAAGTCACGTAGCATAGTACTTCCAGACTAAGAGTCATTGGACTCTATAATAATTCAGTCTGAACAGTTCTGCAAAATGCAGCCAGATCTGCAGAGCCATGACCAGCAGGAAATGGCCAGCACAATTTTATGTGAAACTATTTTACTTGTCTGTAGACCTTACAGAAAACAAACTGTCTCCTGCAGCTGATACTACACAAGACTGCCCTACGCCTTCCTTCTCCAAATTTGTCAGCTACTAACAAAGGTTTAATCAATGTACAGCACAATTCATCCAATCTGCCAAGAATGCCATAAAGCCTGCAGCTGCCTTAACAGTCACTTGAAGAGATGGAGTAAAAGAAGCTTTTGCTTAATTAAGCATTTGAATTAGGTGGACCTAACTCACATGAATTCATTACAACTCCAAGTAGTGCTACACAGCTTTTTCTAGCCAGCTGCCTTGTGCAGACCCAAGTTAGGTTTTTTGTTTGTTTGTTTGAATTTTTTAAATCTTTGCTTTACAGAAAGTAAGCTCCAAACCTGAAACTGCTAGATAATTAGCCGCCTCTTCTCCCCTGCAGCTTGGCTCCAGGTAGTTCTCCCATCCTCCAAATATTTCACCTGTTGAATATATTCCCAGATTAAAGTCTATCCTTTAAGTCTTACACAGAAGAAAAAAAGACAAATCTCCACTTAAAGAATATCTACCATGTCCAAAATATTTATGGAAACCAGGAACATGTCATCTTTCACCATCATCCCCAGAAGACTGGCACCTCTCACTCTGGGAATTCACTGGAGTTGAAAAGAACTTCTCATTCTTGAAAATGTTAGGAGAGGTACACCTCCAACAGAAACACTTGCAATAAGCTCTTATTACAAATTTATATTTGAAAAAAAAAGTTAAGCTAAAAGTCAGTAATCAGACACAGGAAAGTAATTTGCTTTCTAATTGTTTTCTTTGTCTAACTTCAGATACGAAATTATTTGCACAGCGATGCAAAATACAAACAAAAGAAAACAACAAACAAAACACCCCCAAACCCCACCAGCAAGCCACTGACTTCTTATTTAACAAAAGTGAATTGGAAGTAGTAGAACAGTTTTCAAATAATGTGTGGAGATACAATGCTGCTTAGCTGTTAGCAAAACCAAGTATCACTTGCTTTCTGCCTCCTATACAAATATACCACACAAGGGCTTAATCACTTTCAGTGGAAAGTAATTAAAAATGCCAACTTCAGCTTGCATTATGGCTCTGGAAGAAACACATGTAATATACCATACACAACATGCTCTTCCTCCTTGTTGTCCCTTTCCTCTCTCCCTGACATAGCTTCTAGGCATTCAGGAAGATGAGACAACTGAGGAAGGTGTGAAACAAAGAAATAAAAGCTTCCAGCTGGTGCAACTACAGTCACTTGCTCAGTGCTTGCAGCTTATGAGTCTGGAACAGGTGCTCTTCAACCATAAAAACAAGGGTTGTCCTTGCAAAAAAGATAGAAACCAAAACCCAGGAGATTCTCAGTGGTCTACCTTTTTTCCTATCTATTCCGCACTGATGGCAAGTTGTGCTTTCTGTATGGCACTGTAAAGCCGTAGTGTAACTCTATCAATAATAATAATAAAAGCAGAATACCTTCCATTCACCGCTTAACTCTCCCAAAACTGGAGCTTGGTTTGAAATGCTAAAGAACGGAGGAAAAGAGAGATTGTGAATTATTGTAATTCCCTCTCCTCCCCCCATATGCTGGTTTTGCTCTCTCTGATCTGGCAGACTGGCCTTGGCTGTGCTGCCCTCTTGGCCAAGGCTAGCAGTGGAAGAGGCAAGCAGCAACCAGGCAGGATGCTGTCCAAGGGAAGCACAGCTCTGTGGGGCAAGGCTCACTGTCTCATAAGCTAGGCACAGCTTCCCAGATGTAGGAAGATAGCAGCCTTTGAATAACTTTTGAGAAGGCTATGTTTTGTCTTTGAGTTGGAAAAAATGTAAACATCTTGCAACTGAAGAGAAAGACTAGGCAGCAGTTGACTGGATACGCTGAGAAGCTTGTTTGTCAGTATTAACCTATTGTATGATTTGCTTGGACCCATGTCAGTGGAAGGATAGCCAATTGGGATGTGCCAGCTCTGTATTAGAAAAGTATGTAAGTTGACTATGTAACAGAGTAGTAAGCTTTGCTTGTGCTTAGGCTTTTGCTTTGCTTTGCTTGTGCTTACTGCTTTGCTTAGGCAATAAATGCTTTTGCCTTTCACAGTAAGAGTCTTCTTGTCTTGACTTCACCTGGAAACATCTTGGCACACAGCCTGAGAAGAATAGTACTGCTGCTGTTATACCCCAACAGGCCTAGCATGAGGCTTTCAGGAACACTCCAGGTTACTTTGGCATTTTTGTAACTGTAATACCTTTAGCTTGGGGTTCACAATAAGGTCTTTTAAGGCAATCTGTTTGGCAAGCTGAGTGACATAATCATTCAGAATGACATGTGGAGCCCCAACATACAGGAATAACCAAAGAGAGCAGCTTTAAATTCAGCCTCCAAGTCATCCAAATGTAGTGAATGTGTCTGTTGCACAGAGCCTAAACATCAGTGTTTGCAGGAGATGTCTTTTCAATCACGGAAAAAGCCTGTGGGTGCCAAGAAGCACTTTGTGGAAGGAGCTCCGTGTTAGCAATGCGTTTGCTGCTGCATGTAGAGTTCCAGACCAAGACCCTGCCAGATGTGTGGAGACAAGGGCTGTGCCTGGAGACATTAGACATTACAATTTGAAAATGTTCAACAGTCAGTGCTCTTCTGAATATTGAAGACTTACAGGTAATAAAAATGTTAAAATGACATCTATTGATTATTTGTATCGATATTTGAAGTGCCCCTTCTCGCACTGTTTAAAATTAGAGTCTGCTGAGAATACTTATCTTGGTACACTTGCATACTGTAACTAAATAGTCATTGCACTTAAAGACACTTATTTAAGATATTAGGAAATTTAAACAAAATTTATTAATTGTACTCAAAATCTGGTAAAACACTAGACCACAGAAACTGAAAGAGTGAAAGCTGTAAGAACCTATTTGGTCTCAGTGAGTAATAGAACAGAAGGAACAGACAGATGAGAGCAGCCAGACAGAAATTACAGGTGATTTGTTAAATATTTTGCTTTTTCTCTTCCTTGTTCTTTTATAAGCAACTGCATTTTTTCCTATATATTTTTACTTGTGTAATAGGAAGTTGAAGACATGCTTATCTGACATACTAGTTTAATAACCTTGTCTTCACTGTCTCCACTTAAACCTCTGCTGTTCCTCTTGAGAAATTTATTACTGGTGAAGAGAGGGCTGTGGATGTATAAAGGGTATTAAAAGGGAAAAAATGGCTGCACTGTTTTCCAAATGGAAAAATATTAACAAAAGAGAAAATATTTTAGTTTACATACCTATTTTTTCATTTGATTGATAGTGTTCTTCAAGGAGAGACTTTAAATTATCAATTGTATTATAGTAACAAACCAATCTCTCCTCTTCAGCAGATCTGTGTTTTTTCAGCTATGATTTAAAATGCTGTGATAGCATTTCTTGATATGTGACTGGAAAAAAGGTTAAAACTTCAGATATGTGTGATTTGCACAGCAGGGTAGATTCTCTGGCTTTTGATCCGTTACAGAAATCAGTGAGATTATAACACCTGCCTCAAGCAGTACTAGCAGAAGTGTGAAGACTGGAAGTTATGATGAGTCCTTCCTGCTGTGAAGTTCTGGGCAGACAACAGAAAAAGCCTCCTTGTAGTTCTTACATGGATCAGTAGCTCAAATATGATCAGATGCAACAAATTTTTTGGGCCCATGACTAAAGTGAGCATGAAATACTTGCCATATGATGTGTTGTTCTGGAAGGCCAGTTGGCTCCTGTCTTTGGTTGCGATTCTTTAAAAAGTTTCGGTTTCCTGAGCAAAAATTATGTACTTATTTAAGTGTAGTCAGAGCAATTTTGTTCCCAAATGTGAAAGTTTTGCAAAATTTTCAGTGCTTGAGAAGAGCTAACAATCGTGGAAAAATCACAGCTACCTTAGCTTTTGCAATGAAGGCATTAATGCCTGTCATTAATATAGAGTCAGTCTTACTTTCGAAAGCTTGGCTTAAAGCAATTAATTTATTGATCATTTATTTCTAAGATATTCCATCAAACAAGCAAGATGCCCCAGATAAAAACATTGTATTTTTAGGGAAATGTAATTTAACTTTCAGTTGGTCATACTGCCTCCCTCAAGGTAAGAAATTAAGTCCTTTCTGTCACCACTGGTTTTGCTGTAATGTCATTATCACACTACTTCCGTGTTTTAAAAATCAATGAGAAGAGGCAAAGTACAAGACATCCAGCCCAGCAAGGCAGACAGTTTTCCAGTTGACTGAAATTAAGTCAGTAAGTCGTCCAAAGGGGAAAGTGATGAGACAATCATCTGATTATAAAGCCAAAGATTAGCACTAAAGGTTCCATCAGTCCTGGAGGCTGTTACTGACAGCTAAAAAGGCATTACAGAAAATAACCAAAACCATCATTTAAAGGGTGACTGGTCATTGTGGATTTCACAGTAAGTACCTTGATGGTGGCTTCCTGAAAATATATATGGTTTTCGTTGTTAAGAAAGGATACTTAAAGTCAAGCTTCCTCGTTTAGAATCTGCTAGCTTTGATGGCCAGCGGTGGGAGGTGGCTGCAATGAAGGGAGTCGTTGAGGGCCATCTGTGGCTTTGTGGACTGGAAGGTGCACTTTGGAGCAGAAGGTGCAGTACTGCCTGCCAGAAAACACGAGAACTTTTGTTGTCCAACGGCTCATCACCACCTCCATCCGTGTGTGCAGGAGGTATGTCCGCCGGCACCTGGGCCAGCAAGAACTACGCACTGCTGGACAGAAGGAGGAGAGTGGCCCTACAGCCAGCCCCAGCTCCACCAGCTTCGGCAGTGGCACTCCCAGCCCTAGCCTGGCCTCCTGAAGCAGATCTGCAGGCTCCAACATGGAAGAAGCCGGCACATTGGAGACCGACCTCCGTGGGGTTGCGGCCGCCCCGTTGCTGTGCCGTCTCTGCGGAGGCGAAGCAGATCCAGGAGAAGCCGGTCGGGTGGCAGTGTCAGGACCGTCTCCTCCGGGCTGCAGCCCCTCCGCTCCCGGCCGGTGGGAGGAGGTTCCCGAGCCCCCACATCTGTCCCAACCCTGCAAGAGGCCGACCCGCCGGCTGCACTAGCAAGGCTCCAGCAGCCATTTAGTAAACAAAAAAAAGGAAACAAATGCCCATTCCCCTCACACAGGCGCTGGGTGCTGCTGTTTCCCCTTCTTCTGGTGCCGTTCGCTGCCGTCTCACCCCACGACGGGAGGCACCACCCAGCTGGGGGACACTTTTTCCCTTTGAGCCTCAGGGCCGTGTCAGCCACCTCTCCACCAGCACGAAACCCACTGCAGCCGCGCACCTTCGGGCAGGAGGGGGAGCTGCCTTTGTCCCAGGGCCGATTCCCCCAGCCTCTGCCCTGCCACCAAGACTTCTGCTGCCCTTTGGATGTCAGCCCTTACTGTAGCCAGTTGCTAAATACAACAATTTGTGAGATACGTAAAATGACTATTTTTATAATGCTAATATGGTAATACAGCTAACAGCAGTCTGCTTCCAAATACGATACAAATGTGTGTTTTTGTTTTGTTTGTTGTGGTTCTTTTTTTTCTTCTTCTTGGTTTGTCGTTTTCTGTGTTTGGTTGGGGTCCTGTGCATGTTTCTTTTTCCTTCCCTCCCCCCCCTCCCCCCCCCTTCCCAGGGGACTTTTTTCTTATGTGTAACATCATATTTGCTATTGTTTTATATCCCAGGATCTTGTAAGGCGAAAAGAAATGGTAGGATTGGTTGGGGTTTGTTTGTTTTCAAATTACTCTTAGGTATGGCAACAGTAAATAATGTGCAAAAATCCTAGTCTCAAATCTCCTGAAACTGGCAGCTTTACCTAATTTAAATGATCTTTCAAAAAGAGGAAAATTATAAGCAATGACAAAACCCAACCAAATAAAAGAATAATGTCAGAGCACAGGTTGCAATACCAACTGCTAGATGTTTCAGTTTGCAAAATAGATCTTGGTGCTCTATTGATGTGGGGAAAAGCTGGTAGCCCAGTTAGCTGTGAGATACTGTAACTCTCATTGCCACAATAACTATACAATAAATGGGAAAAGGGGAATAGCGTAAAGGTGAACAATTACTCTGAAAATAAAATTACTTTCTATGAAATTGATGACAAGAAGAGGTTAAGAATAGAAAAAGGAAAAAAACACTTCCCATGGTATTTATGGAATGTAGAGGAAATGGTATGTTCTTTGTAATGAATAAGACTACCCTAAAGAAATACTTCCCTTAATCATATACTTGTTCAACTCAAAAACAGCCTGAAGGACTCTTAATAGAGGCAAATATCTATGTGAAAATAGATGTTTGTAATACTCACTGTCAAGGATGCTATTTTGTTGCACCACTTCATTTTTATCTAAAAAAATGCCATTTTGAGTCTATCAAAACTGCTTGTAAGAGTATGCCATGTTCCTCAGACCACACAATACATGCCAACACAAAACATGGAGACAATGTGTCTCCATGTCTGTGAAATACATGCACAGCTTCACTATGGATTGACCCTGCAAAGGGAAAAGCAGCAGCCATGTCTCTCAGTCTGGGCACTAACTGCCTGGGCGCTGAGCTGGACTCCAGCAGTCAGGCAGGAGGGTCCTGGGTCAGGGTGGAGGAGGTGCCCAGGTGAATGTAAGTTTAGAATTCCCAAAGGAAAAGGAAATTAAATTATTTTTTGAAGGTTGGTTTTCTGTAATGATTTGTCAAAGGAGGTGAACAAGAGAAATGGGTCCTAGCACTATAGTTAAAGACTGAAAAATGTGAAATAAAGCTAATGGGCAAATGATGTTCTCAGATGCTTAGATATCCAGATATGCCAGTATAAACTTGTCTATGTGAACTTGTGATAAGTGTCTATGTGATATATCTTGTACCTGACATGACACCTTATTAGGAACAACTATTTTAATACAAAGAAGAACTGAAGAAAATAAAAGCACAGCAGCAAAGAATCATAAAAGGGTAGAGGTTGGAAGGAACCTCTGGAGATCTTCTAGCCCAATGCCCTTGCTAACAGAGATATGCCTAGCCAGAGGAGGAGACTCCACACCTCTTTAGGGAGCCTGTTCCAGTGCTCTGTTGCCTTCAGAATAATTTTCTGCTTAAGTTCAAGTGAAACCTTCTGTGTTCTAGTTCATACCTGTTGCTCCTTGTCACAGAATCACAGAATGATAGAGGTTGGAAGGGACCTCCAGAGATCATCAAGTCCAACCCCCCTGCCAAAACCAGCACCACCTAGGGTAGTGCGCACAGGAATGCATCCAGGTGGGTTTTGAAAGTCTCCAGAGAAGAAGACTCCACAACCTCTCTGGGTAGCCTGTTCCAGTGCATTGAACTACCTCCAGTAGTTCCCTGCATCTCTTGAACTGGAAGGAGCCCAGATCTGGCTGCAGTACTCCAGGTGTGGCCTCATCAGGGCAAAGTAGAAGGGGAAGAGAACCTCCCTGAACCTGCTGTCCACATCCCAAAATACCATTGGCCTTCTTGACCACAAAGGCACATTGCTGTCTCATGGTGAACTTGTCCATCAAGACTCACAGGTCCTCTCCACAGAGCTGTTTTCCAGCAGGATGACCCCTCCCTAGTCTGTACTGGTGCATGGAGTAATTCCTCCCGAGGTGCAGGATGCTACCCTCAGCCTTTTTGAACTTCATGAGGTTCATCTCTGCCCAGCTTTCCAATCTCTCTAGGTCTTGATGAATGGTAGCACAGCCTTTTGGTGTGTCAGGCACTCCTCCCAGTTTTGTATCATCAGAAGACTTGATGAAAGTATTGTATATGCCTTCATCCAGGTAACTGACAAATTTATTAAGCAAGACCAGACCCAGTACTGATCCATGGGGAATACCTCTAGCCACAGGCCTCCAACTAGATCCTGCATCATTGATCACAACCCTCTGTGCTCTGTCATTCATCCAGTTCTCAATCCACCTTACAGTTGCTCATCTAACTCAGATTTCCTAATCTTACCTATGAGGATGCTATTGGAGACAGCGTCAAAAGCCTCGCTGAAGCTGAGGTAGACAACATCCACATCTCTGGTCCTAATCTACCCAGCTTGTCACACCATCATAGAAGGCTATCACATTGATCAAGCATGATGTCCCCTTCATGAATCCATGCTGACTATTCCTGATAATTTTCTTTTCCTCTGTGTGTTTAGAGACAACCTCCAGAACAAGCTGTTCCATCACCTTTCTGGGAACAGAGGTGAGGTGGACCGGCCTGTAGTTTTCTGGATCCTCCTTCTTTCCCTTTTTGAGGGTATGAGTTGCATTGGCTTTCCTCCGGTCCTTGGGCACCTCTCCTGTTCTCCACGTCCTTTCAAAAATGATGGAGAGTGGGTTAGCGATAACCTTAGCCAGCTCCTTCAGCACTCATGGGGAATCCCAATGAGGTCCATGAATTCGTGGGTGTCCAGCTTGTCTAAATGATCTCTAACCCAGTCCTCCCTGACTAAGGAAGAGTCTTTCTTCCTCCAGACTTTCTCTCTTAACTCCAGGTACTGAAGGCTGACCTTAGCAGTAAAGACTGATGCAAGGAAGGCCTTCAGTAACTCTGCCTTCTCTTGCATCGTCTGGCACCAGGTCACCTGTCTCATTCAGCAGAGGGCCCACATTTAGCCTGGTTTTCCTTTTCCTCATGATGTGCTTGAAAAAAGCCTTTCTTGTTATTTTTTACATCTTTTGATGGATGAAGTGTTAGATCTATAACTCTAGAAGTTCGGTGGGAACAAGGTGTAACTTGTGAAGCAAGAAATACCTTAAATCTGCATTTCTTTTTTTCATAGTAAATTAGAGTTTTCTTTGGTTTCATAATTAATATTTGGCATATTTCAAAGAGCTTTTTTCTGAACCTACTACTTCTTACCAGGAGCCAGTTATGACTGAAATGTGGGCAGCAGGGTAGTTCTTGCAATTCTGTGCCCAAACTCACTATCATTGTGGCACTCTGTGGCCATCAATGCTACTACGCTCTTGCCAGTGCTGCTTAGGGAGCTGGGTGCAATGGGAGCTTTGGAAAGGGAAAATCCTTTGCTTTTTGCATACTCCATCCAAAGAAGTTGATTTCAATTAAAGGAATCCCATTCTTCTCAGCAAACACAGACAGGCTCTACCCAGATTATCATGTTTCCAAGCTTTAGGCCTCACCTGAACAATTTCTTCTGATCCAGAAGTCCCAGGCTAATCAGCTGTCATCATTACTTCTGCTGGAGGGACTAGCTACAAGGGAAGAAGGGAAGTACTTTTCAAATGAGATTTTGTGAGGAACTGTGGCTAAAATTACTTTTAAATTATTTTAGAAGTGGTAGTCTGCAAAAATTTATTATAGGGATATCATATGCATTGCTAGAAAGGCTATAAAAAATTAAGGGAGTCCTCAGTCCAGGAATCACTTAGGAAATCAAAACAAAATAAACAAACAAACCAAACAAAAAAACAAAGCAAAACTTCTTAGCATACATTCATAGACAACAAAATTATATAATTACTTGTGCAGCTCTAATCTTGCCCTGCTTTGGTGCATTTGAACTATTCCTTCAGTTGTGAGCAAGTTAAAACATGCTCTTCAGATCATTCTGTCTTAATGTCTCCTGAAAATGTCCACCCTAAAGCCACATTTACCAAATACCATGCCATTCACTGGAAAAATTCTCATATAAAGGCTCCATTAAAACAAACAACTCCCCAATAAACAATACCAAAGAAAACACTCTTGATCTAAAAAGTTTTTTTTTTGTCTTTATAGGTGGGTTAGTTTATTGTCATCTTCCTTATCACACCAACAGAATGGGAATGTCCCACAGCATGGCTGCAGCCACGGCTTCCACACCACGTTGTACACAGAGAGCTGCTCTGGGACTGGAGTCAGTGTCCTGCGATGCTCTTCTATGGCTCTTTCAATCTTCCTTATTACAGCATCAAACACAGGCTCAGTGTCAGCTGACAGAGGTTTGGCTTCAGAAGGGTCTTGTGAGAGATCAAACAGCAGCGGAGGGTCGTGATGGGTAACACCATCCCCAAAACATGGGCAAAATCCTCTATCATAACAAGCTCCAGCTCCAAAAGGACGGAAGACAGGGGTCACATAATGAGCCTTCCAGATGGCTCCACCTGGCAGGAAAGATAGCAAGCTTACAATGGTAGTGGTGGTTATCACAAGACATTAGTAGAGTGAATGTTTTCCTAGAGTTCATTTCTGGTTGAGCTTCAGCTCTACACTTATTAGCTGATATAATATTCTAATTTCATTTAAAACTAAGTGCCACAGAATGAAACCAATAAAGTAAAGTGATTTCTGACATTTTGAAATGTCTCCAAAATTTTCAGAAATTAATAACTTATTATTCAAATTTTTCTTTTTTTTTTCTTTTTTTAATGAAGTCACGAGAAAAGATTTGGGACTTCTATGGCTTCCGTCCTTGTTAAGATAGCAGAAGTACAGACAAGGGGCTGAGGCAAGGATTGTTCCATGAGACAAGGAAGGCATGAACTCCCCAGGCCTTGCAAAGGTAGAGAGGTGGCTGAGACCTATCCTGAGCTCCGGTAGCCTGCCTGGTGTGCCTTGTGCCTTGAAGCCATAAATGAACTCTTTGAAGCCATGAATAAACTTTGTGGTATACAATACAGGCAATACCACTAAGTTCTCTACTGCCTTACACTGGAACTACTTGTAAATCTTCAATCCCAGAAAAAACACGTTAGACAAATGTGCCCTCCAATGGATTCAATCTGATTCTTGGAGAAGAAGTTCTGTACTCACTGTCTTTCTGGTGCCACCGCACAGCATGTAAGTGAATGCCACAGTAATGAAACAGGAACTCGTGCTCTGAGTGCTCCACTGCTCCTTGTAGTAAAGGCATCAGATCCCGGCCATCAATTACCCTAGCAGAAAAAATGGAGATCATCAGACTGAGGTAAGCCGTACAGGGCTGCATTCCTTCTGCACTCCTCTTGTTGTAAATGGCGACTCTGAATAAGGAAGATGCTTGTAGAAGACTGCAGGCAGATGCTGAATCTCAAATGTAGAGAAGAGGTGACTGAGTTGTGGCAACATTTATGTTTAGGAAAGGAGCAGGCATGAAAAAGAAAATGTCAGGCTCTTTGAATGTGTTTCCAAACCAGATTTGCCATTGATTTGGGAAAGAAGAAGGAATAAAGATGCTTGTGTTTGTACCTGTCTTGGGGTAGTACCCCTCCAGCCAGATGAACTACTGTAGGATAAATGTCCATAAGGCTTGTAGGTTCATTGATAACTGTGCCTGCAGGTAACATTCCTGGCCATCTAAATATCCCTGGGACACGGATTCCTCCTTCCCAGCCTCCCATAGCTTTTCCACCTTTCATTAAAAAACAAACCAAGAAGTTTTCATTTAACACAGACATTTTAGACAAATGTTATTGTGTTATTGTAAGCTAACATTACCTTTATGAGCCTTCCTTACCCTTTCTCCTCAGCACTAGGGAAGCGTGTTCACTATATCAGACACTTCAAGAGACCTTACACGTTTACTCCCTTCTACTGTTTTACAAACATATTGCCCCATCAGAACTTGGTGCAGATAAATTTTTCAGGCACAAATCACTTTCCCAGCCTAGTTCTACCTTTTCTTTTACAATCCTGTAACATACCTATTGTAGTTAAAGCAAGGGTTCAGATGTGAGGTGCAACTAATATTTTAGTGAGAAGTTACACGATCTTAATAAAGATTAACTTGTGATCCGTTGCCTCATGAAGAAATGACAGATTGAGAGTTCATGCTTACAAAGAACAACTGCACAGGCTAGAAGTGCCTACGCTTTTTAATGCCGTATTAGAAAGAGAAAAATTTGCTTCTCAGTAATTAACCACTGGTGCTCCTTGAGTATGCAGTCTTACCCAAGCTCTAGGGGTGTCCTGAGTACTCCAGAAATTGTTACTGAGTTGTAACTGTCCCTGACAGCTCTTACCTCTGTGTATTCCATTCCAGCCACCCAGCTGCCTTTCACCTTCTTGTCTTTCCAGCCATCCACCATGATCAGAGGCAAAGTAAACTAGTGTTGTATTTTGCAAGCCTTCCTTGTCAATAGCATCCAGAACCTGGCCTGTAAATATAGGGATATGTGTGTATTAAAAAGGAAAAATATCACTTATACTACATCAATTTTAGCCTCTGATTTGTAAATATTCATCAATTTTCTATCTATGCAGGGCTGGTCATTGTTTAAAAGAAGAATTTTTTTAGGACTGAGGTTTCTAGTTGTGATTTCACTGTCTGTAAAAGTACAGAAAATTTGAGGTGTGCTGTAACCCCTTTATTATTGTTATTATAACAAGGGAGTGCAAGAACCACATTCACAGACCAGAATCCTGTATTGTAAAGGCTGTAAAACTGTGGAAAGCATGATATGAGGCCCCCAAACTTTAGATTTTGCATCAGTGGTGGCCATCATGTGAAATGAGGAAAGAATGTCCTGTACCCTCATCTTAGATTGTCTAGATCACAGGATATATGCATTAATAATACAGATATTTTTTATTGAAAAGTTATTCTTGACCTGTTTCTAATGTTCTCAGTTATGTTTGTGATGTGTATGGGTTTGACAGGTAGATTTGATTCTGTATGTGCACCCTTTTACAAATGTAGATACTTTTCCTCCACCATGACTGGGTAGTAAATAATTCTCCTTCACTTAAAAAAAACCAAAACAACAAAACCCAAAAACCGAGCTGAAAAATAACATGAATGTAATTTCTGAGGGCATACCTGTTATGATTTATGAATAGTGCTGAAAAATCTTTAGTACTCTGCAGAATGCAGCAGTAAAAGGTAAATAGCCTGGAGTTAATTTGTTTATTGCTTTTATCACCTTTTGGTGTGTCCAACTTACAGATAAAACATGAATATAAAGCTGAAATAACCTGATCTATATGAATCAGAGAAAACTAAATAATTCTCACTTATTTAGTAAGAAGAGCAGATGAACAACTTGACAGGAGCCAAGGGGACATGGTTAAAATCAGTAAACAGTAGAACAAAAAATATGAGTCAAAAGAAAGACTCATTTGGTCCAAGACTAGATAAAGTAAAAAGCCAACACTGTTAAGACAACTGTGCTCATACAAGATTAACTGATGTTCATGGAAAGCTTAGCATGGTTTTCCTTTTTTTTTTAATTATCTTAATTATCTTAGTAACCACCACATTTTAATGATATATTCAGACTTAGGTATTAAGTAGTAAGAGACTGTTATTTGGTATGGTGACTTACCCACCATCCAGTCCATCTCCTCTACATTGTCTCCATATAAACCATGGCTGCTTGTCCCAAGAAACTTCTTTGTGGTGAGGAGAGGAGTGTGGGAGTGTAAGAAGGAAAGAAAGAGAAGGAATGGCTTGTGTTTATTTCTGGAAAACAGAAACAAGACTTGGATATTATGGAAGAAGGTACTCAGTACATAGAGAGGTCAGTTGTAATGGAAAATGGCATCATGATCTGCATATAAACACTTCAACAATCACTCCACAGACATCTAAGGTATTAACACTCAGTGATTCGGATCTGTTTGATAAAATAGTGTTTGGCTTCTATAAAATTATTGCCTTTTCACCCCAAATTTTAGATTAAAAAAAAAAAAGGTAGGTAGATAGAAAGATAGACATAAAGATAGATGATAGTTAAATAAAAAGATAGACAGAAAGATGGATAGAAAAGTTCCACATTGAAGCTCCACTTTCTGCTATTGCAAACCACCAATGTACTACTGAAATGAAGGCAGCAGATTAATCTACTGCCAGCTGTTGACCATGCATCAGTTCTTACAGTAAGGATACATCACATCTCTACTTCTCCTTTTCCAGCCCACGCAGGCATTTCTGCCATCCCTTAAAGCTGCAGTTTTGGTCTCATTCATAGAAGTTTTTTGTCAATGTAACCTAGAAATACTTAATCCAATCCATGGAAATCTGGATGAAAGCAGCAGCTCATTTGTTTTGTGTAATCACACGACATTATTATTAACAGTATTAATGATTAATAGGTATAGTACTACTTATAATCCTATGTATTATTAGAAAAAAAAAAGGTCACATGGGAAAGTGCCTTTTAAAAGTCACAATACATGCAAGAACCAGAAAAATTGTGATCAAAGGAAACGCACTTTACCTTTCAATAAATGCAATGGACTCCCTCAAGATAAGGGATGTAGTCCTGTCTGTCACCATTGGCTGCTCAGTAACTTCATGGTTTCTCATCATGATGCAGTTCCAGTATCGTACAAACCCATAACTTGAGAACCAAGATACGAAATACAGCAGACTGAACCCAGCAAGGCAGGTCACTGTTTTCCAGTGAACGGAAATCAATCCAGTGAGTCTTCCCAGTGCAGCAGTGAGTGTAATGAGGCCAATCATCTGAGTGGAAAGCCATAGTTTCCTTCTAAAGTCTCTGTCCATCTCTGGTGTTTCTGTTGGTTGGCAATCACTTATTAGAGTAAAAGGCATCCCATAAAAATAGTCAAATCCATGGTTTAAAGGGTGATGACAATGGTCATTGCGGGATTCACAGTTAACACCTTGATGCCACTTTCCTGAAAATACAGATTATTAAACTGTAAAGTGATTATGTTTAACAGTGGACTTTAACACATACAAAGCATTTATCAACAAATGGTTCATTTTTTTTCCTACTTGTGATAACTTCTTCATCCTACACATATAAACTGAGCATGTAGTGATAAAATGAGATGTAACTTATGGCTGATGAAAGTAAACTTTCACCAACTATAAATTTCTGACAGTTATCAGTTGTCTCTACACATACTCATGCCCTGTAGCTTTGATTAAACGTAAAACACTGGACTATAAATGGAACTAGAAAATGAGAAAGTCTCAGGTTTTTCAGAACTGATGGCCTTCCTGGAAACCTATCAGGTATGAAATAAAAGAAAGAAGTCCTTTTGTAATCATGGGGCATTGTTTTGTTGTCTCTTTATTTTCCAGCTACTGTGCAGAGTAGTTTCTGTAAAGGTTTGAATAGCTTCAGTTCAGAAGGATGGCAACGCTTTAGTGCCAGACTCATAAGGGAAGCTATGGATAGTGTATTCAGTAATGTGTAACTCAGCAGTGCCTTTGGCAGACAAACTACCAGTTTCAGAAGAACTTGAGCTCAGGACATCAGAATTTCTTGTGAAGCCATATGTATGTAAGTAACTTTGCTTTCAATAGTATCTCCACAAATAAAAGGCTCTGTTTTATAAATTTTTCTTTGCTATTTATTGATATTTCATAAAATTTAAAGAAGTTAAAGCTTCCTTCTTTTAAATACTGAAATATTCATATCTCAAAAGGAACATCTCTTGACTTTTTGCAATAAAATTTATTCTTTATTGTGAGCATATGCCCACTATCATGATGAATGGCACACCAAAACCATGCTTTTGGTTTACTTCTAGTCTATTCAAACAGACTGATTAGACAGAGACATAACAAGTTGATTCACTTGGGTCAAACACTGAGGCTTGTGAATATCTGAATCAAGCAACCAAAAAAATCTACCTCTCATCAGAGAGATGCAGTTTAACTGCATTTTATGGTCTCTAGTGTAATGCAGGCTTTGGATAAAAGTTCTATAAGATCAAAGTGAACATTTAAAATTTTACTTGAAAACTAGTTCTTATTGTGGAGTAAGAAACTGTGTACTGACAGAAGGATGTTATCATAAACAGTTGTTCACTGTGTTACCAAAACATGCATCAGCAGCAAACTCTGAGTTGGCTTCAACAGAATTGCTGTGCATTCCAATAAAAGCAGAAAAAAAATACTTCAGAAGAAAAAAAATTGCTGCTCTTGGGATATAAATACAAAGAAAGACTGAAAGTTGTGTTCTAGGTGGATGAATTGCTTTCAGCTAAAATCTCTCCTTAGCTTACCTCTTGACATATATGGATCCAGCTGTAGAATGAAACAGGTTTGTAATCAATATTGTAATCAATATGCATTGGTCATAAATATGGGTTCAGCTAAACTATCCTTGTACTTTAGGTAACACTACAACACCTAAATCTCCAGCTGAGGTTGATAAAGGTTTCTGACATGCTGCAAAAAAATCAAATCTCCAGAAGATAAACTAAGTGTATAATTATAATAAATTAATCCTAAGGGCATATGTTGTACAACGTTGGCTTTCTGACTACAAAGAATCTGCAAAGCATCTCATTATCATATCAAGCCACAAGTTATTAATAGGATTTAACTTTGCAATTAAGCTGGTTGTGCTCAGAGCAAGACAATCACAGACTGTTCAGGTGAGACAATTCAGTGCTCATTCAGCTGTGGTGATGTGGGTAGATGTGTAAGATTTCTTGCCTGATGACTTGAATGTAGAGTGATTCTTTTGGGGATTTTGTTTCACTTACCACCAGTGCTTTCCAATATCCCCTATGATACAATTAATCATAAACTGTCAATCTGGTTAAACTAAGTGATGTTGTTGGTGTCTATGGTGTGATTATAACTGAGATTCCCACAGGGAAAATGCCAGCCCATTTAGCTAGCTAGCTTTTAGAAGGTATGCGACACAACCTCCCAGCAGGACAATTCCTTTGGCAAAGTAGAGACAAATCTAATTGTTTTGTTAGTGATTACATGCTGAAACCAAGCTGGAGCACATGGCTAACAGGCATGGACTTTATGAGCTAACTAAAATAATATCACTGCAAAACTAATGGGAGAAAAAGATTCAGTAATATAGAACTTAAAATGCTTGGAGGGTTTCGTTTAGTATTGTTCTGTATGGTTTGGATTTATTCATATGAATGAATACAAATCCATTCCTGCAGACGCTTTTATTAGTAAACTCAGTTGATTTGTGCAGCCAATATTTTTATGTGTCAGACAGATTTTGGATATTAACATTTAGCTGCTCACATAAAGTAAGGCAAATAGCTGAAAATTCATCTCAGAAATGTTTGTGGTTTATCATTCTGTGGAACAGGGTGACATATCTGAGATAAATAATTATTTGAAACTGAATCATGACCAAAAGTTACAAATTCATTAAAAAAAAAAGCAACATATAAAATATACAGTGAAATGGAATTTGTATTGCTGGTGAAGGAGGCAGTGTTTGGTGAGCTATACTGAAATCATAGAGAACTATAGTTGGTACACTGTAATTAAAGAAAAAATAATTGTTTCTGGTTTTGAAAGGCTAAATCTTGTGATATTATGAACTGGATCCATTGTTTAAAGTACCAGCTTTCCCCTTTTGTTGTGAAGCTGCTGTGAGCCGTGTAAAGTATTCTCATGCATATTTAAATGGCGTTCGTTTTTGTTTGTCATTAAATAACATTGGAATAATTACCATGTATCTGGTAGAATAGTATTCAAGAAACAGTAACATATTTTCCATCATATATTTAACAACCACAAGATATGCCTGAAAGCAGGTCAACAGTAAAGATTGTTCTCTTTATCAGGTGCTTGTTCTTTTAAGAGAACAACTGAGGTATAAAGAGTTGCTAACTAAAACAAATGTTTTGAGTGAGATGTGCAGGTGAAATGCGTTATAGGCCATCTTCAGGCATATCCCCATACCTATGAGTCCTGTGCTGTAGCCTTGCTGCTGCAGTATTTTGGCAAAAGTGGTTTCATTTGGAGGAAGCCCACCTGAGCCACCATTCCAAAAAATAACACGGTAATTGTTTACAGCATCCATCCCTAAAAAAATACAGTAATAAACCATCTTAGTAAGTACAATCACAGTATCACAGTATATCAGAGGTTGGAAGGGACCTCAAGAGATCATCAGGTCCAACCCCCCTGCCAAAGCAGGATCACCTAGGATAGTCCACACATGAATGCATCCAGGTGGGTTTTGAAAGTCTCCAGAGAAGGAGACTCCACAACCCCCCTGGAGAGCCTGTTCCAGGGCTCTGTCACCCTCACTGTAAAGCAGTTTCTCCTCATGTTGAGGTGAAATCTTCTATGTTCTAGTTTGAACCCATTGTTCCTTGTCCTATCACTGTGTACCACTGAAAAGAGCCTGGCCCCCTCCTCCTGACACCCACCCCTCAGATATTTATAGACATCGATCAGATCCCCTTCCCTCTCTACCGATAAAGTACTTTCTTAAGAGTTTCCTGGTTTCATTGACATTATACTGCTAAACATTTATTGTAATGCTATTGGTTTGGGGAAATGAATCTAGGATTCTGGACAAGATTAAGAAAGAGTTAAGTCCCTCCAGTGTATAATACCTATTATTCTTTCCATCTTATTTTCTTTGGAATGGCATAGTTGTACCCAGGCTCTATGAAGTGCACTTACTTAATTGCAACTCTGACTGTAGTTAGAAGGGTAGAAATATCAGCCCTCTGTGAGCATTAAACTCCAGCTTGCATAAGGTGGCACAATTTTTTCCTGACCTGCAGTTTTACACTCTGTTATTTAGCACTGCATAATCACACCCCATCACACAACAGTACATGAAGTACAATCTGTCATGGAAGCATTGAATGTCTCTGGCCCTGTTGTTAGAGTGGGGCAGAGTCTGTACAAGTTCATGTGCATTTTGTAGCTATCTTAGAGGAAACTGTCGTGATGAAAGTAGGACAACATGTCAGCTTCAAAATGCCTGAAGGCACTGAAGATCATTTGCAATAGAATGTGTATTAGAGAGCTGCTGTTAGAAACAGGTAAAGCCATTTGTTTTTCATACCTCTTCATCTCAGGGATGAAGTTTGACAGGATAGTATTTTTCCTTCAAAACCACAACCAGAAGAAATAATACAGCTGTCAAACTGTTATTGCATAGAATGGATGAATTCTGACAGATAGGTAACAAAGCTTTCCTGTAAATGACTGATTCTGCACTTCCACTGGAGGTAACTGACACGCATCTGCATAAATCTGCTCTGCTTCCTGCAGGGCTGAGCTGTTCTCTGATACTTGATAAGGAGTCACCCATGACAGAAATTCATGTAACCAGGGTTTTCAAAATGTGTTACTATTATTCATGTTCTGTGATTAGACCTTTTAAGATATAACAATTTGTGGTAACTCCAATTTGCCTGTAATAACAGAGCACCAAAAGGCAACTGAAGCTGCAAGCCACAAGGTGAGTGGAAGCTGCTCTGCAGAGCTGGTTCTTCTCTACTCTGCTTCTCTCCAGTTGGTTCCTTGTACCCCCATATATATAGATGCCACCTCAGAGGCACCAGTCCTAGCTGGTGTGTCTTTGTGTGCCTCAGTGAGGGGTGATACATTTGTGGCTTGCCTTCTATTTGCACACCTCATTTCTTTTGTGCCCACTGTATGACATTGCTCTCTTCAGCAATACAGCAATATTTAAAGGCTGCTTAGTTTTGCACGGCAAACCTGATCGGAGAGGATATCTGCCAGTGAGGAAAGCTGCTCTGCTGGGGGTGCAAAGTGGAGCTGCAGCGATGTGTTGGGTCAGCTTCACTCCTTCTTTTGCCAAGCGATCGATGTTTGGGGTCCTAAAAATGCAGCCAATACTGTCAGGTATCACGCAGAAAGTCTTCAAGAAAACGAGGGTGAAGAGTAATATATATATCTTTAATTTGGGAAGTTTCTTCTATTTGAATATGGCCAAGAAATAATATTTTAAATGTTATTTTAATTTTCTGAAAAGGTGGGACAAATATGTTTATTTATTTATTTTCCCTGCCTTCATTAACAATTGCTATCTGGATAAATTTCAAGCCTTCTTGTATTTGAAGTCCTGTGAACAACCTTGCAGAAATGTACCATGTTGCTCTTGTAAAGAATAGTCATTCTTTGGGGATAATATTATCCTGAAGTGGATGTCCAGCCATGTAGAGACTCATGAGCTAGCTATGATCGTCAGCTACCTATCAGAATCATGCTGGCCAGTGTCAATCAGGGTGAAATTCTGACAGCTTTGCTTGATGAGGGAAATGCTGGTAGCCAGCAGGCAATATGCCAAGAGAAGGCAAATTCTATGTCCTTGGGTCTGAAAAGATAAGTATTTCTTAGCAATACAGCTTGTTGCAGTGATTTACACTCTGATGTAAGTTTTGATGTAAGACTGGGAAAGAATGCCAAAATAAAGTGATGTAATGAGGCCTGATGTGTTGAAAGAGAGGACAACATTTCTGTCTTCAGCTGTTTCTCAGTGTTGGGGAATTGAGCAATATACAAGAACAGCTGATGTGTTCTCACACTGAAGCAACTCTGGACAGCAGAGCTGGCCCTGGGAATGCCCTCTAGGCTGTGAGATAATCCTGGCAGTGATTTACATTTACCATTAAACGCATCCACTGGATGACGATGGGCAGAGGCTTTCAGTCTTAAATTAAATAACATATCAGCTCTGTCCCCTTTTATGCAGTTTCCTTACCTGATAGTATCATTCCCATAGCAACCTACATCCCCTATGCCGAGATCATCAGCCATCAATAGGACGATGTTTGGCTGCGTGATGGTGGAAAGCTGTGCAAATGGTGGCAGCAGAAGCAGACCAAAAATCAGTGTTCTGCAAAGGGATATCCTGAAAGACAGGAGGAAAGAAGCCAGTGACTTGGCCATTTGTCATTCCTAGTGCACTTGGCTGAAGACCCTCCTTGGTGAGCTTGGCTGCAGACCAGACTATTCTCTGCCCAGAAGTAGACGGTTAGATTTTGATCATTGACTAAACAGAAAATATTAGGACTATGACTTTAAAATCTCCTTTTCTGAGTGTTTTGAATCTTCGTATAGGCAGTCTCACTTGGGAAGCTACATGTGACAGATGACATGTAAGTGATTTTGCTTTGGTGGCTTGGGATGCGTTTTAGAAATTGGTCTGGGAAACTGGGAATGGGATCAACTTCTGAAATCTTTCTCACCCAGACTGGGACCTTTGTATTTTAAAAAAGTAAAGAACAAAAAACCCCTCACCCCATCAACCAATAAAAAAACCCCACATTGTGAGTATACTTTATAGAAAACGCTACTCTTCCGTAACACAGTAGTATGTCATTGAACTTTGCTCACTTCAGATCTAGTGTGATATAACAATAATTTATGAACCTTTTTCTTACCAACAGGATGTTAGTTGGCAAGTCATTTCTGCGTTTGGAGTGTTCAGATTCTGTAAAACCAAGAGAGCCTTGTCATGTTTGCATCTTCCTACTAGTCACTGCAATAAAATCAGATAAAAAATATGATCGAAGCCTACCAAATTTCTCTATTTTATTTACTTCAATACACCTCAGCTCAGACCCTATATAAAGAAGAGTAAATGCATTAATGTTATTTCTATTGCTAGAGCTTCTTTACTTCTTAAGGAATTTTTCTTTTTGTGTATTGAAGTTTATCTTAAAAATAGCAAAATAATTTTCTTCTGTTACTTGACTCAGCTGTATGAAAACTGCTTACTATTCAGAAAGAAGAGAAGAAGTTTTTTAAAAATCAAGTCCTCAATATAATTTATTTTTCTGTTATCACAGAGATAGTGGCAGCCTGATGCTTCTTCACATAATGCGCTCAGTCTCCTTTCACAGATAATAGATATTTTTAGTTGTAGAAACTCTTATGTGTCCTTATGTATTGTTTCAACAATGACATTTTCTTAGAAGACACTAAGTTTGTGTAACTCCAAGCCGAGCCTTTTCCGTCTCTGTATATGCAAGATGTGTGGATGTACTGGTCTCTTCCTCTTACTCCACACAACTTTCTGTCAGTGGTTCCTCTACGGTTTTCTCTTTCATTGCCATGCTGAGATGAACTGTTTAAAGGTTTTGAAGCAAGGGCCAAATAACCTTAGACTGAAGACTTTGAAACAGACTCATTTCAAATTTATCTCATGTCTGGGTCAACTGGTCCAAGTGTCTCGATTTTATAAATGATGTTGGTTTCACATTTTTTTTCCCCCCAGAAATGATAGTATTTAGCACCTCAGTTAATATCCATAGTTTTTCCATTTTATTCATCAACACTACAAGCCTCAAAGCAAAAATTTAAAGTATTTCCATGCTTAGAAAAGTCATATGAAAATGCCACATGAGGAAAGGCTGAGACAACTGGGTTTGTTCAGCCTTGAGAAGACTTAGGGGAGACCTTATTACCACATACCAGTACATAACGGGTGGCTAGCAGGATGATGGAGACTCCCTTTGAAGGGGAGTCACACAGAAAAGACAAAGGGTAATGGGCACAAGTTACTCCTGCAGAGATTCTGAGTGGAACCCAGAATAAAATTTTTCATGACAAGAATAGATAGACCTTGGAATAATCACCCAGGTGAAGTAGGGGATTCCCCTACATTGGTAAGTTTTAAGATTCAGCTTGATAGGGTGCTGGACCATCTCATTTAAACTACACTATCACCTAGGTAGGTTGGACCAGATGATCCTTGGGGTCCCTTCCAACATGGCAGCTGTGATTCTGTGAAAAGTGACATCTAAACAGCTCTAAACACCTATTTACAAGTACCAATGCTGATGCAGTATCACTATCTATACACATTCAGGTTCCTGCATTTGGATTTGTGACTTCTTTGCATCCTAAGTAGGCATAGGAAAGATACTGGAGAACACCGCAGCCATCTTTGCATGTACATACTATGTGACATGCCTCCAAAACAGCTGAAATAAAAGGGAATTGGAAATACTCAAATTTAATAGTGCAATTGGTTGTCACTAACTGCCTGTACTTCACAGTATAAACACAGTGATTCAAAACACAGGCTGGAGCTCAAGGCTAAGCCTGTAAAATACTAGGTAATATACAGAAAAGAGTTACTGCACTGGCTGATACTATCGCTGTCAAGCCCTTTCCTTAGAGAGAGGCCACAGGAGTTGGGTCAGAGAAACTTTAGCAGGTAGGAGCAAGAAGGACAGTGAAAGCAGCTTGCCCTGTTCCCTTTCTGTGAAGTTGTGGGGGACCCCAGGTCCCCACATTGCAGTGCAGCTCCTTGCTCAGCCTCTAGGAGCTGGGGTAGCAAGAATCACCCACCTGATTCAGCCACCAGCAGTCTGGAGCATTCATTTTTGGGGAACACTTTGGGATCTTTTTGTCAAAGTGGCCCTTAAGCCTTGCTGCGCCTGAATTGTATTTGACTTAAAGCAAAACTCCTCCCTCTCCCATCGTTTAGCACCCCCCCAAGTAATTAGATTTTATCCCTTTCTTCATCTATTTTAATAATCCAGGAGGTATTGCTTGCATATCTTTTATATTTTATGGTTTTCCTTTACTGATTGACTTGTTTACTTGTATTTTAGATGAACTCAGATACACTTTTCACAAGAACAGCACACATTTGTGGCATCAGTTTGGCAACACTCATGAAAAGTCTTACAGGTAATTACACTCAATTTGGTATTGCTCAGTCTCTAAAAATGAATTCTAAAAATTCCTGTCTTGTAGACTTGATACAGATACAATAAAAGCCGGACTCATGCTAATAAGTTGCCTGCAGCCTTTGTACACAAGCTTGTATGAGAATAATGTTGTTGCAAAGGGAAATGCCTTTCAAAAATTTCTTTGAGATACTTTTATCTACATAAGCAAATGAAAAGAAAAAAAAATCAAATGCCCATTAAAATTTCCCTGTGTATTTCCCAAAGTGACAAGGGAGGAATACGGTACCTGGTCAAGTTATGCTCAAAGCTGGTAGACTGGAGTGTGAGCCTTTTTTCAGCTGAGTTAAAAACATTCCAAACTTTTCAGCGCAACAATCACAGTGCTACATCACAGCACCGAACATCTGTCTCTGAAGGCGTTCCTTAAATCTGCCCTAACTGCTCATGCGCACTTTGCCACAGGAAAGTCATGTTACACCAGAGCCTGCAAGCAGCTGGATGGTCTAATGGCTGCACATCCCACTGCTGTTTGCACAAGTCTGACATTCACACGTGTCAGGGTTGGGCTGGGGAACACCACAGATGCAGTTAAAAGGCTTTCTGCCCAAGAGGTAACCCCTCAAAGGAAGGGAAGCCCCTCCTTGAAATCTGAGACACTCCCATGAAAGCACTATAAATAGCAGTTCCCCACAAACCTCTCCTCGCTTCCACTAAGGAAAACAGAAAAATCACTGTACTTACAAAGCAGCAATTCTTTGTCTGTAGAAATAGAAATTGAGCAAATATCTTCACTTTACGGCAGCCCTGAGTGCCTGCAACAATGATAAGGTCATCTCTGCAAACGCAGTGAGTTCCAGGATGTGGGGAGGAAATGCTGGCAAGAGACCTGAATTTACTTCTTCAGAAAATGAGTCATGAGTCATTTGGCTTTGCTTCTGAGTGCTGCCTGTTTTTTAGTCATCACTTAAAGGGACAAATTAAGCTTACATGCTAGGTAATACTTGCTTTCTTGATTTTTTTTCTTGCTTGTGTCCTGTTTTACTGAGTGTTTTGAGGCAGTATGAGATACTGTCAAACAGCAATGTTGCTTTACTGACAGAGTTTACTGTGGGCTTGTATTTGAAAAGACAAGGAAGATATTCTTATGAATTGGTGGTTCATCACCAATTGTGGTGCTTAGGTTGCTTTCCTAGTGGAGCAACTCTGAGGCAAGTAACAGCATCACAGATGATTCTTCCCCCTCTCTCTCCTATCCCAACATTTCCTTGCTGGAGTAGTTACAGTCAACTCACACAGGACAAGTGATATGTCAGGTTTTCCTTCTCTCAATGCCTGCTTCCTTGTCACCACCCATATTATAACATCTCAGTCTGTACCTTTTCAATTACCATTTCTCTTCACTATTCCTTTAGTGTTTCAGGATTCATTAATATATATAGCATTTCTTGTTGCCTGATGCCCTCTGCTGCTGTGTGCTTTCTAAAAAGAAAGCACCTTCTGAGATGCTAGGGTTTTCTGTCCAGTTTGCAATCAACCCCAGATGGACCCTGCTAACTAGAACAACCCCTCTTGCAGCTGTGGTATTCTCCACAGCTCCCCTATTCTACTTGTGGTTTCCTATGACTTCTTGCAAATTCTATAGTATTTGTAACAGAGAACCACAAACTGTAACTGCTATGTTATTTGCTAAATTTGGGGTATAGCAGAGAATTGAGTAAGTGTCTGCAGTTACACTGCAGGAACATATCTTCATTGTTTTGTACCTAGCTTTCTTCTAACACTGAGAGTGCTAGACCAGATCACTGCTGTAAGCAGTGCTTGTTGAAATCTAGCTGCATGGCCACAGCTGTGCTGTAATGAAGAGAAAGGAGGGAGCATTGTGCTTGTGGTGTAAAGACAGTCTTCTCACAGTAACAAATGGTACTTATATTGCTGTTTGATCTTTGAAGGAGGGAAAGGTGAATGCCCTTTTACTGGTGTCATGTAAAGACTGTGTTTTTAAAAGCTCTGGGCAGAGCTAATTCTGTTCCTAGCCAATGTGCCATCTCTACCTGTTTGGGTTTTTTTGTGGGGGGAAATCTTTAGGTAAAGTCTGTATTTGTTCACAATGTGGAATGAATGTGGAATTTTCAGAGGCCTTCTATACTCTTGTCTTTAACTCTTGTTTTCTCTAAACTAAGTACTGGAGGAAGTAGCACTCACTGACCCTGTTGGAGTATTTCAACATCTAGGAGCTGAAGGCCCAAGTTAGTAGTGGTTTGATACTGGGATGTGACGATTAAGAGGCTCCCTCTAGTGACTAATTCGTATTTGGAAGTTCCATATATTTCAGAAAGCATCTGATTCACTCTCTACCACTCTAAAAGTCATAGCACAGTGATGTAAAGTGCTGTTATTTCTTTGAACTCTGATTTACACTAGGTTTTCAAAACCTCAATGCCCAGGAGCAGTTGCAGAGCCTTACCTGTTGTCCTGAAGCATGTAATCCAGGTTTGTGACACTGGGAAGGAACCTGGTTTGTATACTTTAGGACTGCTCTGTGATGTTAGTCAAAGTGCAGTAAAGTGGGAGTGAATGGAAGAGTCATTTCAGAAGTCCATTCCTGGTCTGGGGTAAAACAGTAATTCAAATGTTCCAATTTCTGCCTGTGGTTTGACTTAGAAGGCTGCTAGTCACAAGTCTCAGAAAAGGATTTTGATTACTTGCACACCATCTAACCTTTCAAGGAAGTCTAAAAATCATTGTTTCCATTTTTGAAAAACAATGTGCTGTGCTGTCTGAGCATAACAGCCTACATTGGCCAGTATAAATGGTAGGGGCTAGGAACCTGATTGTAGGAATGATCTAACTTCAGGAGAGTGGGGTTAGGACTTAGTTAGACAAAGGAAAATTTCTTTTATTTTCTGGATCTTGGTACCATGATTTTTGGTGGCTTTTTCTTTTTTTACTAAAAGCCACGAGTAGACTGTATAAAAAGCACTTACAACAGGAACCATGGCTGTGAATTTCCCTTTCAGAAGTACCATCTTTTATAAGAGAGACAGAAGTCAGCTTTCTTCAGAGTAGCTTATAGCTTGTCATAGGTAGTTAAAACTAAAAAGGGCCATGAGCACTCTGTCCAGCTCAGAAAAAACTGCTGTAGATGATCTTCAATAGGAAAAAAAAAAAAAAGTCGTCTTCTTCTTCTGCTTGTCTGCACAAGAGGGTGCTTAATTCAGACTCGCTAAACTCATATGCTGCTTCTTGGCCATTGTCACAGGTTGAGTTGAATCTGCTGCAGATATTCAATACCATGCTGCCATCATGCCAGCTTCTAAATGAAAGTGCTGGCTGTAACAAAGACATTATGGGGCTTGAAGTTCAGATTGTAACGTGGGAGGCTTCCTGTTCTGGTTGCTGCTTTTGCTTTCCAGGTTTGGGGTGTTGGTCTTTTCTCCTGGGTGGGCTGTAGATTTGGGGGTAGGGGAGGTCACTGGCTTCTGCTGCTTCAGCATTTTGCTGTGCTTTTCTGCAAATGGGCTAAGGCTATTGTGCATTGTATTATCTCATTTCCTGTAAAACTCTATCTCAACTCTTTATTTCAACCCAGAGGTTTTTCTTTTTTGTGTTACTTTCTTGTCCTGGTAGGGCCAAAAAGGCCCAGCACAAACCCCAGACAGACCCTGATGTGTCTAGACGTGGTCTCACTCTCCCCTCCCCTCCTTCCTGCAGAAAGTTGGGGTAATGTGAGAAAAGGAACAAAGGGGACAGGACCATGTGTGTCTGGTAAACAAATCTGCTTTGGGGGTAAGAGCACATGTACTGGCCACCACTCCCCCAGACCAGGCTATGTTTCTCCCTTTTATGGCCACAGCCTGGCAGAACCCATTTTCATTGGCTAGCTATGTGCTGGCTTCAGTTGTCCAATCGAATCTCGGACAAGAGATAGATAGATAGATAGATAGGTAGATAGATAGATAGATATGTATACGCTGATTTCTAGTTGCCTTTGCCTTGCTCAAACTTTGCTTGAACCTGCTTGGACCTATCTTGCTTGAAGGTGCCTTGAGTTGCCCTGCTCTGCCTCGAGTTGCTCAGTCCAGAGCCTGGGATAAAGCCACGAACCTACACACACTGCAAGCCAGAGAAGCCACGAGCTTAGAAGCTGGAGCCAAGCCTGCTTCCCCTTGCAACTAGGATTCTGCCATGCCTCAGTTTACCCAGGAAAAAGCAGGTGCCCGTCGTGAGAAGTGTCGTAAACCACCTGCCATCCACTGAAGCCAGACCAGCCCAAGACCATGTGGCACCTTTTTACTGATAACCTGCTGTGCCAGTGCTGCATGAGAGCACCCCAAAGCCTCAACAGCTAATACACAGCAGCAGCACTCCTCACTTGGGTGAAATCAGCTGTGAGTAATTAATTCATTGCCTCTTTGTTTTAACCGTTCTTGTTGAGTCTCCCCCCACTGTGGCTGAGCACCATTTTGCTCCAAGGGTTTTATCTTTCTGTGCTATACTCCTACTGGTTTGCATAAAATTGTTAAAATTGTTATAGTTGCCCAAATACTGTACTTTCCCCCTGTAAATATATAATCTAACTGCACATTGAACCTATTTAATGTGTTTTGGCATTTTTTTCATATTAATAAAAAGTTATTAGTATTTTTATTAATATTTGCCATATCATTTATAAACCAAACAATAACAATTCTTCCTTAAGGTTTCCCTCCTGTCTGAGTAGAGGGGCAGGGGGGAGTTGTGAGAATGGGCTGTGTTAAGTCATGCACTTGTTTTGTCTCAGGTTTACAGCTCCTTTTTTTTGTGTTTGGCTTGTTCCCACTCAGGAGCACATAGCCCGTGTACTGTCCCACAGTGGTGGCCGCTTCTCGGTATGCCATTCTAGAGGGACATCCACCTCAACTAAGCATCCTATTGTCACTTCTGCTGTGGTCCTCTCTGGACAATTGTGGTGAAGGCACCATATGCCCAGAATTATGCCCCCAAATACTGGCAAACTTGTCCCAACATGTTTTGGCAAGTACCCCCTTCCACCCTCCTTTCAGGAGTGGGGACAGCACTGCAGAAAGGAGACATGCAGGTTCATCACAGAGACAATGTTTGCACTCTCAGGGAATGTGGTTTTGCTCCAGAAATCAATGGTGGGAACATTCCTAGTGAAGCCAAAAAGAAACATGCTTTTGTGTGATGGCATTCTTAAGCCAAGGTTGTACTACAGACCACTGCTGGCATATCTGTGTTGGTCAAGGGTGTGAAATGCATTTTTGCACCAGTGTATTGTGGGAAAGAATCATAGAATCAACCAGGTGGGAAGAGGCCTCCAAGATCATCCAGTCCAATCTATCACCCAGCCCTGTCCAATCAACTAGACCATGGCACCAAGTGCCTCATCCAGTCCCCTCTTGAACATCTCCAGGGATGGCAACTCCACCACCTCCCTGGGCAGCCCATTCCAATGGGCAATCGCTCTCTCTGTGAAGAACTTCCTCCTAATATCCAGCCTGTACCTCCCCTGGCACAACTTGAGACTGTCCCCCCTCATTCTGCTGCTGGTTGCCTGGGAGAAGAGACCAACCCCTACCTGGCTACAGCCTCCCTTCAGGTAGTTGTAAACAGCAATGAGGTCAGCCCTGAGCCTCCTCTTCTTCCGGCTAAACAACCCCAGCTCCCTCAGCCACTCCTCATAGGGCTTGTGTTCCAGAAATGACTAAACCAAACTGAAATACTCAAGTGACTTTGCTGGTACAAAATACATCTTCAGCAGAATTGATTGGCTGATACAAGGGACAGCCTTGGCTGCAGTGACCATGAAGCAGTTGAATTTAAGATCCTCAGGGCAACCAGAAGGATGTATTCTAAGCTTACGACCCTAGACTTTAGGTGTGCAGATCACTTCAGGGATCTGCTGGTCAAAGTGTCATGGGACAAAGCCCTAGAGGGAAGAGGGGCCCAGGACAGCTGGTCAGTATTCAAGGATCACCTCCTCTGTGTCCAGGAGCAATGTATACCAACAAAGAGGAAATCAGGGAAGAATGCTAGGAGCCCTGCCTGGATGAGCAAGGAGCTCCTGGACAGGCTGTCACTTAAAAGGAAACTCTACAAGGAGTGGAAGAAAGGACAGCAAGAACGGGGGGTATATAAGGAAGCTGCCTGAGCAGCAAGAGACCTGGTTAGGAAAGCCAAAGCACAGTTTGAATTTAATCTAGCCAGGAAGGTCAAAGGGAACACCAAGAATTTCTATAGGTATATTAATGGTAAAAAGAAGACTAGGGAAGGTGTGGGCTCCCTCAGAAAGGAAACAGGTGAAATAGTCACAAGTGACATGGAAAAGGCTGAGGTTCTCAGTGACTTCTTTAGCTCATCTTCACTGCAAAGGCCTCCAACCACACTCCTGGAGTCATGGAAGATAATGGCAGGGACCAGGAGGAAGAACTGCCCATCATAAGTGAAGATCAGGTTCGTGATCACCTGAAGAACCTGAAACTGTTCAGATCCATAGGACCCGATGGATGGAATACACCCACAGGTATTGAGAGAACTGGCAGATGAGGTTGCTAAACCCCTATCATATTCCAAAAGTCCTGGCAGTCTGGGGAAGTCCCCACAAACTGGAAAAGGGGAAACATAACTCCCATTTTCAAAAAGGGTAAGAAGGAAGAACCAGGGAACTACAGGCCAGTCAGTCTCAACTCTCTGCCCGGTAAGCTCATGGAGCAGATCCTCCTGGAGGCACTACTGAGACAGAAGAATAGTGAAGAGGTGATTGGGCACAATCAGCATGGCTTCGCCAAGGGCAAATCCTGCCTGACAAATCTGCTGGCCTTCTATGAGCAGGTCACAACATTAATAGATGAGGGGCGAGCAACTGATGTCATTTACCTGGACCTGAGCAAAGCCTTTGACACTGTCCCATACCACATCCTGGTCTCCAAACTAGTGAAGCATGGGTTGGATGGGTGGACCACGGGATGGATAAAGAACTGGCTTGATGGCCGCACACAAAGAGTAGCTGTCAATGGCTCCGTGTCCAAGTGGAGGCCAGTGACAAGTGGAGTCCCTCAGGGATCAGTCCTGGGACCAGTCTTGTTCAACATCTTTGTTGGTGACATGGACAGAGGCATTGAGTGCACCCTCAGCAAGTTTGCTGATGACACCAAGCTGTGTGGTGCAGCAGACACGCTGGAGGGAAGGGATGGCATCCAGAGGGACCTTGACAGGCTGTAGAGGTGGGCACAAGCCAACCTCATGAGGTTCAACAAGACCAAGTGCAGGGTCCTGCATCTGGGTTGAGGCAATCCCAAGCACCAATATAGGCTGGGCAGGAAATGGCTTGAGAGTAGCCCTGAGGAGAGGGACTTGGGAGTGCTGGTGGACAAGAAGCTCAACATGAGCTGTCAGCGTGCACTTGCAGCCCACAAAGCCAGCCATATCCTGGGCTGCATCAAGAGAAGTGTGGCCAGCAGGTCAAAGGAGGTGATTCTCCCCCTCTACTCAGCTCTGGTGAGACCCAACCTGTAGTACTGCATCCAGTTCTGGAGCCTCTATTACAAGAGGGATGCGGACATGCTGGAAGGTGTCCAGAGAAGGGCCACCAGGATGATCAGAGGGCTGGAGCACCTCTCCTATGAGGACAGACTGAAAGAGTTGGGGCTGTTCAGTCTGGAGAAGAGAAGGCTCTGAGGTGACCTTATTGTGGCCTTCCAGTATCTGAAGGGGGCCTACAAGAAAGCTGGGGAGGGACTTTTTAGGATATCAGGTAGTGATAGGACTGAGGGGAATGGAATAAAGCTGGAATTGGGGAGATCCAGACTGGACGTGAGGAAGAAGTTCTTCACCATGAGAGTGGTGAGACCCTGGAATGCATTGTCCATGGAGGTGGTTGAGGCCCCATCCCTGGAGGTGTTTAAGGCCAGGCTGGATGTGGCTCTGAGCAACCTGATCTAGTGTGACGTGTCCCTGCCCATAGCAGAGGGGTTGGAACTAGATGATCCTTGAGGTCCCTTCCAACCCTGACTGATTCTATGATTCTGTGATACTCCACTGTGCCACTTAAGTGCTCCAGAAGTGGATATGGTCTCATGCTTTTCACTCCTGACTGTGCTGTATCTTTTCCTAACATTTCACTTCAACATCTATAGTCTTGGGTGGAGGTGAGCAGACAAAAATATCAAAATACCCTTGGAATTTTTGCTTGTATCTTACATGTTATGATCTGGAATCCAAATACTATGGCATCTGTAGCCTTATAAGAATGCTGAGCATTATATTTCACTCTATACCAGTTACCTATCAGTTTATTAAGTGATAGATTTAATTCCTTTTCCTCCTTCTGTACATTTTATTTCAGTATGTCTGATTATCCCACCCATTCTCTCCCTCTTGGCTTTTTGTGGTTTGTAATTACATACTCTAAACTCCCCTTTTTAAGGGCCAGTGAATTAAATTCTACTGCTAGTATAGCTTGGGGAAGTCCACCACCACAGAATATACCCCCAAATGCAATTAGAAAGTTTTATCTTTTGATACTTCTACTTATAGCCATGGGGTCATTAAGAAATGTTTTTGAAATTTTGAATTATCTTTTGTTCTATTGTTACAGAATTTTAAATAGTGAGTTTTCAGCTGGCATTGTAGTAAACAGATTTTCAGATGCAGAACTAGAATTCCCTTTAATTTTTAAAATTAAATCTGTAATACTTGGCAAAATACTCGTACAGAAAAGAAGTAAAATTTCCATGTATTTTATATGCCATATATTAACTAACTGTAGCACTCATTTAAAAGTCTCTTTCAGTTTTATTCTAAAATTTATCAGCTGGGATTTTCCAATTAAGTGGATCAGATTTCCCACAAACTGCAGACTTCCTTCCTTCCCATACTGTGTTACAGGCGTTGGCCAGTTTCAAAATATTAAACAAACCATGAGTTTCCCCTGTAGTTTTATAACTTAACTGCCCTCCAACCATAAGTGCTCAGCAACACCAGGTACTTTATTTCTGCTATGCTGCCAGAATCAGCATTTGTCTCTAGGGGCTCTCCTAACTCATCAGTAATATGGGCAACATCTACATCCAGGTTTACCAAAGAGCCAAAGAGGTTCTACGGTCTTCACTCATTCACAGACTTCTTTAAGCTGTAAGCCTTTTCCCCTCCTGCCCTACTGCAGCCCCATAGCACACCCTGACCTAAGCCCTCTTGTTTCAGGATCTTCACTAATCCTGAGTGCTCACTTTACTGCAAAAGACCTGGAGATTCATGTGCTCCCTGAGCAGAGTCTTTTTTTCCTAATCCTTCTGTTCTTACACATACCCCTCTGTGGGGCCACCTTTTGGTGTTCTAGAAAGCCTGGACTGCCCATTTAGCTGCTGTTCCAGAGTTCTCTAAAATGTCTGGGACTTGACCCCTTTGTATCTCCTGACATCGGCTTCTGTCTCTGTCAGCACTGGGCTGCGTTACATCTCTCTTTTCTCTCTGCCTACATCCATTCTTTTCTAGTCTGGTTAAGAAGGAAGAGAACTGATCTGGGGTTTGAAATCCAACTTGCTTTAGACAGACATAAAAACACTGGAATTGTCACTCTGACTTCAGCAGAATCAGCTGTGATGTCTGCGGTTCCCCGTGTCATTTTTGGGTGATGACCAGAAGGCTGCCCTCGCTGTTGATGGGAGAAATGAGATTTTGAATGACACAACCATTCACTTCTGTCCTTTTGGGCTCTGCTTTAGCTAGCCTGGTTATTTTTGGTATGGGGGGAATTTCAGCTCACACTGACACAACATCTTAACAATTCTAAATTTATTTACATTTCTTATGAGAGTAAATTATTTTTCATATGGTACATATGTGTATATATGGTATGTGTATCTCTCTGTCTATGCATGCATGCAATAAAATTAAAAGCAGAATATTACAGGTCCAGATGCACTAATTAGGAGAATATTTGTTATGCTACAGAGCTAACTAGTTTGGTAATAGATAAGGAAAATATATCTGAAGAAATGCTAACTACCATAGCCAAACAATTTCCTCCATTGAAGAGAAGATTATATAAACAGTTTTTGGTATTACTTTTACATGCAAGATTCAAGCTTTCATTAACGTAGTAACCCTGACAAAAACTGTACTGACAGTGTCCATATACTTGGACCAATAAGAAAGTCTTACTATTCATCATAGGCTCTGATATTAGCAATTGGATAAACTTTATTATATTTGCTGCAACATACTATATATCTTAAGGCAGAAATTATCTAAAAGGGCAACAAATGAAAAAGATTAAATAAAAGACAAGTAGTTAAGATAAAATTATTTGTGTACTTCTATAAATTTTTAAGCATTTTAACACATTTTTGGTGTTTCTGCCTCTCCTAGCAACATGTTGCATATGCTTTACACTTTCAGCCCGAGATTCTTAGTTTAAAATACTCCACAAAGTATGTATCAAGCAGTAAGTTCTTTGAGCCATATCCCATTTTCTATTAGTAATGCACACTCTCACTCGCAGAAGCAACCTTTATTTCAGGCTGGGTTTGTTAATGCAGACACTTCAGTACTTGTGGACTCATGTTACGTTTTGGTACCTTAAATACTCTGCCATTCAATTTCAATATAAAAAGTAATTTTCTCTTTCATTAAGAACCTCAAAACGTTTAAATATCTCCTGGCTAAAATCTCGATTTAAAACCTGCTGAAGTCGTTTTCTGAGAGTGCATTTTCACCACTAGAGGGCAGAGAAATACAGCATTGACCAGCAAGTAAAAATGCCTTGAAAGTAACTTGTATTTCACTGCTTTTAGGTTCCAGTGGCTGCTTTTTTGTTCTTTTCAACAACTTTACAACTGTTCAGATGAAGTAAAGTTAACAGAACACAGCTCCTAGGAAAGAGCTGAATAAAACCAGGTAATTACCTTGACTGCTTGCAGTCTTCTGCCATTGTGTTTGAATATCAGGATTCACTTCAACCCCAGCAATGTTTGCAGCACTGAACCCAGGTATTCTCTAAGGCTGTTAACATTGAAAACTCAGGCAGCCTAAGCTACTTAGTAAAGCACACGAGTACTTTATAAGCCTACTATCATAAGACTGGTGAGTTTTTGATAAGTATTTGTCCTCTGCTTTGCAGTCTGAAACCCTGTGATCGTGACAGCCACTTTTGTGGTGCATTTAAAAATCCTCTGAGAGAACTTGCCTGGATGCAAGAATGCAGCATCTGGGAATAGCTAAGTGTTTAAAATAGAATTAGGCTCTTTTCTATCCATCTGTTGATATAATTAAAATATGATATCTGGAGTTGAATATCACTGCAGTTTCTCAAGGTTAAACTCAGCCTCTTGGTTAAACTTATCTGAACGTTTATGCACTGTAGTTAAAGCATCTGTATGTTGCAAACTGGAGAATTAAATTCTAAGCCGACTTCGTTTGAATGTATACAACACAAACAAAATGCACAGAGTGGAGCATGTTTATGTATCTACTTTGCTACTCAGAAGATCTTTGTAACAAAACCAAATAAAATCTGTCTTCTACTGAAAACAGTCACAGGTCAAAATATTTTTCTGCAGACAGCTCAGATACTTTTTAATAGTTTCCTTAACTTGTTAGAGATGTAAATGGTATAGAAAACTTTAAGTGGCATCCTTGGACTCAGGGTTTAGTCTATATGAATGTCTTCTGATTTCAGCCTGTAAATAGTTCTCTTCATTTCTCAGTCTGGAGGATACCAGTTCTGATGTACTGTGTATATTATAATTTGAGTGATTATACGTTTTTTCAGGATTAAAATCCCTGCCTGGGTTTCTGACTAGATTAATTAATTTTTCTAAAACTGTTCAAAATGCAATGCTGCTGGTAAAAGAAATATTTTAGATGTTCCACTGGCTTTGTTATAGATTTATCACCACTCACAGCTGTCTGGTGCTAGGATGCTTATCATCACAGTGGTTTCCCAGCACTGTGCTCCTCCTTGACAGAATTTGAAGTATGATTCTCTGATAGTGCTTTTCAGGGGTTTAAGGGACTTCAAGGGAGCTCCACCTATCTCAGATATGAGAACCTACTCTAAAAATGAAGAGTAGACACCAATGATTATGCTACGAAGAGAAATTTATTAGCTCTCAGTAAGACACAATAACTGGGGATTCCACCCCACCCCTACCCCCCCTTTTCTTATTTGTCTCATTAGTTTGTTTTCTTCTGTGGAGTAAAAACACTGCTCAGAAAATAACATTTTCCTCTTCCAACCAATCATAAATTTCTATCTGATACCTTAGGTATGAAATTTTAGAAGCTCATGAGTCCTGTTTGAAACATCCCAAGTAAAAGAGAATCAGAAGATGAATATATATTTTTGCAAAGTTGAATTTCTATGTATTCAGAACAGATTTTGACTTCCTTAGAGTTTGCTAAAAGCATTAGATGAAAAAACCCAAACCTTCTTTATTCAAAAAACATGTGTTGTAAAGAATTCCTCCTTGAAACAGTCACCTTTCATTGCCTGCTGCCATACACATCAACAGCTTTGCTTCAGCCTAGGCTAAGGTGAAGAAAAGTGTAATGGGAACAGATGCAGACCTAGTGTGAATGAATGGCCTGAACCCTCCTTATTCCTCACTTGTGTTATAGAATTGTTCAGGTAGAAAAGGTGTTTGAGAGCATTAAGGCCAACCATTAACCCAGCACTACCAATCTCACCACATCCCTCAGCACCACATCTACTTGTCTGTTAAATACTTCCAGGGATGGTGACTCCATCACTTCCCTGGGCAGCCTGTTCCAATGCTTAGCAACCCTCTCAGTGAAGAAGTTTTTCATATTATCCAATCTAAACCTCCTCCTTGGCACAAGCTGTCTGACAAGAGTGAGGGAAGGAAGTGTAACAGCCCAAACCTCTGTGTGTGGAGCACCTATAGCAGAAGGCACTACCTATACCCTCAACAGCCTCTACCAGCTGCTGTGCCACCTGAAGCCCTAGCATAGCCGCGGCTAAAGTTGTTCTGGAGGAGAAAGGGTGACTTTAACCTACCACAGCTGTGGGAAAAGGTTTATTCCCACCTGCTGGGTCCAGTCAGCAGCACTGTTCCTGAAGCAGAGCCAGAAGAAAGCAGTTGCTCTGTGCCAGCTGTGTTAATGTTGCTGGAAATGAACCAAAGGAGCATGACACAGAGGCTGTTTGGGAAGGGAGACAACAGGCTTTTTAGCTTCTTTGCAATCTGAGCCTGTAGGTAAGGAGATGGAGCCAGAGAAAGATGAGGATATGCTCTATTTCATACCTGTTGAGGGTGTGTATTCACTGCAGGCATCATTGGAGTGATTGGCATCGAGCAAAAATGAAGCATATTAGTCTTTTCTTCAATTACTGTCCTTCCTGTGGTCTTAGGTCTCTAGAAGACACATTCTCTAATTCTCTGTACTGTAGCTCATGAACTGTTTTGTGTGAGTTGTGGGTGGTGGTAGTGGGGGAAAACTTTTTTCTGAGCACACGGAGAACTTGTAGGAGATGCTGAAGGACCAGCAGCTCCTAATGGCTCACCTATGATCTATTTACAAAGTGGACAGCTTAGTTATTATTCAAACTGGATAATTATGCAGAAATGTCATACCTGCTGCCTGTCTTGAAATGTATGTCACTTTGAATATCTGCTTGAACAGATGGCAAAGGAAATCTCTGGCCTAATGTCATGCTTTTAAGATAAATACTAATGATACCAAGGAAGTTTCAAAAAGTATGAGAATGGTGATGTGGTGGTGATGTGCAGGAAGATTGAACTGAGCAAGCGTAGGCTAGCTACCTTAACGTTACCTGTCAAACAAACCTGATGTTTTCCTTTGCAATTACTAGTTTGGGAGGTGATGGTAATTGCAGGATTGAAATCTGTCTATGGTTTTGAAAGTCTTTATATAAAATGGAATGAATTCTGATTTAAAAAGCAGATACTTCACTATAACAGTGTTTATCAAAGTGGGTTAAGAGAAGACTAACCGATATATGATAAAGTAAATATTGGCAAGGAAATGTTATCCCGAGACTTCTGTTTATAAGTATCTGCCCTAGTTCTAGTGCAATCAATATTGTCTGTATGACTTGGAGCAAAGATTTACTGCTAAATACATTTGCTCCAAGGACTGAAGAAGTCTAAGTACTCAAGACAAGACAGTCCTCCACTGGAATTTGAATTGCCTGATAAACTGGGTCCTTGTGACAAAGGCAAGGCATTCACGTGTTGAACTGTGAAAGGCAAACTGTCAAGTAGAGAGCTATCCTGGACAGAGAGGCTGTGAAAGGGCTAGGGATAGTGTCCTTTTAAGTTGACATGAGTTTCTAGAATGATAGTATAGAGGAAGGATGATGTTTGAGTTTATACACACTAAGAAGGAGTAATGGAGTGCTAGAAAGCTGTCCTGATAATCTAGTTTCTCAGAAGGATTTCTGAACAATGGAAGAGCTACAGAAACCTGATTTTAGGATCACAACACAATTTACAGTTGAAGGCTTAAAAAGACTTGGTTCAAGAATGTACCAAGAGGTTGTTCCTCACAAATATGCAGGTTATTCTGGAGGTAGGGAGGAGAATAATGAATACTGGAATCACTGATGCATTAATGGGGTCAGACTTAACAAATCCCCGTGGCTGGCAGCAGAATCTGGATAGACACCTACTAAAATGAAATATTCCACCCTTTTATATTTCATATTGAAAAAAAAAACTCTTGAAGAAAGCATAGAGTTCTCTCTTAACATGTTTAGCTCAAGCTTGTATGCCCTTCTGGAAGAAAAGTTTTATCCAAATAGATTGTTTGGCTTAATACAGAAAGAAGTGGATGAAATGTAGAGTCTTTTGATTATCTTGCAGGTGAGATTAGATGACGTAATGGTCCCTATTGACATACAATTCTGAAAAGTCTCTTACCCAACACTTTCTACAACTTTCTAGCAGTTCGGTGTAGACAAGACAGTCTAGACTGAAGTGTACACTAGGAACCAGTGCTTTTAAGCTGTTTTGCAGGATTCCTTTTTTATTATAAAATAAACCCCACTGGTTCAGTACAGGAGAAAAGCCAAACTGGCCCTAAAGAAGGAATAACCTTGGCAGGCTTAGAATAACGCCTAAATAACAAGTTGTTTAGTCAGGGAGCAATTGAAAGCTACTGCTACTCTTCTGAAATAGTTTTCATTTTGTTCTTCCAACTTTAAATTTTTCAATCATGTCAGTTGTGGCTTTTTCCTGAGCATATGAGAAAACAATTATGCCATATTTCTCATGCCAATACAAAATTTTCATTATTAAAACAGTGTATGTTTTGTTCTCCATTCATAAAATCTGCCCTTTCCTCATGAGTGATTCTCCATGTAGCTGCAATGTTGTTTTCAAACAGATTTCTCATTTATTTCTTTTTCTTTTGTATTAATATATGATTGTAATAATCACAGGGAATAGTCTCCTTTAACTGTGTATGTGTGATTTTATGTGTTACATTAGTTATCTTTTCAAAATCATTTGGCCATAGCTTTAAGAGGCTGCTCAAGAATAGGGTATAGTAACTTTATAGGGAGCACTTGTGCCTTAGGTTTTACAAGTTGCATTCAGCACTGCTGAATACCTAGGAATTCTGAGGCCCTAGGACTTTCTTAATAAGTTCTTTCAGTGGAATGCATTTTTTTCCCAGGGGTTATAAATCTAAATCTTCCATTTATTTTCAATGTAAGTACTAGACTTATATGTGTAAACAGAGAAATTGACATAACCTTTCTGCCCTTCAACCATCTGCAGGTATAAAATGAAAGCACAGCTACAGCTTTATGTATTGTGCTGCTATAAAGACATTGCACAAAGGAACTCCGTATTTCTTGTGCTAATCTTGTTCCTACACTAATCTGTATTTGCCCAGATTTTGCGACTTTACTTAGGAATCTAGCTTTCTGTGGATAAAATAATTCCTTGGCTTTCTTCCAGGCTCTGACTCCTCTAAACCAGCCTTTCTTTCTGTGAATTTCATGCACTGTATACTTTAGGCAATTCTGAGTGCACAAACAGAACTGCAGACTGATGCCACTGAGCCATTTCAGTCCATCTGACATGGCTGAGCCATTTCATATGACTGCAAGCGTCTGGTGGGTTATTATTAGAGACCCAAAACAATACTCAAATTTAAATACTCGCAGATTTTTATGTCTGATTCTTTTTAGGCACCTGACTGAATCAACAATTGGGTTGCCAGAGATCAGGGGCTTTTGCACCTCCAGTTGGTGTTAATGTGGCAAAACAAGAATCAAGAATCAAGAAGGTTGGAAGAGACCTCAAGGATCATCGAGTCCAACCTGTCACCCTACACCTCATGCCTATCTAAACCATGGCACCAAGTGCCACGTCCAATCCCCTCTTGAACACCTCCAGGGATGGTGACTCCACCACCTCCCTGGGCAGCACATTCCAATGGCCAACCACTCTCTCTGTGAAGAACTTTCTCCTCACCTCCAGCCTAAACCTCCCCTGGCGCAGCTTGAGACTGTGTCCTCTTGTTCTGGTGCTGGTTGCCTGGGAGAAGAGACCAAACCCCTCCTGGCTACAACCTCCCTTCAGGTAGTTGTAGACAGCAATGAGGTCTCCCCTGAGCCTTCTCTTCTCAAGGCTAAACAGTCCCAGCTCCCTCAGCCTCTCCTCATAGGGCTTGTGCTCAAGGCCTCTCACCAGCCTCGTTGCCCTTCTCTGGACATGCTCCAGCAATTCAACATCTTTCCTAAACTGAGGGGCCCAGAACTGGACACAGTACTCAAGGTGTGGCCTAACCAGTGCTGTGTACAGGGGTACAATTACCTCCCTGCTCCTGCTGGCCAAACTATGCCTGATGCAGGCCAGGATGCCATTGGCTCTCTTGGCCACCTGGGCACACTGCTGGCTCATGTTCAGGCACCTGTCAACCAGTACCCCCAGGTCCCTTTCCACCTGGCTGCTCTCCAGCCACTCTGACCCCAGCCTGTAGCTCTGCATGGGGTTGTTGTGGCCGAAGTGCAGCACCCGGCACTTGGGCTTGTTGAATGCCATCATGTTGGACTCTGCCCATCTGTCCAGCCTGTCAAGGTCCCTCTGCAGAGCCCTTCTACCTTCTAACAGATCAACACCTGCTCCCAGCTTGGTGTCATCTGCAAATTTACTGATGATGGACTCAATCCCCTCATCCAGATCATCAATAAAGATATTGAACAGGATGGGGCCCAGCACTGATCCCTGGGGGACACCACTAGTGACAGGCTGCCAGCTGGCAGTGGCACCATTCACCACCACTCTCTGGGCTCGGCCCTCCAGCCAGTTCCTAACCCAGCACAGAGTGCTCCTGTCCAAGCCACAAGCTGCCAGTTTGGCCAAGAGTTTGCTGTGGGGGACAGTGTCAAAGGCCTTGCTGAAGTCCAGGTAGACTACATCCACAGCCTTTCCCACGTCCACCAAGCTTCACATATTTTCAAAACAAGCCTTCAGTTCCTCTGCCATGCTGTTTATAGCAGCAATGCTTGTATCTGCTGGTTCTTTCCATTTTAGAAGCAGCAACTTCTATTACAGCAAAGACACGGTGAAGCAAAATTTATACAGAAATCTCAACCAATAATCTATTATGATGGGAAATTACATAAATGGCTTGACTGATTTAAATATTACCTTGGAATAAGAGTTGATAACAAACTAAAATGATCCCCCCCACTATTTCAGTGATGTCAAGTGTAAATTCTTGCTGAGAAATGAACAGCAGAGGTATTTATAGAGATTTTATAAATATTTATTTACATGCTATATTACAAGTTATTTACAGTCGATATTTACAGGTCCTAGTATTCAGTTGAAAGAATCAGTTCTGCAGAATATATATATACAGGTGCTTTGAACAGTCTGAGGGCATTTGGAAGTTTAGAAAGCGAAACCAATTCGGAAAGAGGTGGGGGGGGGGCGAGGGGGGGAGTGCTTGTCGAGGACAGGCAAGCCCAGAAACAGGCCGTTTGGCACAAACCTCAACAGAAACTCGATGAAGAAATATTTGGCTTACTCACAAACTGAAGAACTTTGTGAGATCTTTCCTTGATACTGCATTCATATTCCAGGCATTGTGGCACGGATGTGCCCTAATAAGGAAATTGAAAAAATGTCGCCGACCGTGGCGCTGTGCCGCGTGGTTGCTCCCGGAACGAAAAGGGCCTGGGAGTTTTCCGGTGAGCCTCGGAGGCTTTTGCAACTCAGTTCGTGAAGTGCACTATGTAAGAAGAGCTTCCCACTCTGGGAGAAAAGCCTTGTCGCCAGGGTTGCAGGGCACAGCAAAGTGGCTTCTCTGCGAGGCTGGGGAGACTTTTTCCGCGATCTGCAGGGATCGGCCAGGGAGCTGCCGGTCCTGCCGAAGCAATGTCCCCACGCCTTGGGGGCTGTAGTGGTCTGGGATGGGCGGTGCACACAGGTTACCACGGTTCCCTTGCTCGGTGATCGGTTCCCTCGCTTGGAGATCGGTCGGGCAACAGTGGCGATCCGCAGAGATGCACTCGGACACGCCAGTTCGAGTCCCGGGTAAAAGCAGACCCTTCGCAGCGCAGGGCGCGAGGCAAATACGGGCATACACACGGGAACAGGCACAGGTACAAGCACGGAGCACTTGTTTAGCAAAACAACCCCTATTTAACATTTGCCTGGACACTGTTCCAGTGGGCATCCTTTGTAAACAGAGTAATCAAACAACAAAATGATGTTTTACCAAATGTAGTATGAGCATACACCTTGAACAAAGCAAGCACAAGCATGTTGCCTGAGCTTTGTTTACCACAACGGGCCCAGGGAGGTTGTTTACCTAGACTTGGTGGCGCCAAGACTTCCCCCACCTCCAGAAGAGAGAGGGAGGAGGGGACATGTAGGGACATGTCCTGGCACTATTTGGGATGTAGTCTTGGACATAAGCATCATTCATCACATCAGGCCAATGTTTTGCCAGGTGCTTTGCTATTTATTAACACTATTGAGCTGTAGCTCTTGGATTCCTGTGTTGTTTTGCTGTTGTTTTTTCCTTTCCCCCAAGGAAAGTATCACTCTCCAGAGGAGTTCTCAGTAGAAAAGTAAGGGGAATATATTAACCTGCAAGGTTGTTCTGGCCATTTGAGTATTTATACTTCATTAGTAGCATTCTTGCTGGCACTAAGCAGAGAGAACACTGTCATATGGTTTGGAAACAGCTGCACTCCGAATTTGACGTTTTCAAACCTAGCAATCAAATAGGTGCGTTTTGCAAGGATTCATGAAGATGGGTCACAAGGTGAAGGGAAGTGATCACCAGTTTCTCAGCCAGACAAATGGAGACAAATAACATGATGAGGTCTCTGTGCCTCACAAGAATAACCTTATTTGTTATCCTATCTTTTCCCAGTTTTCAGGAAAGTCAGACCTTTGAATGGCTCCCCTCCATGTTTTATGACCCTAGTTCTCTTTTTTGAGTACTTGTTTTTAAGTATCATGAAAATGGTGTCCCTTATGTTGTTCCTCCCATATGCTGGTGCAATATGAGTTATTTAGACATGCTGTACTTCATTTGCTTGTCACGTATAATTATATGAAAAAAATGAGAGACAGGGGAGAAAGGGCAGTAATTGAGCAATATTTCTTTTTCCTGCCTCAATCCCATTAAGGGATGCGTTTTCCTCTCTATTAGGAATATTTTACTTCTCTCCATACAGTAGAATTTATGTTCACTGAGTAAGAAAAATACATATGTAACTTAGGGGTGTATGTGGCTGCAAGTCAGGAATAATTTAGTGATGAGATCATATCTGAAGAGAAGTATATTGCCACTGGAAAACGTTCTGGTGGTGCTATGAAAACACTGATGTGTTTATGTTAAAAGTTGTGATAATGAAGAGTAGTTAGTATGTTAGTGACCATGTAGATGAGAAATAACGAAGTTAGGAAGTGACATGTTACCGACCAGCTGTTGAAGCTATACTTGGACTAAGACTAAAAATTACTTTGACAACACATTTCATTTACATGACTGTTGAATTAATCACTGTCTTGAGCTAATGCATTTAGCAGACTGACAACATGGATGAAACCTAGATTCTTTTGTGTTTTTCTTCCTTACATTTACAGGGAAAGATGTATTATGTCACCCTGAACTCTCATCTTCGCCAGTCTGTAGTTCCAAGGGGCTTACAGAACATTCATTCCATCTTCAGGAATTTATCTACCAAATTTTATGTGCTTCTTTACTGATGAAAGTAATATACTAATTGGTTTGTAGTTTCTTGTTAGTAATTCTAGAAATACTATGAGTACTGAAATACTACTAATACTGAAAGAGATAAAAGATAAATGCAGAAAGGAATCCTAAATGGGAAGTAAGAGGACATAGATCATGTTCTGTAAAACACTCATATGAGAAGGCAAGGCAGTAGAATATAGCATGGTGTAAGGTCATTTTGCAAGATGAAAAATTACATACAACCTGTATTATCTTGAGTCGGAATATGGATTTTAATACATCATGTTACATGCTTCTGTATGAAAAGTATCTTTGTGTCAGGTGAAATTTGGTGAAAACCTCAACTATAAAGTCGTATAGGCTCTGTCTATATTAGGAAGGAGCAGGGATGAATGCACACACTGCTTGCTGGATCTGTAACATGAGGCAGTTGGTGCTACAACCTCACTACACACTTGAAGAATGTATTTTTACTTCAGACTAACTTCAAGCTGGTCCTAGAGCGCGAATGCTACAGATTCTGGAGTGTATTAGGTGTGGTTATGCGGTTCATCTTTCAGTTTAATTTCGCCTGAACAAAATCCAGCTTGTGCATGCCAGCTCAAATAACTCCACCATACAAACAAATGCAACATATACTTGAAAGTACAGGGGAAATGGCTTCAAAAGAATAGATGTATCCATTAAAGCTAAAAGCATGACTTGATCTATTTATGATTACAACACAGGGGAATGTAGCGCTTGCAAGTAGCAAAACCCTATAGCTTTTAATGTGCAGGAGATATTTCTAGATCAATGCCAAACATTATGATTACAGAGCTACAACATACTTACAACTTCTGATGTGTTCCCTTAGTGGCCTGAGGCAACACGGGAAAAAGACGTGTTCAGGATTGCAATCTTATGCTGTCAGTTCTTCTACCAGTTACAGAACTGCTTTTTGCAATGTTAATTAAACATAGATGGGACTCAGTGAAATGCACTTGTCTCTTAAATGTATTAGAAAGAATTACTAGAAGTATCTAAAAGCCAGCCAAATACTGAGATATCCGACTTTGGGCCATAATTTATGGCAGGTGTATTTTGGTGGGGCTTGATGTACTCCAGCTTGTCCTGCTTGCACTCCAGGCTGCTGCATACCCACCTCAGAGCCAGATGGCCTCCTCAGCATGGTGCTGAGCTCAGGACTGTAGTGCTTCAACATGAGTAGTTTGGCCTGTTACAAACCTCTGCTAAGCCTCTGGATCCAAACTTGCTCAAGTACAGCATCCTTAGAGCATGGGTTGGGCAGGGTGTGTTAGGGCTTATCTGCACCTGGTTATGATCTTAGGCGTGGACATGCACAGGCAGTGGATCAAGATTCCAAAAACCACCATTAAAAAAATGAATTTGAAAAGAGGGCACTGTTAGTAGATTAGAGTTTTATTCCTCTGAATAAAGGCCATGTTATGGTTGCCATGTCCCTGAGTGCTCCCATTGCCCTACCTGTTCATGCCCTTCCCCTGGGGTTCCTTCCACCCTGGCCAGGGCCCATAACCCTGTGTCAGGGGCAGTTGGCCCCTGACCCAGTGATACTGCAGCAGGGCTGGCCTCCAGCTCCTGCAACCCTGCCCTGCCCTGCTTTGCCATGGACCCTGCCAAGCCAGGCCCAACTGTGAGCTGACATCCTGGCCTGGCCTTGGTTTGTCCCCAAGGTGGTGCCCAATGCCTGGGGCTAGGGCTGCTCCTGTGCCCTCTGGCTGCCCTGCCTTTGGGTGGTGGTGGGATGGGGGATGTTTGCCAGGCCTTGACCTGACCTGACATTGGGAGCTCTCAACCCAATGCTGCCAGGGAGCCCTTGACCCTCACAAGTCCATGACAGTGGTAGTAAAATGAGCTACAGTTCTGGATAATCTTTTCAAATCACGGATTTCAAATTGACATCAAACTAATCCAAAAGTAAAGAAGTAGTAGTAAAGGCTGTGGATTTCCATGTGCCTCTATCTCTGCACGCATACAGAGTATGGAGCCAGATGACACCTGTAAATGGTCAAAACAGAAAACAGAGTGTGTGAGACCTCAGGAATATAAAGTTTTTCAATGATTCAGAAGCAGGGTTAGTTGTGGGCAGCTAAAGGTAATCAACATGAGCTAAGCTGCTGGAGGGAATGAACCAACTTGGTTAATTCCCTCCATGAACAGGAGGTGTGCTTTCTGTACTTTGGGTGCTGTGGATGATGATGTAATAATAGGTGAAGGAAGGAAGAAGCAACAATGAAAAACTTACTGGGAAATGTTTGCCTATTTCCAGGGTGTCCTGTTTCTTCAGCATGAAATAACAGTAGGAAACCTTTTTCCATAAGACTGAATGACAGCTGCCACCAGAGGCACCTAAAGAAGCTATTTGTTGATCTCCCTTTGCTGCAGGGTACATGAAAATACATTTGTGTCTATAGTTTTTATGAATAAATGTAACTGGCCAGAAAAAAGGGGGTGTTGTTACCTCTAAAAATGCACTGTCAGTTGTCCTTTTAGACACAGGGCATGAGCATCATTTCCCCACTTTTCTTTGCCTCTCCAAAGCAAAGTAAAAAGAAGGACTTTATTCCAGAAGCATATGGAGAATGACTATTAGAAAACACTCTGTCCTCATGCTGTCAGCTTTCCTCTCTTTGGAAGATAGTGTTGCTGTTGGAGAAGAACTGCTGCAGGAAAACAGGGAGCTCTGAAATCCTGTGCCTTGGCAGGAGGAAGCTCCCCTTCCTGCAGAGGGACTATTGCTTAAGGACTTTATGTGCTACCTGAAGAAGGCTACAGTTGCTCATTTCGGTACTGAAGCAAATTAGTAACCTCCTGTGGCTGAGGAAAAATCATATTCAGAAGAGAAATATTGTAATTTTGAGAAGTTATACATTCATGGTTTGTATTTCCCTGCTGGTTTATGTGCTTTAGAATTCTCTGATACCAGTGAAATTAGAGCATGGGATGAAGGGAGAAAATCATTCTGCTTCATTTTAAAACTGCCCAGTGAATGCTGTACCTATGATGATCAGTGAAATATCTACAACTCAGATAAGAAGCAATAAAATAAAGGGCTATGATGTTAATATGATTGAGGAGGGAGCCTGTATGAACCTCATCAGGTTCAACAAAGTCAAGGGTAAGTTTCTGCACCTGGGGCAAGGCAATCCCTGGTATCAATACAGACTAGGAGATGAATAGATTGAGAGCAGCCCCACAGAAAAGGACTCAGGGCTAATGGTGAATGAAAATTTGGCATAAGACAATAAAGTGTGCTTGCAGCCCAGAGATCCAATTGTGTCCTGGGCTGAATCAAAAGAAGTGTGGCCAGCAAGTCAAGGGAAGGGAGTCTGCCCCTTCACTCTACTCTGGTGAGACCCTACCTGGAGTACCACATCTAGCTCTGGGGCACCCAGCACAAAAAGACATAAACCTGTTTGAGAGAGTCCAGGCAGAGGGTTGTGAAGGTGATCAGAGGTTTGGAACACCTCTTCTGTGAAGAAAGGTTGGAAGAGTTGAGGTTGTTCGTCTTGGAGAAGATATGTCTCCAGAAGAAACTTATTGCAGCCTTTCAATAAGAGGGTTTATAAAAAAGATGGAGAAAGATGAGGTGCGACAATTTAAAACTGAAAAAAAGAGTAGATTTAGATTGGCATAAAGAAGAATTTTTTTATGTTGGGTGTTTTGAAACATTGGAATAGGTTGCCAAGAGAAGTTGTGGATGTCCCATCATTGGAAACATTTGATGTCAGCTGGATGGAGCTTTGAACTACTTGTTCTAGTGAAAGATGTCCCTGCCTATGACAGGGGAGTCAGACTAGATGATCTTTAAAATTCTTTTCCAGCTCAAGTGTCATGAGTTGAGTACAAAATCTGCTGCTGTTATTCAAAACCTTCCTGCCTCATACCAGCTTCATGGGCCCCATCCCTGGAGATATTCAAAACCAGGCTCGACAAGGCTCTGGGCAGCCTGATCTAGTTGAGGATGCTCCTGCTTACTGCAGAGGGGGTTGGACTAGATGACCTTTAGAGGTCCCTTCTGACCCAAACCATTCTGTGGGGCTTGAAGTTCATATTGCAGCATGAGAGGCTTCCTGTTCTGGTTGCTGCTGTTGGGCTCCAAGGTTTGAATGTTTGCTCTTTTCTGTGGAGCAAGACAGGGGGGAGTTGGTTAGCTCACTGTTCTTCTGCTTTAACCTTGCTGCTTTTGTACATTTTGCTACATTTCTTCTGCAATAGGTAAGGTAATTGTGCTGGATGTTGCTTCTGCAGGTCTAACAGCTGAAACATTTCTTAAATACCCTAAGTGAAAGGTACACAGGCAAAACTGGGATTTTCATAAATAAATCTATCTGGATTTAAGAGAATTTATGTTCTCTTATGTTAAGAGAATTTATGAACCATTTCCAGCTTTATAATGCGAGTTTAACCTTGCTTGGGTATGCTTGGGTATGCTGCATCATTCTTTATCCATGCACTAGTACAACAGAACTGCAGCCAGGCAAAGATGAGGAATTAGGTTATATTGCCTATTTGGAGGGAAAAGATCCAAAATACAAGAGTGTGTGCCAGCAGACCTTGTGGATCTCATGCATTGCCAGGCGTATAAATGCCTAGGGGCTACGGTACTTGCCAAGCCTGGGGAGCCTAGGTGCTGTTTTGGCCAGGTGTTGGAAAGACATCTACTCTGTCGGGCCCAAATCAGTCCTGTTCCTGTAAGATACAGGTGGCAGAGAGACAGCTTACTCTGGGCATGCTCCTCACCTACCACACCTGTGTAGCAGCTGTTATTGCTGGACTCTAGACTAGCTATAGATTCTCCAAATTAAAAACGGGACGTGTTACTCCTGCTCCAAGGCAACTGAAGGCTTTGACTTCTAAAGCTGTATGCCAATAAATACTATACAGTGAAAGAGTAATGCTTTCCCCCCCTTTCTAAGAATTAAAACACTGTTTTACCACCACTAATTTAAAGGAAAATTACTTCAAAGTGCATCCCTTGGAGACAGAGTTTAGAGGCCACACATTTACACTGAATAGAAATAGACATACTTATTTTTCATTTGAGGTCTGCTCAGAAAAAAAAAATGATAATTATGAATCATTCATTGAGAAGGCTTGCAGTTCCTGTGTGGCTGCACATCTTCAGGGTCTTTTCACAGAGAGATGCTACTAACCGTTTTGTGAGCTGTAGACTTTGCTTTCAACTTTGGATACAACAATTCTAGCTAAGAAATAAGCATTTTTCACTCCATTTGACTCTTCCCTGGTTCTCTGCAAAAAAACGACAACAACAAAATCTAAAAAAACCCAACCAAGCAAACACAAAAGAAACCATAACAAAAAACAGCATCTCAAGCAATTTTTAAAGGAAAGATACATTACTTCTGTGTCTGTAAAAGGCTGTATGGTTCTTATTATCTCATGACCTGTAGCATTGTTTTAAAGAAGAATAATAAGCCCTTCACTGTAATATATTGTGGACAGACTGGTTGTTACATAAATTACACAAGTTGCATTAGACTTTGGTTAGGCTTTGGGTGCATTGCATTAGCAATGAAACATTCACTTCAGCATTTCCTTTTGCAGCTTTCCATTACAATCTATGTGAAATCCAGATGTATTTGTTTTCTTCCAAGAGTTACCTTGGGATACAAAATCATGGCTAACGAATCTGAACGTGTTGGATCAGATCCCAGTCAAGATCTTTGGTAAACCCAAATTCCACTACCTCCACAAACTGAGCTGAAATACATTAAAAATATTTTATATGCCAAATAACCATGCTTATTGATCATATAAAAATCTATTGCTATTGCTTGATGTCAGCCATTAACACAGCTGAGACAGTGGAATAATAAATTGTCTGTATGTCTAGTCTTTAAACTACTTTTTTCTGTCTCTACACTTAAGAAAGAGAGAAAAAAACAGGCTCTCCTAGACTGAAGATTTTGTAAGTCAAATCGTGTCCCTTTATGTCACAGAAAATTTCTTCTCTCCTTTAAGTTCTAGTTTAGACATCTGAAAATAGATCCTTACAATGGAAAATGTGACTGAATCCTACCTGTGTTAATGACTGCCAATATAGTACTATATTGAAATTAGTTTAAAAAAAATCTTAACAATTTAACACAGGTGCAGAAGGTAAAACTACAGAAGATAAAGCTACAAGAAAGTGGTGAGGACCTTTTTAGGATGTCAGGTAAAGATAGGACTAGGGGGAATGGAAAAAAACCTGAAATGGGTAGATTCAGATTGGATGTTAGGAAGAAGTTTTACATCCTGAGCGTGGTGAGACACTGGAACAGGTTGTCCAGGGAGGAGGTTGAAGTCCCATTCCTGGAAGTTTTTAAGGCCAGGCTGGATGTGGCTCTGAGCAACCTGCTGTAGTGTGAGGTGTCCCTGCCCATGGCAGTGGGATTGGAACTAGATGACACTTGAGGTCCCTTCCAACCCTAACAATTCTATGATTCTATAAGTCACTTAATACTTTCTGACCAAATTATACAGAGGTGACAGCAAACTTACTTTCCCTCCTTTTTCCTCAACTACACAGCAGCATAGAGAATCTGCACTTGTCTCCTTTGTGACCATGAGTGAAATTTTTGCCATTGCTGTTTTGATCAAGATGAGTAACTCTTTCGCTGGTGCAATAGTTCTAAAGACCCTTTTCCAGGAAGAGCTGCCAGAGTCAGCTGCTTGCAGTTAGCAGAGGCAAAACCTTAGAGCCTGATTAAACTCTAGCATGTACTCAACACATAGAGCTGACTTGCTCCTCTGCCTCCCTTCCAATCTTGTGTTTCCAGACTGTCTAGAGACTGGATTTTCCAAGTAATTTTCCAGAGCAGCTAAAAAGTCATACTGAGCACTTACTCCAGAAGTTCTGGGGCGTAAAGTATCTTTTATAACTAGACAAAAAGTGGTTCATGATAAGAATCTCAATATTTTTCAGAACAAAAGCCTTAATTTATATAATGCCATATCTATAGTAATTGTGCAACTGTTTAGTCAACAAGTCACTTTATCTTCTGTTTCCAATAACTTGTTTCCCACCTTCCTATAGGGAGCCATAGAATTTTACTATCTGACTATAAAACATATAAAAGTCACTGAAGAGTTATTATTATTATCACTTCCAGTAAGATAGAAAGACTACAAATTTGATCTTTATTTTTCTCAATGACACTGTACTCTTTATTTCAGCCCTGTGGGAATCAAAAGCCAAAGGCCATATCTCCAGTCCATGTAAATGATCATATGCCACTTGGGAGGAGTATAAGACAGTTGTCAGAGGATGTAAGGAGGCAACTAGGAAAGCTAAGGCCTCTTTGGAACAGAACCTTGCAAGGGAGGTAAAGGACAGCAGAAAGAGCTTTTTCAAATACAATGCAGAGAAACTAGCACTAGAGGCAATGTAGGTTGCTGCGAATGAGGTGGGTGCCTGGTGACAGAGGATACAAAGAAAGCGGAATTACTAAATGCCTTCTTTGTCTCCATCTATACTGCTGGAGACTGTCCTCAGGAGCCCCAGACCCCTGAAGCCGCAGAGGAAGACAGGACAAAGGAGGAGTTTTCCGTGGTTCATGAGGACTGGGTTAGAGAAGAGTTAAGTCATCTGGACATCCATCAGTCCATGGGTCCGGATGACATGCACCCACAGGTGCTGAGGGAGCTGGCAGAGGTCATTGCCAGAACACTCTCCACTATCTTTGGTAAGTCATGGTAGACAGGAGGGGTGACTGAAGGAAGGCAAACATCACTCCAGTCTGCAAAAAGGGTAAGAAGGAGGACCCAGGTAACTATAGACTGGTCAGCCTCACCTCCATCCCTAGAAAGGTAATGGAAACCTAAAGGAATGGAACAACATGTCTTCAGTGCTGTCCTTAGGCATATCAAGGACAAGAGGGTCATTAGAAGCAGTCAACATTGTTTTATCAAGGGGAAGTCATGTCTGACAACATGATAGCCTTTTATGAAGACACAACCAGGTGGATAAAGATGTAGAGCAGTGGATGTGGTTTATCTTGATTTCAGTAAAGCATTTGGCACTGTCTCCCACAGCATCCTTGCAGCTAAACTGCGGAAGTGTGGTCTGGACAATCACATTGTGAGGCAGATTGAGAACTGATTGAAGGAAAGAAGTAAGAGAGTTGTGGTCAGTGAGACAGAGTCTAGTTGGAGGCCTGTGTCTAGTGGAGTTCTTCAGGGGTCGGTACTGGGACCAGTGCTGTTCAATATATTCATCGCAGACCTGGATGGGGGCAGAGAGTGCACTGTCAGCAAGTTTGATGATGACACCAAACTGGGTGGAGTGGCTGACACATCGGAGACACTCACAGCTGAGGCTTAGGAGAGTTGTGCAAAGACTTAAGCTGGAGAGTTGGGCAGGGAGGAATTTAATGAAATTCAACAAAGGCAAGTGTAGAGTCTTGCACCCGGGAAAGAATAACCTCATGTATCAGTATAGGTTGAGAACTGACCAGCTGGAGAGCAGCGAAGGGGAAAAGGACCTGGGAGTCCTAGTGGATGGAAGGTTGACCATGAGCCAGCAATGTGCTCTTGTGGCTAAGACATTCAATGCCATTCTGGAGTGTATTAGAAGGGGTGTGGTTAGTATTATAGAATCATAGAATCAACCATGTTGGAAGAGACCTTCAAGATCATCCAGTCCAACCTATCACCCAGCCCTATCCAATCAACTAGATCATGGCACCAAGTGCCTCATCCAGTCCCCTCTTGAACATCTCCAGGGATGGCGACTCCACCACCTCCCTGGGCAGCCCATTCCAATGGGCAATCACTCTCTCTGTTAAGAGCTTCCTCCTAATATCCAGCCTATACCTCCCTGCACAACTTGAGACTGTGTCCCCTCATTCTGCTGCTGAAGAGACCAACCCTTACCTGGCTACAACCTCCCTTCAGGTAGTTGTCGACATCAGTGAGGTCACCCCTGAGCCTCCTCTTCTCCAGACTAAACACCCCCAGCTCCCTCAGCCTCTCCTCATAGGGTTTGTGTTCCAGGCCCCTCACCAGCTTTGTTGCCCTTCTCTGGACACGTTCCAGTACCTCAACATCTCTCATGAATTGAGGAGCCCAGAACTGGACACAGTACTCAAGGTGTGGCCTGACCAGTGCTGAGTACAGGGGAAGAATAACCTCCCTTGTCCTGCTGGCTACACTATTCCTGATACAGGCCAGGATGCCATTGGCTCTCCTGGCCACCTGGGCACACTGCTGGCTCATGTTCAGCCTACTATCAACCAGCTCTCCCAGGTCCCTTTCTGTCTGGCTGCTCTCCAGCCACTCTGTCCCCAGCCTGTAGTGCTGCATGGGGTTGTTGTGGCCAAAGTGTAGAACCCTGCACTTAGCCTTCTTAAATCTCATCCCATTGGCCTCTGCCCTCCCATCCAGCCTGTCAAGGTCCCCCTGTAGATCCCTCCTACCCTCCAACAGATCAACACCTGTTCCTAACTTGGTGTCATCTGCAAACTTACTGATGGTGGACTCAATTCCCTTGTCCAGATCATCAATAAAGATATTGAACAGGATGGGGCCCAGCACTGATCCCTGGGGGACACCACTAGTGACTGGCCACCAACTGGATGTGGCACCATTCACCACCACTCTCTGGGCCCGGCCCTCCAGCCAGTTCTTGGCCCATTTCAGAGTGAATCTGCCCAGGCCACAAGCTGCCAGCTTTGCCAGGAGCTTGTTGTGGCAGACAGTGTCAAAGGCTTTGCTGAAGTCCAGGTAGACTACATCCACAGCCTTCCCTGCATTCACCAGATGGGTAACCTGATCATAAAAGCAGATCAGGTTGGTCAGGCAGGACCTGCCCCTCCTGAATCCATGCTGGCTGGGCCTGATCCCTTGACCATCTTGTAGGTTCTGTGTGATTGTACTCAGGATGACCTTGCCTGGCACTGAGGTCAGGCTGACAGGTCTGTAATTTGCTGGTTCCTCCTTCCAGCCCTTCTTGTGAACGGGCATCACATTGGCCAGCTTCCAGTCATCTGGGACCTCTCCAGTGAGCCAGGACTGCTGATAAATGATGGAGAGTGGCTTGGCCACCCTAGGATGGATCCCACCTGGTCCCATGGACTTGTGAAGATCGAAGTGGCTCAGCAGGTCCCTTACCGCTTCCTCCTGGATTACAGGGGGACTATACTGGTCCCCGACTCCATCTGCCATTTCAGGAGGCCAGTTGTCCTGAAGACAACCTGTCCCACTATTGAAGATTGAAGCAGAGAAGGTGTTAAGTACCTCTGCCTTTTCCTCATCTTTTGTTACTATATTCCCCTCCGCATCCAATAAGGAGTGGAGGTTGTCCTTGCCTCTTCTTTTGCCATTAATATATTTATAGAAATATTTTTAATTCTCCTTTACAGCAGTGACCAGTCTAAGTTCTAAATGGGCTTTTGCCTCTCTAATTTTTTCCTACATGGCCTAGCAACGTTCTTAAACTCTTCCTGGGATACTTCCCCTTTTTTCCAACAGTGATAACACCCTCTTTTTTTCCCTTAATTCCTTTAGAAGCTCCTTGCCCATCCAGTCCAGCTGTTTCCCTTGTTGGCTCCTTTTCCGGCACATGGGCACAGCCTGTTCCTGTACCTTCAAGAGTTCTTTCTTGAAGTAGTCCCAGCCTTCCTTGACCACTTTGTTTTTAAGGGCTGTTTCCCAATGAACTTTCCGAGTTAGTTCCTTAAAAAAGCTGAAGTCTGCCCTTCGGAAGTCCAGGGTGGAGGTTTTGGTGCTGCACCTCCTGGTTTCACTGTATATTGAAAAATCAATTATTTCATGGTCACTGGACCCCAGACAGCCTCCCACCATCACATCTCCCACCAGCCCTTCTCTATTTTTAAACAGCAAGTTGAGCAGGGCTGAACCCCCTGCTAGGCTCACATAACAGCTGGGATACACTCCAGGAACCTTCTAGACTGCCTCTTCTCTGCAGTGTTCAATTCCCAGCAGATGTCTGGCAGGTTAAAGTCACCCACAAGAACAAGGGGAAGTGATCTTGAGGCAGCCTCCAGCTGCTTGAAGAATAATAAATCAACCTCTTCTTCCTGGTTAGGTGGTCTATAACAGACCCCCTAATTCTTACCCATAAGTAGGTCAAGAGGGGATCTCCTCCCCCTGTACTCTGCCCTGCTGAGGCTGCATCTGGAATATTGTGTCCAGTTCTGGGCCCCTCAGTTCAGGAAGGACAGGGTACTGCTTGAAAGAGTCCATCTCAGAGCCACAAAAATGATTAAGGGAGTGGAACATCTCCCTTATGAAGAGGACCGAGGAAGCTGGGTCTGTTTATTTTGGAGAAGAAGAGACTAAGGAGTGACCTCATTATTGTTTATAAATATGTGAGTGCTGAGAGGATGGAGCCAGGCTCTTCTTGGTGATGCCCAATGACAGGACAAGGGGCAATGGGTGGAAGTTGAGGCATAGGAAGTTCCATGGAAACAGGAGGAAAAATTTTTTCACTGTGTGGCTGACAGAACACTGGAACAGGCTGGCCAGGGGGGTTGTAGACTCTCCCTCTCTGGAGATATTCAAAACCCTGCTGGATGTGTTCCTGTGTAATCTGATATAGCTGTGTCCGGGTTTAAGGCCGGACAGATCCTCTATTGCCCTGAGAGGGACAAAAGAATGACACTCACACAAATGGATTGGAGAGTGATGGAAAGTTTAAATGGAAAAGCAAGTACTCTTTTTCAGAAACTACAAAACATAGTGGCAAAAATATCCCAAAGTGTACAGAGTTCTCTTATGGCACACCCAAAAGCCTCCCAACACTTCCCTTCTCCCCCACCCAGGGATCTTTCTTCCCTCCCCCCAACCCCCCTCCCCCCACACTGCTAGGCTAGTCTCAGGCTGGCTAGGTCTGAGACTGCCCCCTACTCTTCCTTGCATTAGGCCTAGACAGTCCTAAGAGGCCTTGGAATCATAGAATCATAGAATTGTTAGGGTTGGAAGGGACCTCAAGGATCATCTAGTTCCAACCCTCCTGCCTTGGGCAGGGACACCTCACACTAGATCAGGTTGCTCAGAGCCCCATCCAGCCTGGCCTTAAACACCTCCAGGGATGAGGCTTCTACCACCCCCCTGGGCAACCTGTTCCAGTGTCTCACCACCCTCATGGTGAAAAACTTCTTCCTAACATCCAATCTGAATCTACCCACTTCTAGTTTTAATCCACTCCCCCCAGTCCTATCATTAACTGACATCCTAAAAAGTCCCTCCCCAGCTTTCTTGTAGGCCCCCTTCAGATACTGGAAGGCCACAACAAGGTCACCTCAGAGCCTTCTCTTCTCCAGACGGAACAGCCCCAACTCTTTCAGTCTCTCCTCACAGGAGAGGTGCTCCAGCCTTGTGGCCCTTCTCTGGACACCGTCCAGCATGTCCATATCCCTCTTGTAATAGGGGCTCCAGAACTGGATGCAGTACTCCAGGTGGGGTCTCACCAGAGCAGAGCAGAGGGGGAGAATCACCTCCCTTGACCTGCTGGCTATGCTTCTGTTGATGCAGCCCAGGATCTGGTTGGCTTTCTGGGCTGCAAGTGCACATTGACAGCTCATGTTGAGCTTCTCTTCTACCAACACCCCCAAGTCCCTTTCTTCAGGGCTACTCTCAAGCCATTTCCTGCCCAGCCTATATCGGTGCTTGGGATTGCCCTGACCCAGATGCAGGACCTTGAACTTGGTCTTGTGGAACCTCATGAGGTTGGCTTGTGCCCACCTCTACAGCCTGTCAAGGTCCCTCTGGATGCCATCCCTTCCCTCCAGCGTGTCTGCTGCACCACACAGCTTGGTGTCATCAGCAAACTTGCTGAGGGTTCACTCAATGCCTCTGTCCATGTCACTAACAAAGATATTGAACAAGACTGGTCCCAGGACTGAGCCCTGAGGGACTCCACTTGTCCCTCGCCTCCACTGGGACATGGAGCCATTGACAGCCATTCTTTGTGTGCAGCCATCAAGCCAGTTCTTTATCCATCTTGTGGTCCACCCATCCAACCCATGCTTCACCAGTTTGGAGACCAGGATGTGGTGCAGGACAGTGTCAAAGGCTTTGCTCAGGTCCAGCTAAATGACATCAGTTGCTCACTCCTCATCTAATAATGTTCATAGAAGGCCAGCAGGTTTGTCAGGCAGGATTTGCCCTTGGTGAAGCCATGCTGATTGTACCAAATCACCTCTTCACTATTCTTCTGTCTCAGTAGTGCCTCCAGGAGGATCTGCTCCATGATCTTACCGGGCACAGAGGTGAGACTGACTGGCCTGTAGTTCCCTGGTTCTCCCTTCTTGCCCTTTTGAAAATGGGAGTTATGTTTGCCCTTTTCCAGTCAGTGGGGACTTCCCCAGACTGCCAGAACTTTTGGAATATAATAGAAAGGGGTTTAGCAACCTCATCTGCCAGTTCTCTCAGTACCCGTGGGTGTATCTCCTCAGGTCCCATGGACTTGAACACTTTCAGGTTCTTCATATGGTCACAAACCTGATCTTCACTCACAATGGGCAGTTTCTTCTTCCAGTTCCTGCCATTATCTTCCATGATCCCGGGAGTGCAGCTGGATCCCTTGCCAGTGAATACTGAAGTAAAGAAGTCACTGAGAACCTCAGCCTTCTCCATGTCACCTGTCACCAGCTCCCCTGTTTCCTTTCTGAGGGGGCCCACATCTTCCCTAGTCTTCTTTTTACCATTAATATACCTATAGAAATTTTTACTGTTCCCCTTGATCTCCCTGGCTAGATTTAATTCTAACAGAGCTTTAGCTTTCCTAACCAGGTCTCTTGCTGCTCAGGCAGCTTCCTTATATGCCCCTCATTCTAGCTGTCCTTTTTTCCACTCCTTGTAGAGTTTCTTTTTTGTGTGACAGTGTGTCCAGGAGATCCTTGCTCAGCCAGGTAGGTTTTCTAGCATTCTTTCCTGCCTTGAGATACTCCCCCACCGTTACCTGACAGGGAGCATCTCCCACAGGACCAGAGAGGGAAGAAAGAAGAATGGAATGACTTTGCAGATGAATTTATAGGGTGCAGGATTTATGGGTAGAAATACACTGTTCCCTTTGTCCACCTACTGGGTTGGACACCTGGGACACTGAAGGTGTAACTTATGTGGCAGTAACAGGAGGCACCCAGCCTGAACTGCCAGAAGGTGATCCTGCTGTGGCAGGGGGTGTTGGACTAGGTGATCTTTTGAGGTCCCTTCCAGCCCTTAACATTCTGTGATTTTCCACTGCTGTTATCAGAATGATAGTGGAAGCATGTGAACATCCCAGAAAAAGAAGAGTTTACAGTATTTCATACAGGACTAGAAGCCAATGGCAAATTTAGGTTTAATTTAAGCAGATGATTCTCACAGAATTGGCCAACAATACAGTGTTCATTTTTGGACTCACCAAAGTGACATCTAACATGGAGATATCAAAGAAATCCATTTGGCAAAAATTTCAGACTCTTTCCTCTAACCTCCTTTAGATTGCTTCAAATTATTTTGTCAAGATGCTATGTTTGGTTTCTGGAGATCAGAAAAAATGAATGCAATTCTGATGAATCAATATTGTATAAACTTTTGTTGACTGTAAGGCTTTTGGATCAGGACTTTATTTTGTGGTTTCGCCATGACAAGCAAATTGCTTGGCAATGTCTTTGTGAAAGAGGAAGAAAGAAAACACAGCATAGAAATTAGAAGTACGAAATAAGCAAGTTTGAAACAGAGAACTGGAAGGATTTAGTAAACTAATGTCACGTTTATGACCAGTTATTTTTTTTTTTTCTGTGACTGGTCAATTGACCTAAATGAGACTCATTAATATGAAAGAGTCTGAATTTGTCACTCATTACCAGAAAAAGAGTATTTTTATAATACAATGTTAGCTATGTATTCAAAAGCCAAGTTTAATTTGCAAACAGATTTTTCATGGAAGCAGCGTATTTATTATTCCCATAGCTAATTGGTATTAAAGAACTTTGTAATATTGTAGCTTTTGACCATCCAGTTAGTTTCATTTTCTTTCCAGCAATTGGAACAGTACACTGGTTATCATTTCTCTTCACTAATTCTTTTTAAAGGTGCAAAAGTATAATTTATCTGGAATGAGAAGGACACATGACACAATACATTTTGGTAATATATGTGACAAACGTGTGCAAGACAAGTAGCTCCTGCTGTTGAAATAACTGGAAAAAAATGTGTAACTAGTTGACATTTTAAAGGTGAAGATTAGAAGCAAAAAGTCTACATCTTTTAGCTGAAATGCACCTCTAAGTGCTTGTTGATATGAACATTGCTATAATTTCCCTCAAGAGAAACTTCTTATAGGTAGAGGAATATGAGAGGTAGCATAGTATGGTGGGTTGAAATTACCCTTCAACATAAAATTGCCAGAAAATTATCCCTTTCTTCCCCCTGGCAGGAGGCAGGGTACCCCTAATTATGGGGATTACATTTACATGTACAGTTGACACAGCGCCTAGAGTTGTTCTGGGAAACTGAGGAAGTGGCAGCTATCCTTCTGGTATTGCTGCCAGACACAGCCTAAAACTACCACAATTACCTATAGTTGTATGGTCTCAGGCCTGAAAAGGCTTACTAAGGGTTACTGCACATCCAGCTTTCAATCATCTGCTCCAATGACTGTGAGCTACATGTCTGTTTGCCTATGAGCAGCATCCTAAGGGCACGGACCTTATGTAGCAGAGCTGTATGGGGCATTTCTGATAAAAGAAATAAGGGAATATCTAAGGTAGACAGATGAAGATATCAAGGTGCAATAATATGAATGTTGGGGCTGCAGTCTGAATGGAGATAAACCCATCAGCTGCTGGGCCTTTCTCTGGAAAAGTATCAGAAAGTGAGCTGTCTTTGGCAGACATGAAGAGGAGTAATTAGACTATAAATTGACTTCACTTGTAATGTGCTGCTGCTTTTCTGCTCAGTCTTTAGGTGACTTTAATGAATTCCAGCATAAGACATCCCTGTAAGTCTTAGAAGTATAGGGTCGAGGGAGCATGCCTGTAAATTCTGACAAGTTTAATTATTCTGGTCCCAAGTCCTGTGTCTGGCCCTTGCAAGAAATTCTGGAGCTATGAGTTCCATAACAGCTGGAGGAGAAACGTAACTTTTATTGTCTGATAGGAGACCCTTGCTGTTTTTTGGTTAGAAAGCTCTAGGATTTCAAAGCAAACACTCCCATTTCTCTGTGGATCATATATAGAGAATGGGCTTGTTGCCTGAAATGTGGAAATAGTTTTGCAGTAGCACCAGTGGGAAAATTCTTTCAGTTAAAGTTACAGATAAGAGAAACATTAATTTTATGCATGAAAAAGAGTAAACTGTAAACTTTTCTTTTAACCAAGTGTACTGATACCAGAGAACCTGATAACAAACACTGGAAATTATACTATTTAAAGAAGACTTTCCCAGTTCTCAGTGGCTCTCAAAACAGTGTTCATCCCTCAAAAAGTTGTGGAGAAACCAGGTGAATGGAGCAAGTGATATGCACCATGCTGTGGTCACAGCCTGTGTTCCTGGCTGCTGGTGTGGGAATGCCTGTATCTCCCCAAACTGGGTGTGTAAGTTGCAGAAAAGTCCATCCTGGACCCATGGGCAAGTGAGAGGCCCTAGGTCTGGGCAGGAGCCATGCTAGTACTAGGGGGAATCTGAGAAATGTGCTTGTGACTCTGGAAGGTGTCCAAGTGTGTGTGTGCCCTCGTGTGTCTTTAAGATACCTGTTCAGCTTCACTACTGCTTGAACCTGCAAAGGAGAAAGTGGCAGCTGTGTCCCTTAGCCTGGGCAGATAGCTCAAGTGTGGGGATAGGAGGGGGCTCCCAGGATCTGGTGCTGCAAAAGGCAGCAGCCACTGACAACATTCCTTAACGATTTCTTGTATACAGAAGAATGCAATGCTTTCTAACTGTCCTTCGACTGACATTTCCGTATGAAAGTAGGTCAAAATGGAACTTGTTTGGAGAAGCTATAAGCCAGAAAGCATATGCGGGGATTTAACCTCAGTACAGATAACTACATCCAACTTGCAAAACAGTGCACAAATAAACACATTTAACAAGTAATATTAATATAAACAAATACTTTTACAATTAGCATTACTTGGCTTTGTCAGCAAAGTACAGTTCCTTCATGTTTGATCTAAGCAGACCTATTGCGTCAGCAAGAATCCAGTGCCCCTTAATGGGGTTTTAGAGTATTAGAAAAAGAAAGCCTTCTGAGTTTTTGAAGCCGAAACAACGGTGCCTGCTTTTCAAACCTTTCTTTTATTATGACTTTGTGGAGTGAGAGCACAATGAAAAGCAGAGGGTGTTGCAACAAACTGAGGAAACACTCAAACAGTTTGCAGGAGAAGATCTAGGATTTCTGATGACTATGCCTGTTATTATCCCAGTCACTCAAGAAGAGCCCAACAACAGGCACAGTAATTGGAAAAATAAATTAATTTTAATGTATGGCAATCTCAGTAACATCCCTTCTTTACAGCCAATGAAAGTTGACCTTAATTCTATATTAAAAGATAGTTGCACATATAATCCAACCATGCAATACAATTATGAACAAAATGAAAGGAGATAGGTGTGGCAGCTTACCTTTTAAACTATATTAAGGACAAAGGCTTGATATTCTGTAGTCTAAAATAAATATATGTGTGTTGGGGAGTAAGAGTAAAATTTTTACTTATTATTTGGCCTATATTCCAGTCTGGCATTACTATACAATTACAGGAAAATGGTCTTTAGGGCAGAGTCCGTGCTAAGGTGCTTGGTGTATTACCTCACTTTGCGTGCCTGGGGACTAAATAAAGATATTGGAATTATCAAAATCAGATTTTCCAACTGTTTTTATGATTGAGACTGTGAAAAGTGCCATTCAAAAACATGGTGTGGATGACATAAAAAACCTTTTTTTTTCCATTTTGGAACAAAAACGCTACAGGAACTTGTCCAGATTTCAACATTATTGGCACTAAGTTGGTTTACAAGTGAGTTGGGTTCTCATTAGAAAAGAACATTTATTAGATAGCTTAGGACTCATTTAAAAATACTCAGGGCCTAACACCATGATGTTTTGAAACCAGTGAGAGTGCTAAATGCTTGGAATCCCAGGAATTATGCAGTGCCTGAAAAATTAGTTAAGGTACAGTGTTTTCTTTGTTACATTTTACATGTAGAGTATTAATTCTCATTAAAGTCCCTTTCTAAGGAAATTAATCATGGCACGTTTAAAAAAATACAAAAGGGATCTAGGTTTCATGTTGTCTTTGTCTTTAAGTGCTTGCTTATTTCTGAATGTTGTGGATACAGCAATGTATTTTTACACTAAAAATCTATTAAAAGAAAACTGAAAAGGACAACTTTTATGCCTTGAAAAAGTTTATCTGAAATGTCGAAATTCTCGACAGCCAGCCCTCCTCCCCATCAATCTTCGTAAGTCTCTCCTTTTCCATTTTTAAGAAACGTGACCCTATTTGCATTCATTTGTATTTAAACAAAGCACTTTCAGGAAGAAAAATTGCACTGTCGTGAGAGATTTATTTACACGGAAAACAGATATAGCTGACAGCTGTGGTTGAATGACTGGCAAAATGCCCTTCAAAGTTTTGTCTCTTATAAAACCAAACTGCACTGCTTTCTAGAAAAAAAATAATGTTTTCCTCCTCAAGTGACCTGCCGTTTGTACAAATTAGTGTCAAGGATGGATTTCAACGCTGCGATGACAGTTCTGGAACACATAGTGCAGTTTACATGTCAAATAAAATTATATGGACATTCTTCACTTTCACAGCAATCATTCATGAAACTCAGGACTATCAATAGATTTATATCCTGCAGAGTGTGAAAATGTTTTGATGAGCAGTGTCATGCTAGGTCACTCATCCTTAATAACATTGTTTCACATTGTCCTGCAAGCAAAACCAGCTCAGGGTGAAACGAAATGTTACAATGATTACTACTTCCCTGTAGAAGGGCAAAGAGAAACAATGAGATCCTCTAGCTAGCTTCATTTGCAAAGTAGTCAATGTTAATGAAAGATTACCAAGGAACCCTCCCCACCAGAATGGGATGTCCTTGAAAACCCTGATACTTCTGCAGTGAAAATAATTTGTCATCCTTAGTGTAGCGGGTTGCTGTTTAAAATTTGGAGGTCAGTTGTGTTTTTCTGTCACAGGGTAACCGCAATAAAGCAAAGAACACGTCAATAGAAATGCAACGTATCTTTTATAAAATCTATACATCTGCTTTTAACTATTTTGGTCACAGAATCATTTAAGTTGGAAAAGAGCTTTAAGATCATTGGTAGTGTTAACACCACTACCAAGTCTACCTCTAAAGCACATCCCCAAGTGCAACATAAACCACACACTTCAGGCTGAAACAAAGTGCGTCCCAGGTTAGGTGGGTGTCACTATTATGGCTTTCTCCCTCCTCCCGGTCTCACATGCAAGCGTTTTTTCTCCCCAATCCCCAAGTCACTCCTGTCACTCCTCAGGCTCTGCAGCAGTCACCTGGCCACATTTCCATCTCAAGTCCCACTTTTCATGTCAGCAGCCTCAGGGTGGTGATATTAGCATATTAGATGGGAAACAGGGGTGCAGGGCTTACACCAGCAAAGGCTTTTCTTTCAGTAAGTTTTATTTGTTTGTTTCTATTTAAAGAGCATCTGCCACTCCTCTAAGCAGGGAAATATAAACCCTAATATTTCATATTATAATTTAGTGACAAGGATGCACAGCTAAATTACAATATAATCTCTGCTATTTTATGCATGTGAGATACTAGTCTTAGTTGGACGATTTTTAAGAACTGGAGAGCTTCTTGTGGCACGCCAATCTTTCTCTCCATTCTTCCTGTACTGAAATAAGTCTTTGGTTACCAGTCATTCCACTGTCACACAAGGGCAATATGAACACCCTTGAGTATCTTTACTTTTTTTGAACATTATTAAACAACTCCTCAATCAGCAGCTATTTTTTTTTTTTAATGTGAAACTATTTATATGTTTGTTAAGCTTAAAAAGGACTTTCTCCCTCATCTCTCTGTTTTTTTGTTCTTGTAAGGCTCAGAGACAGACTCCCTGTACTCATTTTCCTAAGAAAGAGTGCAGGAAGCCATGTTTGATTCTTACTGCTTGTGAAGACTCGTGGGCAAATGAATAAGTTGAACAGAACAACACGAACGTAGTACGCAAAAGTACATAAACGACATGAGATTACATTGTGCATGAAAGATACTTCAAAGTTAACACATTGCAGTTGACAATCCAGTGTGCATTCACAAGGACTTCTTACTTGTCTAACATGTCAGCAGCTTCTGGCAACAATTAGGAGGCCAGCTTCAGTCTAGAGCTGAGAGTTTGCAGCCATTACTGCATGAGAGCACTGTGGCATTAGATGGTGAAATCAGAGCCACCTTGCCACATACCCAGCTTCAGTAATGCCAGAGACATATTTTCCACACACTCCTGGAATTGCAAAGAACAGGTTTGATGCCATGATGTTCAGATTCCAGCTTTTGAGGCTAACATAATATTTTTAAATATGCATTTGGTTTCTAAATCGTAACCACTTTTTGAGAACTTGGACAAAACATTGAAGATTAATATTTATTATGATTGATCAAGGAGCATCAGGAGGTATGGCAATATATTTATAATTCTTCTCAAAACAGCTCAATATTCTTTTTTACTTATCATCATACTTATCACAACCTTGAAATGTTATTTAATCCTATATTCTATTTTTTTTTTTTGGTCAAAAGGTAGTGAAGAAATTAGGCTATGTTGTTACCTCATTGTGCTTGGATCACAATCTCGTGCAGATAAACAGCAAGTATGTAAAGTTGATAGACTTTACAGCAAATATGAAGAGGGCCAGATAAAAAAGCATACCTTATGAAAACTCACACAAGAATGTTATTCACCAGAGACAAAAATCTATTTTTTTTGTGTGTGCAAAGAGAAAGCACCTGTGGAAAGGGTAAAAATTTTATGTGTGAGGTTTTGTGCATGAATGGGAGATTTATTTCTTACCTTCAGGCTGAATGTACTTCAAAGGAAATTCACTTAATTTTACACATTCTCTGGTAGCTCATCATACACCTAGAATGAAATTTTTATGTAGACAGTTTGTAGAAGCAGTCAGGCACTCAGAAACAAGCTGGTCTTCTGTTATACTAGACTTTTCACATGCAGGAGTCCTTGGAGAGCCTAAGCCCTATCACACACATAAAAAATACATACCATTTGGCTGAAATATCACACATAGTTTACCAGACTCTTTGCTATCTCTCAAAGGCCAGATGTTTCTTCAAGGCAATGACTCCAAAAAAGTTACAGCAGTTATAGTAGTTACAGATGAGCCTACCCTATCAGGAATAACACATCTGATGGTCTCATTTTCTTACTCTGTTTTGAGACCTCTAAGTGTGTACACATATCATGTGGGCTGGACATTTCTCTGGCAGCTGAGAGGATTTGCCTTTTCTTAGGTTTGTTTATGTTGGAGAGGGTGGGAGAAAGAGTAGAACTATAAATCAGTCCCTTTCCACCCAGCTCATTTTGTTTGTTCTTGGCCCCATCTGGACCCCATTAGCTGCAGAGCCACCAGGGCTGCAATCAGCAAGGCATGGGGCACTGCAGAGCTTCTTACCACTCAGCCTCAGGACAAATGCTGTGGGGGAAATTAGATCATAAAATTATTTCCTGAACCTGTATTGTATAAGAAACTGGAAGCAAGCATGTTTCAAAATAGAGCTCTGTTATGATGTTTCACTTCCCCCCTCTCCTATATATTTGGAAATATAGTGTTGAATTCATTATATTTTAAATCCCATAATTGATATCAGAGTTGTATTATAGCAGTGTTTTGTAATTGGGTTTGAAATGTTTTGCTATTTTCTACAGTCATATTAATGATCTGATCAGATGTTGTGGTGTCTTAGCCATATGTGTGTTGTATATTTGGATTTGTAATCAGATGCATTAGGCAAGAGTACAGAAATGTCATTCAAGTGTTTTGAGTAGAATACAAAGGGGAGTGCAGAATACCTAATATTAATAATCACTTATAATGTTCAATCTAACTGAATGGAAAACCATAATATTGTTCTTGTTCAAATCTAATCAGCAGAACTAGATGTAAAGAGATTGTTGTCAGTCAGGATTTAGAGGAAGGGCATTGTTCTACAAAATACACATAGTCACTGTAAATTGCGTCTGCAACTTGATACCATTTCCTTTTGTCCTGTTGCTCATTACTTGAGAGAAAAGCCCAAACCCTACCTTGCTACAATCTCCTTTCAGGTACTTCTGGAGAACATTAAGGTCTCCCCTCAGCCTCCTTTTCTCCAGGCTAAACCACCCCATTGCCCTCAGCTGTTGCTCATAAGAGATTTGCTCCAGACCACTCACTAGCTTTGTTGCCTTTCTTTGGACACACTCCAGCAATTCAATGTCCTTCTGGTAGTGAAGTGCCCAAAACTGAACATGGTATTTGAGTTGCTGCCTCACCAGTGACAAATATGTGGGACATGACCACTTCCCTAGTCCTGCTGTCTGTATGATTTCTGATACAGGCCAGGATGCTCTTAGCCTTCTTGTTTTCCTGAACACACTGCTGGCTCATGTTCAGCTATTTGTCAATTAACACCCCCAGGTCCTCTTCCTACAAGCATCTTTCTAGCCCGTCTCCCCCAAGCCTGTAGCGTTGCATGAGGCTGTGTAACAGTGTGAGAGCTGAAATCCCCCCTCACACACACACCGACAATAACCAGTCTAGCTCAGTCTGGAAGCAAATGAAAGCTGTATTTACAAGCAAATCTACAATCTATGATGAAATGCAATGAATATGTACAAATATACAATATTCACAACATTTACAAATATGTACGATCAACAGAAAAGCACAACCAAGCTCCCTTTGCTTCCCCCAAGGGGCCTCCCCCCCAGCCAGAAGGAATCCCCCCAGAGCCCCTGGCAGAAGGCAGAGAGTCAAGCAGCAGAGAGGCTGTTAGACTTAGCTTGTCAAGGTCAGTGTGTTGTCTTCCGCCAGAAAAGAAGCAGCAGAAAGAAGCCCAGCAAGCAAGCCGAGACCCAGACTGCCCAAACTCCCCAACCTTGTTTTGAGTAGAGATTCTTAAACATTTCTCTCTCTCCAGTGGAAGTGTTTAGAATAATCATTATTTTGCTTACTTACACCCAATAGTGATTTATTTACATTCTTTCACTTTCTCTGCTTGACCTTTGTGAAGAAAATTTAAAAAGACAGTCTTAAAACCATCACAGGCTGTTACCCCAGTGTAGGGCCCAGCACTTGGCCTTGCTGAACTTGGCCTCAGCCCACTCATCCAGCCTGTGTCGAGATCTCTCTGTAGATCCTCCTTACCCTCAAGTAAATCAACATTCCTGGCCAGCTTGATGTCATCTGCAAACTTACTGAGAGTGCACTTGATCTCCAAATCTAAATCATTAATACAGGTAATAAAGAGAACTGGCCCCTGTACTGAGTCCCTTGTGACTGGTCTCTAGTTGGATTTAACTCAACTACCACCCTTTGGCTATCCAGATATTTTTTTACCCAGTCAAGTGTATACCCATCCCAGCCATGTCAGTATAAATACAGAAAAAAATGCAAACCTATGAATTTGGAAATGTCGCTGTTAAGGAAATACTGTTGTTTGATTTATAAACAATATGGCAAATATTAATAAAAATATTAATAAAAATATTAATAACTTTTTATTTATATGAAAATTTGCCAAAATGTATTAAATAGGTTCAATGTACAGCTAGAATATATATTTACAATGGGAACATACAGTACCTAGGCAAATATGACAATTTTAACAATTTTATGCAAACCGGTAGGAATGTAACATGGAAAGAGAAAATCCCCTGGAGTGAAATGGCACTCGACCACAGTGGAAGGAGACTCAACAAGAACTGTTAAGCCAAAGAGGCAATGAATTAATTACTCACAGATGATTTCACCCAAGTGGGGAGTGCTGCTGCTGTGTATTAGTTGTTGAGGCTTTGGGGCGCTCTTGTATGGTGCTGGCACAGCAGGTTGCTGGCAAGAAAGTGCATGTGGTCCCGGGGCTGGTTTGGTTTGAGCGGATGGGGGGCGGTTTTCGATGTGTTCTTCATGATGGGCACTTGCTTTGTCCTGGGTAAACTGAGGCGTGGCAAAATTCTGCTTGCAAGAGGAAGCAGGCTTGGCTCCGGCTCCTAAGCTCATGGCTTCTCTGTCTTGCAGTGTGTGTAGGCTCATGGCTTTTATCCCAGGCTCTGGACCAGGCAACTTGAGGCAGGGCAGCACAGGGCATCTCAAGACAACTTCAAGCAAGATAGGTTCAAGCAAGGCTTGAGCAAGGAAAAGGTGACTAGAAATCAGCCTGTATATATATCTTGCCTGAGATTTGATTGGGCCAATAGGACAACTGGAGCCAGGACATAGTTACTCAGTGAAAAATGGGTTCTGCCAGGCTGTGGCCATAAAAGGCAGAAACATAGCCTGGTCAGGGAGGAGCAGTGGCCAGTACATGTGCTCTTACCCCAGAAGCAGAGTTGTTTACCAGACACTCATGGTCCTGTCTCCTTTGTTCCTTTTCCCGTGTTACCCTGACATTCTGTAGGAAGGAGTGGGGAGAGGGGAACCATGTCTAGACACATCAGGGTCTGTCTGGGCTTTGTGCTGGGCTCGTTTGACTCTACCATGGCAGTCACAAGAATATCAAGTGCTTTAGTGATATAGCCAAAACCCTTTACATTCTCTAGCTTTTCAATAAATTAGGATTTTTCCAACAAAAATGGAAGCATTTCAGTTAGCATAACAATCACAACCTTAGCAAATACTCAGGCTAAAAACCTTATTAACTAAAAAAAAAAAAAAAAAAATCAAACGCTTGATTTGCTAGAGTAACATGAGAAATTGGTCAGCAAGAAATGTCATTCTGTAATGACAAAATGTATTTCTTCATTTGTTTGCTCATTTCTGTAATGATGACTTCAGAGTTTGATAACTTGTGCAATGAATGAAACAACAGTTTGACAATTGTAATAAATCAATAATCTATTTGAAAAGATAAATTAGAGACCTTTATTGTGTTGGGTTTTTTTGTTTTTTTTTTTTTTCCTATCAATGAGAGCAACTTAGCAAATTTTAGAAAAATATCATAAGCATATTTAAAGGAAATCTTGAGAGTAAATGCTACAAATTGGAAATTTTCATTCTAGACTTACATTGCTAGCTAAAGCTATGGGAGGAATGAAATAGTTTAAAAACTCCTCCCATTATTAAGTTTTCAATAGAAAAACTATAAATGAGTCCTCCTTGCCATGTTTTCAGATGTAAAACTCTTTAGTAAAAATGCTGTGTTTATTTCATCTGAAGTACTTTCTGCTAACTTCCTTGTTTTTCCAGATGGCTGTCCTTATTTAATGGAAAAACAACGGCAGTTGTTGTGTCAGTGGTGGAATACCCATAACTACAACAGATATTTTGCCCAATGTCTCAATATATCAATATTGATACATCAAATATATCAAAGAGTTGCAGGACAGAAGCAGACTGAACTAGTATGTTGTTGTTGTTAATATATTCCTTCTTAGTGGCCAGAAAGATCTGACCTGCATGTTGTTAAAATGGAATGGAAAAGTGAAGTGTAAGAATATCTATTTATGGTATTGGAATGGACTGAAAGTAGGACAGGGTCATTTTGTCCATAAAAAGAGGAGTGTGAAGAAATGCATCTCAAACACAGGAGAGAAGACTCTGAACAGCCTGTAGAACTGACATGTGTTACCTGCCAAGCTGGGATGCATTAAGCATTTAGTCTCAACTTCTCTTGCTCAGTTTTCTCTCCTGCATGAGTATCTGCCACACAAAGTGTTATTTTTGGATGTAGCTATATGTGTCAATGTAACGACATTTATTTTTCATTTGAAGTAACTCCCACTTTTTAGACTTTTTTTTTTTTTTTAATTCTATACATATTTTTACGAGTATATTTTTTAGCTTTCTCTGACAACATGAACACTGCTGGAAAATGGTTATGGTTATGGTCTGCAAAGGCATGCTAGATAATGACATGCACACATACACATTCTGGAATTCTGTACTGTTATTCAAATTAACCCCTCAATTTAGAGTTATCCAGGTCAGACAAACCAGTGAGAATTACTTACTAGAAAAAGATTAATTAGCTTCTATAAAAGCTTTGAAAGGATATGAGGAAAGTATCTCCTTTCCTAGTACCAAAATTGTCCATGATGATTGCTCACAAGGTCTGTAAGTAAAACTGCAAAAAAGTTCTCCATTATGCTCACATTAGTTTGGGGTTTGATCTTGTAGGAATTTAGTCATTGTTTGCTTGACAACAGCTCCTTAATATAAAATAAGATATAGGAAGCAGGATCAGTGATATTGGTATCTCTGTGGGAAACCGAATTGATTAAAGCCTGAAAACATTTTCTTCTGATTACTTGGAAGATTTATATTTTGCATCTTGTTTCTGCAGTCTTCCTTTTCTTAGGTTAAAACTTACTCATTTAAACTCTCTTTTAAAAAATGCAAATGGCATTCAATTCTTATAGAAATTTCCTATGCTCTCTTGTTTAACTAAATGTACTTAGGTATAGGAACATTATTCTACAAAAGCTCTCAAAGAAGCAGTAATAAAAATAGTCCTGAAGAGAATCTGGCAGTCAGGTGCTTTTTTGAAAAATGGTAGCTAGCACATGCTGTGCCCTGGAAGCAAAAAATTCATGTAGAGTCCCATGCCACTGAGAGCAAATTGTCTGAGGAAGAAAGCAAGCACTAGAGTTCAGTGAAGGGGATGCTACAGAAAGAAACAGAAGGATAGGGAGCCTGACACAGGACAGCAGGAAGGAAGGAAGGAAAGCAGGAAAGAAGTGCTGAAGTAACACTGTTTGGTCTAATTAAGCCCAGATGGGCATATTAATTGCAGAATTAGCCAGGTTGGAAAAGACCTTCAAGATCATCAGGTCCAACCTATCACCCGACACCATCTAATCAACTAAACCATGGCACTAAGTGCTTCATCCAGGCTTATTTTAAACACTTCCAGGGACGGTAACTCCACCACCTCCCTAGACAGCCTATTCCAATGGCAAATCACTCTTTCTGGGAAGAATTTCTTCCTAACATCCATCCTAAACCTCCCCTGGCGCAGCTTGAGACTGTGTCCTCTCATTCTGTTACTGATTGCCTGGGAGAAGAGACCACCCCCCACGTGGCTACACCATCCCTTCAGGTAGTTGTAAATCAATATAGATTTAAATTTCACTCTCCTTTTTTTTTTTTTTTTAATCCTTTTTATTCCCCCAAACTTAAGCCAAGAGAAATGGAGGATCTCCTGCATTTGACATCCAAATTGTATATATCATGCAATTAGACATTGATGGGATTCACATCTAAAAAGCCACTTCCATTTCATTCTAATTTTCCAAGGCTTTTTCGGAGCAGCACCAGCCCTTCTGCCAAAAGTGTTATTTGACCAATTATGTTCTCAGTGTTTTAATATGCACCGTTTCTTTGTTTGAAATGGATTCATGTTTAGAACATGTTTCTGCTTTTAGGAACCTTTTCCGTGCGTTAATCTTTGTACTACATGAGCAGACGTCCTAGTTAATAAAAGCAGCTATGTGCTGTTTTGAAGGTAACATCAAAAGGTCTCATTTCAGTGGAGTTTGAAGCAGTCTGAGTGTGAGGCAGTCTACCTCCATTCCACTCTCTGCCAGAAAAAAAAGAGCCATTCTGACTCATTCTGGTCTAGTCTGGGATGTCCAAGCAAACTTCATTTTAGACATACCCTTAATTGTTGTCCAGTTTCTCTCTGATCCCAACACTACAATAGTGATTAGCTAAATATATCTAATCCTAGACACTCTCCTAGCAGAGTCCTCTGACAATACCAGGCACTCCTAAGCTTCTAGTATGCCTGAGTATATCTATCAGATCCATCTGATTTCTATATAATTTTACAAGGAACCATCTTGCAAGTCGTGGGGGCACCTTTTTTTTTTTTTTTCCCCCTTAACCCATCTTCTCTAGGTCTTTCATTGAGAGTAGGGTAATTTTTTTTTTTTTTTTTAATTGGGGGTGGGGAGGTGAGGAAATATGATTGATATTATATACTACATAGGAAAAATCTTACCAAAACTTTGTGACCAGTATTAACAAAAGATGAAATTCCATAGCTGTCTTCCAGCTGTGCAGAATGACACAATTTTGTTTGTGAATGATATGTAGCAGTTGAAAAGTTCCACTTGTTTTGAGATTTTCTTTCAGCCATACTTGTGAGAGTTCCAGGCCTGTTTTCTTATTGTTATAACAGACCTCACATTGAAAAAAAAATGAAAAGTTTGTTTGTTTGTTTTTAAAAAGACAGTTTCAAACCATCACATGAAGTTTATTCCTTCTTTAATAATTTCTTTATAGTTTTGTTAATGTTAGCTTAGCAATAATTTTTGAATTTTGGTTGCTTTTGGCTATTTTTCTGCAGAATTGTTAATCTCATTTTCACGCTACTTATGACAGCTACTTCAAGCACAGCCACGAAGTGTAGCAAAGATCCACTGTCAATTTCAGTATCTGGCCACCCTCTAGAAGAAGTCCACATGTGTTTGAATGACTTTAACAACATCAGAAATACATCCACTTGATATGAGTTGAGGCTCTAATGAATGTCTCACACCACTGAAAATTTCAGGGAGAAAAATCAACTTTTGGACGTATACATACAAGCAGTCAAAAAATACTTCCCTGGCTTTTAATCTGTTCAAAGGTCTGAGACACAGGCCCCCACTCTCACACTGTCCTCACTGTGCCACGTGGAGTACATACCAAGACCAGGTGTTCTGTTACTCCAATGAGTCACTGGAATTGTCAGTCTGTACATTAAGTCTTATTTAAATTATAAAAAGCATCTTACTATGTTATAAATAAGGTTTTTTTTTTCAGATGTGTATTTGGAGAACTGTAGGCATGCTACAACTGTAATCTATCTTAATGCAGCCAAATGGAAAATTTTCCATACACACTTTTTTTTTAAACAATAATATGATTTTTAATGGAAATATTACTATAGCAACATTAGTTTTCAGCCAGCTGGTAATTTTATAAATCAACTTCATGGGTTGCCATGTAACATAATGGATAAAATACCATCATCAACAAATATTTATAAAGAAAATAGAAATTACTGGCTACTGTATACATATCACTGATGTTATATGTCAATGTCCACAATATGCATACGAGCAAATTGACTGGAAGTGAATTTTATGAAGTAACTAATTTTAGCTCTGAATTCTGTTTTGTTGTTGCTTTTGTTTTTTTAATGCTGTGTGTGCAGATCGGGCTTAATGCCCCAGTGGATTTAAGCATCAGAATGAAAGCAAATTTTTTAGGTTACTGGGGAACCTAAGACTTGCAATAAAATACTTTGACACCATTTGCAGCACCAGTAGGAAAATGGATAGCAAAAGAAAAGAACCCACAGTATCTACAGCAGATAAAGCAGTTAGGGTGAGTGGGTCTTCAATACTTTTGTTTTGTTTGTTTTTGTAGTGGGATGAACCTGACTGGCAGCTGAGCTCCTAGCAAGACATTTGCTCACTCCCCTGCAGTTGGGGGGAGAATTGGAAGGACAAAAAGAAGAAAACCACATAGATCAAGATTAAGACAGCTTAATAAGCAAAGAAAGAAAAAGAAAACAAAGCAAAAAATCCTCAAGTAATGCAAAGGCCATCACTTGCAACCACCCACCAGGTGACAGATACCCAGGCAGTCTTTGAGCAATGGCTACCTTGGAATAACTATGCCACTCATGCCCTTAATTCTGTTGGTGATCGTGATGTCCTGTGATCTGCAGTATCTGTTTGGCCTGCTCACTGGTAGGGTAAAATGCGAAACGGAGAAGGCTTTAACACTGTGGAAGCACATCACTCTGCTTAACAATACCTAAAACATTGCTGCATTACCAACACTGTTTTGATCACAAATCCAAAACACAGTACTGCATGGGCTGCTGCAAAGAAAGCTAATTCCATCCTAGTTAGACCCAATAAAGATGTTTAGGTACTTTCCTTGTGCTCTGTGCTTTCCATGATACACAGACCTGGGCCCATTCCTGGAGGTCCCAGCTGCACTTTCCAAATCAGGACAGAGTTCCTTAGAAATCAACCTATGCAGAAAGGTTTTAAAGTAACAGTGGATGAATTGTTAACCTCAATTATAGCTGAACAGAATGGTACAGTGTAATTGTGGGGAACCCAATGTGAAAACCAACCCACCACACAACTGCAGTCAAGAAGCAGAATTTCCAAAGCCTGCTCAAACAAATGAGAATATGATGCAAGGAAGACATTGTAGGTTGTTGGTGTTATACTTACTTGATTTCTTGCATGACCTAAAATGAAAGTGAATATATTTGGACGCCTCGTGAAGTCTGCAACTCTAGTTTCTACAGTTACTGTAAGTAACAGTAGGTGAATCAGAAAACCCAAAGCGTCCCTAACAGCAGACTTCTGGAAAGGCCTTATGTAAGCTACTGATAGTTATGCCAGAAAGTTGCACTTTTGTGAGGAAGAGGTAGACCAAGTCTGTTTCCCATGAAAAACGTGTGACTGGATTAATAGGAGTACTGATATTGTAGAAATGACTTTTTGGGGATATAAACAAGGTGAAATCATAGCGCTTTTTTTTTTTTTTAAGCTAACATGTATTTTGAAAAAGCAGTTTAATTTTTAGCTCACAAGACTTCCTTGGAAACCAAACAAAAGCACTGTCATTCAAACTGAATGGAATTGGTGAGCAATTCGTCCAAGTCTAATCTCAGATAAACAGAGAGCTTAAGGGGCCGCGTATGAGCCAATGCCACAGCTTGCCCTGCTGGATGCAGAAACCCATGCCCTGTGAGATGGATCTGAAACAGCTGGTTGCACCCACACTGACAGCAGGTGTGGGACTGGGGCTCTGCAACTTTTCAAAATACAGTGAAGTGCTTTTGAATGTAACCCATTATTGTGAATTGCTTTGAGCTTCATAGAAAAATCTGATCTGTACTCAAACTTTAATTACTGTAACTTTGTTTATGAGAAACATCTGTGCTTATCACTGAGAAACAAGCTCTGCTTTGAGCTATAAAATACAAAACCCCTTTAACTGTGCAGCTTCCAAAGTGAATGAAAAAAAAATGTATGGAGAAGAATAACTAGCCCTAGATTTATGATATCTGCTATGGACTAGTGTATTTGCTACGTATGGTAGACTGAAGACATCTTTGGATTTATATATTTTTTAAAAGTATTAATATATTTGCATGAGGTTCATGGAGAGAAGGAATGTTTAATCTCATTTAATTTTAGCTGTAAGAAAGCAAGGCACCCAGCTTCCTCTGTGGTCAGTGGTGAGAAAAATGCTTCTTTGTGTTGTGATTCATCCCCTCCGTGCCGGACATGAGTCCTTGGAAAGAAGAGATCTCTGATGCCTGGAACTTGATTTGGGGGGGAAGGTAAAAAGGGTAAGGTTACTTGAAAGCCCACTGTAAATGCACAGATGTAACTTGCATCTTCTTAATTTATCTTCCATAGAACTGATCTCTTTTCCTGACTTACATGTATCCATCTGTGTGTGTCTCAGGAAAAATGGCCAATGAAGAATGTAATTAATTTCATATTGAGGATTATGAATAGAGTGGTGCTAAGAAATTTAAAAAAATGAAAGAACCAAGTTTTGATATTCTGATTCATAAGTATGTGCCACTGCAATCTCGACCTCTGTGAAGAAAAAATGTGGCTGTATTGTACTGTCTTGCATTTTCCTTAGTATTGTTGAATGATTTTCTAAATACCATTATATAGTTTTTCATTAGAATTAAAATTCAAACCTAAAATGCATATTCTACTCTTAATTTTGAGCTAAAACGTTTACACCTTCATACTTATTACCTACCTGAACAGAGTGTGTTATGATGGTGTATGCTGAAAAAGGCACTTTCATTTTACAGATATAACATTAATACACAAACACCAGAAAGACCTGTGATTTTCTTAATCCCAACTATTCATAAATATGAGTCAAACTCCCAAAATCACAGGATTCCATTAAATATCACCAGTTCTAAAGATATGACATTCTGAGGTCTTTTTCATGCCCTTCTAGTTGTGAACACTAGAATCTGAATTTCCAGACTCTCCTTCAATCAGGAGAAGGAGAAATGAACTGCTACTTTTTATGAACACTGAGCTATTAACTGCATCACTTTAAGGAACTGTGACTATTTGGCAGGAGTTTCAGAAGATGTTTAAGATCTGATTTCAAAGAGCATTGAAATTAAAACCTTGAGAAGTTGGTTAACATAAATAAATTTTGGCTAGATTATTAAATTTCTGGACATTAATTACTTTTGGAAGCTCTCTGGATTCTGCAGAACAGAAATCTAATGATGATTGGTCTTGTACATGCAAATCCATTCAAACCTTTTATCTTTTAAATTACCATTAACTGTGCTTTGATTTAAATGCATTTGTTAAGGTGAATTTTGGAACAACATATGACCACATCAGCCTTTATAAGATTGTACAGGAGTTATAAATGATTAATGGTACTGCTTTAATCAACACTCACTCTCTTTCTGTAAGGAGATTGTGACACAAAGCTAGAAAGGACATTAGGGAGATAAGGAAGGAATGTAATATAAACTGTAGTCACAGGATGTGGTAAGGCATATGGCTGGCCCAAGAATAAAGTCCACATCTGTTCAGGTAATAGGGGAAGAAGGAGAGGGAGGGAGAAGAATTCAGGAGGGCTTCCCTAGTTTAATGGGAAACTCTGGATCTGTTTTTTGTTGTTCATTCAAGAAGTGCAGGCATACGATGACCCAAGACAGAAAATTATAAAAGAAAGTGACAGAGATTTTTTTTAGTGACCTTTATATTTTCACAGCACTGACCAAGCAACCTTCCAAACATCTTGGGAGCAAGACAGAGCTGAATTTCAACAGAATAAGCATTGTGTATGTTAGCTATGAATGTTGTCAAAGGAGTATTTTCATATACCTAAAATTGTGATCAAGAACTGAAGAGCTTACCCAATGCAAGAAATATTACTGCTTTGGCATTTGCGAATTGTGTGCTGTTATGCTCTCACATTCTCTCTCTTGTAGTGAGTGACACTTGGGGACTTTATTTATTTTCCCATTGATGTTATTCATCAGCACTGAGATGAGTTTTAACCGAAATCCGAAAGACTTGTACTACTGACTTTTTTGCATTAGTCCTTTTGTATTGAAAGCATGTGCTGTCCAGTATTCCACTCTCCCAGGATTCCCTGTGAGGTTTTTGTTAGAATGGACGACCTATACTGAGACGGCCAAATGGGACACCCATCTACAAGAAGGGCCAGAAGGAGGACCTGGGAAGTTACAGACCTATCAGTCTGACGTCAGTGCTGGGGTTCATTCTGAGTGTCATTATGCAGCGTGTGCAAGGGCAACCAGGTGATCAGACCCAGCCAGCGTGGGTTCAAGAAAGGCAGGCTCTCCTCTACAAACCCGATCCCCTTGTATGACAAGCTGACCCACTTAATGGATGAAGGAAAGGCTGTGGGTGTTGTTTACCTGAACTTTAGTAGAGTATTTGATGATGCCTCTCACAGCATGCTCCGGGAGAAACTGGCTGCTTGTGGCTTGGAATGGTGGATGCTTTGCTGGGCGAAGAAAATGACTGGATGGCCAGGCACAAAGAGTGGTGGTGAATGGAGTTAAATGCAGCTGGCACTTGGTCACGAGTGGTGTCCCCAGGGTTTAGTTTGTTTAATATGTATATCAATGATCTGGATGAAGGGATTGAGTTTTTCCTCAGCAAGTTTGAAGGTACCACCAAACTGGGTTGGAATGTTGATCTTCTTGAAGGTAGGAAGGCTCTTGAGAGGAATCTGGACAGACTGGATCAGTGGGATGAAGTCAGTTGTGTGAGGTTTAAAAAAGGCAAGTGCCAGGTGCTGCACCTGGGTCACAATAACACCATTCAATGCTACAGACCTGGGGAAGCATGTCTGAAAATCTGTCCAGAGGAAAAAGACCTTAGGGTGCTGCTTGACAGCTGACTGAACATGAGCCAGCAGTGTGCTCAGACGGCCAAGAAGGAAAACAGCATCCTGGCCTATATCAGAACTAGTGTGACAAGCAGGAACATGGAGATGATCATCCCCTTGTATTTAGCACTGGTGAGGCTGCACCTCGAATATTGTGTTCGATTTTGGGCTCCTCATGACAAGAAGGACATTAAGTTGCTGGAGTGTGTCCAGAAAAGGGCCAGAACGCTGGTGAAGGGCCTGAAGAACAACTCTTATGAGGGTCATCTGAGGAAGCTAGGACTATTTAGTGTGGAGAAGAGGAGGCTGAGGGGAGACCTTATTGCTCTCCACAATTATCTGAAAGAGGGTTGTAGTGAGGTGTTTGTTGGTCTCTTCTCCCTAGTATCAGGTGATAGAACTAGAGGAAATGGCCTCAGGTTGCAGTAGGGGAGGTTTAGATTGGATAATAAGAAAAATTTCTTTATTGACAAAGTGGTCAGGCATTGGAAAAGGCTACCCAGGGAGGTGGTGGAGTCACTGTCCCTGCAGGTGTCGAAATAGTGTGTAGTCATGGCACTTCGAAATAGTGTGTAGTCATGGCACTTCGAAATAGTGTGTAGTCATGGCACTTCAGGACATGGTTTAACAGCCATGATGGTGTTAGTCTGATGGTTGCACTCGATCTTAGAGGTCTTTTTCAACCAAAGCAATTCTATGATTCTATGATATATTAATTTACTGACATGAATACAATATTTTCTCTTTATTCCTATTGCTTTCTTCAAAGTAGAGATAAGAATATATAAACAGCCATAATGAATCAGACTAAAGATGATCTAATTTTTCCTGTTTATATAAGTGATAATAAGAGCTTTATAGGGAACCGTGTATGAACAGGGAATTAATAGGAGCATAATTTTTCACTTCCATCAGGGATTTCCTGAGCTTTGTACTTAATAGCTCTTCCATGAATTTGTTTGATCTATTTTTGAATTCATGTAAACTATTACCCTCTGCAACAAACTATCTAATTATATTAATTTCACTTGTTGGTTTTGGGTCCGAGTCTGACTTCAGCTGCTAGCAGAACTGTATTAGCTTGTTCTTATCTGCAGAAAGCATCTCAGATGACACAGGGATTTGGTCTCAGGAGCACATATTAAACAGAAACATATTCAATGTTATACAACAATAATATACCCTGTCTTCAAAAGAGCCTAGTGATATCATAGACATCTGTGCTCAATCAAGTCAGATGTCTGAGCTGTGAACTGCTCAAATATGAAGATTCAAAGGCCTCAGAGTTATGACACCAATGTATGGAATTTCATGGATGACTTGTTTATATATACTTTTTCTTTTTTTTTTTTTTTTCTCTGAGTCACAGTAAAACAAATAAAGAAGAAAAGTGTAGATTTCCAGAATATATTTTGCCTGGAAACAACACTTTAACATCTTTATTAAAAAGATGAGGCAGTCTTTGGTCTAAGACTCATAGTAAAGCAAGTTGCAAAACCAATTAAGTAAAGATCCTCAATACTCCCCTTTACTTTATGAGCATATAAATCTCAAAGATGGAAATGTGATTTCCACACAGCTCTTTGCCAGAGATAAAATATGCCTGTTCCAAGCACAGACTTTGATTTGACTTCATTCCTTGGAATCAAAGTTCAAGAGATTTTTTCTTTCTAATTATTTGCATTGAAGAGTGAATGGTGTGGAAGGCTCAAGTGTTTGTTATTGCTGACCAAGAAGTATGTCTAAGGAAATGTAATGGTCAAAGACCCAGACAAAATAAGCATATAAGAAATATTTGAGACTCTTTTGGCTGTGGCAAGAGTGGATTACAGAATGCATCTGTTTTATTAGTTTTTTTTTTTCTGCAGATTGGGTAATTACCTGAGTGACTTTCACTATTAAATATTGAAATATTCCACTCAAAGTATTCCACTTATAACTGACTAAAGCTTCAAATTCTGGGTTGATGAAAATTAGAAGTAGAAACTAAAAATTGACATTACCTAATTTCGTAACTAAACTTTTTTTGAAAGCCAGGGATCCCATGAATGTCTACCGAGTGCATCTGTTGCAAATCATTACAAGTTTGTTTGGATTACTTCTGCATCAAAGAACCACTGAATTTATTGACTATGGACTTTCAATCCCACTCTTTGCTGTAAAACAACAGTGAATGTAACCATCTCCTTCCTTTATATACCTCTGTATCACATCGACTTTGCAGATTTGGAGGTTCAACTATGTTTAAGAAGCTCATCTGGTGTTTAATACCCAGGTTTTAGTCAACATTTTCATTATAAAAGTCCTTCCTCTTCTATTATTTTAAAAACAAACAAATAAACCCCATATATTTTGTATTATATGTTTTAAAACATTTACCTTTTCTGTAATCACAACTGTTCAGTGAAAATCAAATAGGAAAGTGTTAAGGAATTGTATTTAATTAATAAATGAGATGGCAAATGGATATTAATAAAAATATAACTTTTTATTAATATGGAAAATTGATAAAAATAGGTTTGTTGTATGGTTGGAATATATATTTACAATGGGAATGTACAGTATCCAAGCAAATACAATGATAATTCTATGCAAACTGGGAAGAAATAACATGGAAAGTGAGGAACCCTGGGAGCGAAAATGGCACAGCGGTGGGGGAGACTTGGTAAGAACTGTTAAGCCAAAGAGGTAATAAATTAATTGCTGACAGCTGATTTCACCCAAGTGAGGCATGCTGCTACTGTGTATTAGCTGCTGAGGCTTTTGGGGCACTGGCAGGGCAGGTTGTCAGCAAGAAGGTGCCACACAGACCCAGGGCTGGTTTGCCTTCAGCAGACAGCGGACAGTTTATGACGCTTCTCGTGATGGGCACTTGCTTCGTTCTGGGTAAACTGAGGCACGGCGAAATTCTGGTTGCAAGAGGAAGCAGGCTTGGCTCTGGCTCCTAAGCTTGTGGCTTCTCTAGCTTGCAGTGTGTGTAGGCTCATGGCTTTTATCCCAGGCTCTGGACCAGGCACTCGAGGAAGGGCAGGGGCAACTCAAGGCAAATTCTAGCGAGATGGGTCCAAGAAGGCAATTCAAGCAGGGTTTTGCTGTTTTGTCTTTTTGTTTTGTTTTGTTTCGTTTTGCCTTTGTTGTTTTTCTTTATTTGTTTGTTCAGGGTTTTGTTATTGTTTTGTTTTTTCCCTATGGTGGAGGCTCTGACGGTAGGAATGATTCTCATTGTGGTCCAAAATAAGACCCTCAAACTCTAGGGAAAGTGGAAACACCAAACGTTGCTTGCCCACACAAGGGCAATCCAGTAGTGCCACAGCTGTATATTACCTATAAATCAGCAGAAGTGTGGACTCAACATGCTATATGATTGCATAACAGAGTGATTGCATAACAGAGTGGTAAAGGGCTAGCAATATATCAGTATAAAACCCACTAATGAATATTGTTAATTCCAAGCCATTTTACAATGCTTCACTTCAAACACACACAAAAAAATAAGGAATGAAGAATTAAATGTTAGTGTAATTGTATTAGAAAGACTGAAATGTTTTTCAGGAATATTTTGAAAGGTCATTTGTAGACACAGTAGTCCAATTATTAGGTCTTGTTACTCATGTGGCAAATGATGACTTCCAATGGCTTATCATGGTACAGCACTTTTTCAGTTATTTTAAAGCAAAAATCAAGTTTAAATAAATGTTTCATCATAGAATCATAATTTTTTTTGTGTTGGAAAGAACTTCTAAAACTCAGGTAATCCAACTCCACTGCAGTGAACAGAGACATCTTTAACTAGATCAGGTTGCTTCTGAACTCCATCCAACCTGACCTTTGTTTCCAGGGATGGGACTTCTACTGCCTCCTGAAGCAACCTGTTCCAGTGTTTCACCACCCTCTCTGTAACAGTTTTTATCCTTATATCTAGTCTAAATCTATCTTACTTTAGTTTAAAACCATTACCCCTTGTCTTATTACAACAAGCCATATCCCCTTATCATGTTCTAGCAAAATAAGGAAAGACAAGCAATAATTTTCATATGATATGTCAAAGAGAAGACTTACTAAATTTTGGGATTTTTAAAATACGAGACTATTACATGGAGGCTACAAAGATCTTAAAACAGTAAATTGATGGGAGATGAAAGGAGTGTTGTAACAGCCACTCATTAAATTCCCTTCTATGATGAAAAAAAATTAATCAAGTTAGTTTTGAGTCTACAGACTCCATTTAAAACTAAAAAAATATCTGCTTAATTGCTGTTGAAATGCCACTCGGAATTAATTTTATCTGGAGATAAAGCTACCTCTGCAGTGATTAGAAATATTTTTGAAAGCATATGCTAATATAAATTTGAAAGAACTGAATTGCAGAAGGAGAGAAATACTGGAAGAAAGTAACTCTCTTCCTTTTGTATTTCTTATGCTCACTTGTTTGGTTACATTAACGCAGTCTAATACTAGTATCTAGATTTAGTAATTCAGAAATCATACTGAAGTTCCTCCATTCCTGTGAGACTAATATTTTCCTATTTCCTTTGATGAGAATTTTGAAATAATGAACACCTTCGATGTGTTTCATCACATGGTAATCAAATTGACAAACTGAGATACATGAACTTAACTCTGTGTTGTTACTTGTACATGCTAAGACACAAGTGTTTAAAAAGTCTTTTGGATACATGTTGGAAAAAAAATCACTTAGAAGAACTTAAAGTATTTAAGGTTTGTGATAATGCTTTTGGCCAGACTATAGTCTAGTAATTGAAATGTGCACTTTTTTTTTTTTTGCAGTCAGATTTAATATATTTCTACAAAACTTTTTTTTCTGTGTAAAAGCTCCATATAGAGACAGCATATTAGCAGGGCCCACACTTGAGATTTGAACCTGTCACTGCCATTGATGCAATTTTTCAATTGTCTACACTTGTAGATAAATACGAAACTCTAACATTCATCTGTTTGCTTGTTACAACTGATAGCTAAGGAAATCACTTGTGTTTGCACCAGCCCATAAAATGTTTAATACCTGTACATTGTCATTAACAATGTATTATTGTTTTAAGTTGTAAGCCTACATTCTACTGTTCTTGAAGATTTTGTTCAGAAGGGCTGCCTTTTCCAAGGAAACTTTCTTTATTTCCTGAGTAGATGTAATTTTGCACTTTGTTTTACCATGCAAGATAGCCCAGGTTGCTTTTCTTGCAAGGGCATATTGTGGTGGTTTAACTAAAGGTAAACGTAGACAACTTACTCTATTTCAGTAGTACATTTCTGCCTACGGTATGTTTGATTTAGGTTTTGTGCTGGCCTTCGTAGTCATCCCTTGGAATTTCATTTGTTTCAGTGAAGTCAATGTAAAATCACATCTGTAGACCATAAAGGAGTGTTTACTAAGCTCAGCTATGTGGGATTGACATCAGTTACTCAAGTGGTGAGACGTGCCATTTTTGGCAGTTTCCAGAATTCTCATTCTCGCTTCCTCTTCCTGAAAGGAAAAATATCTTATGCAGAAATAAGGAGAACTACATGAAATGGGAGGATTATTTCCTTTTGTGTGGCTTCCAACTGAAAGCAATGTAAGCACATGTAGAAATACCTTTTTTCCTGACAAATCTTATTCGTTTCCTATAAACCAGCAAAACCCTGAAGGTTTTTAAGACTGCATTTTTATTCTATTTATGTATAACCCATTAGGGCAGCTAATCTATATTTCTAGTTTCTCATGACCATTAGTCCTTCTGTGGGCCTGACAATGTTTCAGACTGATGCATGGTGCTTCCATGGATCACTAGCATCTGATTCTGAAAGTACTTATTGAGTTGAGGAAAACCCTCAATGAGTTCATTGAAATGAAAATGTTGTAAGCTCACAAACAAGCACAAAGCTATGAAACACTTCTTGACACTCACTAGGGTGCTTGCTTTTAGTTCTATAAATGGAAAGTTATTCAAGAATACCACTTCCCCTTTCAAGACTAATGGGTTTATGAGTCTTTTAGTGAGAGTATCATGGAATGATACAGTCAAGATGGATGACAGAGGAGAGTAAAGCAGCCAAGACACAGGTACAACATTGATAAATTAAGATGATCTGGATTTTTTAGTTCACAGTCTAAAAGTGGGAAACATTTTGATTTTCAAAGCATTTGATTTTTCAGTAAAAAAGCAACAAACCTCAGCACGGAGAGAAAATTAGTTTTACTTTTTCATGATCTCATTCACTTTTTTTACTCTGTTCTTTCTCAAATTCCACTGTGCCCTTTTCCTATTCCATCTCAAATCCAGAATCTTTGACTCAAGAATCCTGCCCCTTTCCCTACTGTTTCCTTATTTCAAGTAATTTTGATGCTGTAAAATCTGGCTATTTAGGGAAACTCTCAGAGACTCTGCTTTCAAGTTTTATAAGGCAGACATTCTTTATTATAAAGCTGCATGACTTTGTGTGCAAGGAGACTTGTCTCAGATCTTGCACACTGACAAGAGAAAGTAGCAGCTTTTTAAAACACATGCATATACATTAGATTTCCCAGAATTAATTGCTATATTTGCATATTTATTATGCATGTGTGGTGCATCTCTCTAGGGGTCTCCAGTGGTCATTGAAGGGTCATAAAGACCCTTGTAGGAATTTCTACAGTTGTCCTCTGAATGAACTCTTGGCCTCTTTTTCCTTATTTGGTAATTTCTGTTCTCATTTACCAAGTTTCAAGCACCCTGCTGAGAGGAGTCCCTTTGTCATCCAACCTCACATCCTGTGGGATCTTATCTGCAAAAACCCCATTGTCCTTGAGATTCTTCTTTTTGTAATCTTCTCTTCAACCAGTTCAACTAGACATGGTACTGTCTTAAAACAGTCACTTAAATACCTGAAGACGAAAGACCTTCTGAAATCACTTTGGTCCCACACACTGCAGCTTTTTAATAAGAAAAGCTGTCCTTTGACTTGCCATTGCTTTCTTTGCTGACACTAGACTGGCTTTCCCAATTCAATATCTTCCTCTTTTCTGCTACTTGCAAGCTTCAGAAAACTCCCTACAGATGATGATTGTTCTATCTGATTCCAACCACTCACCACTAAATACCATATCTACTCCACCCTGCTAAGTTGACACCTGGAGTATTATGTCCATTTCAGGAAGGGAACTACTGGAGAAAGTCCAATGGAGGGCCACAGGGATGATTAGGGGACTAGAACATCTCTTTTACAAGGAGAGGCTGAGAGACCTGGGTCTCTTCAGTCTGGAAAAGAGAAGACTGAGATGAGGTCATATCAATGCAGATAAATATCTAAA